>NC_043004.1:37340159-37457659 GCF_006345805.1 Octopus sinensis
TCACAATGCCCGGTCTGGGAATCGAAACCGCGATCCTACGACCGCGAGTCCACTGCCCTAACCGCTGGGCCATTGCGCCTCCACACACAGACATATACAAAAAAAAAAAAGAAAAAGAGTAGAACATATTTATAGCCCAAGGTAATTTACATATCTTCAGGCATAGGGGGGCCTCACTGAGGGGATGACAGGGGCTGAGGCTCCTGGTAGTTTGCTGTGCTTGAGAAGACATGTCAAGGTAAGTAAAAACATGGTTGTCCTAGAATACAGACATGTCCCCTTCATCCCTTTCCTGCTGAGCATTTCTGATCTTGCAGGCTCGTGGGTGCCGTGTGCTGCATAAAAAGCACCCAGTGGCACTCTGTAAAGTGGTTGGCATTAGGAAGGGCATCTAGTCTTAGACACCATGCCAAACTCCTTTTTCAAACTCCACCCGTCTAACACCCATGGACATATTTACAAAGTCAGAAAACAGCACAGCTCCCATGACTTTAGAAAACATTTTTTCACGCTGAGAGTTGCTGAGGCACGGAACAAACTGCCGGCATCAGTTGCTAGTTGTCGGAGCACTGCATCCTTCAAAACTTCCATGCTTTCTGAGATTCGCCAACACTACACCTGATTTTCTCCCCTCCATACACACACCAGCATGTATCTGACTCATACATTTTTCCCTTTCCAGACATTTGTACATTACTGCATATACTCTATACGCACTTTCTAACAAGTTTTGGTGCACTTAAGCACTGTATACAATAATTTCATTATTATTATTATTATTAAAGTAGACAGGGAGCCTGGGAAGCTCTTCAGCTGGCTAGCTCTTGCCAAACCATCCAACCCATGCCAGCATGGAAAACAGATGTTAAAGGATGACAATGATGATGCTGATGATGATGATAACTGAGTGCCATCAGTGGTATGTAAGTAAAGTGGAAATAATTTTGACAAATCAAGAATTTACCATTTTAATTTAGACACAAGTTTTGAAAGGAGAGGGTCAGTCACCCATAGACCCCAGTACTTCTCTGGTACTTGGGTCTATCAACCCCACAAGCAAGAAAGGTAAAGTTAACCTCAGGGAGATTTGAACTCAAAACATGAAGAGCTGAAGAAATTCCACAGGGTTGTTTTTTTTTGTCCAACATTCTAACAATTCCTACCCAACCACCACCCCTAATAACAATAGTTTCAAACTTAAGTACGAGGCCAGCAAATTTGAGGCGATGGTGGGGGGAAGTTTAGTCAATATCATGAATTTCAGAACTTGACTGGTACTTCATTTTCTTGACTCCAAAGAAATGAAAGGTAAATTTGGCTGCAGTAGGGTTTGAACTCAGAAAGCAAACAGCTAGAAGAGATTGCGCAGGTATTTTTGTCCGACGCTCTAAGGGTTCTGTGCATCCATCACCCTAAAAACAATTATAATTAATTAATAAATAATGAAAAGTTTCGGGAATATTGAGGACACAAACTGTAAAAAAAAAAAAAAAAAAAAAAAAAAAGGATTCTTTGAAAAAAAATTGTTTCCGGATTGTAATGTATGTAAGAAAAAAAACTTTCGGAAAAAAAAGTCAAAACTGAAAGTTACAAAACACGACTAATATAGCTGTGCATTAGGATCGAACCAGAGACCGAATGGCGAAGAGAACAATTATATACGTGCTTAAAATATTGAGTGAATGTGGAATCGGATAAAGATTTTACGAGGAGCAAGTGACGATTTGCTCGAGATTTATTAAATATTTTGATATGCTTTTCAATTAGGATTTAAAATTTTTATTACCTTAACTTGTATTAGTAAATTTTTTTCATCGTAAAAATATTTTTGAAACTTCACTTTTTTTTAACGTAAACTTGGGTACTACTTGACAACAGTGGTCCCGGTGCGCGCGCTCGCATACTCGCGCATCCGCGCTTGCTAGTCGTGACTAGTCGATCCTTACTTTGTGTTTCTGTGTTTTATTTAATTTGTTTAAAAAATCATTTAGTTTGTGTTTTTGCGTTTTATTTACTTTGTTTAACAAAAATTATTTACTTTGTGTAAAAAAATTATTTATTTTGTGTTTTATTTACTTTGCTAGGTAGTCGTTGTAGGATCGACTAGTCACGACTAGGTAGCGCGGATGCGCGACTGCGCGTGTGCGCGCACCGGGACCACTGTTCGCTAGTAGTACCGTAAACTTGACTAGAAGCTATAAAACTCCGCTGTTATTAGACACGGACCAGCGTTATATAAACCTCAATAACTCCCAATGTGGTTTCGTCTCCAGAAACTCTTAAAGGCCTCCGCCACCGCCGCCATTTCAACAAGTTCCGCATTAAATGACTTCCGTTATCGTCGACGGCGACTGACGAGACTTTAACAACGAAATGACACTTTCTTTCGACAAACTATTTCTCTTGTTTAACATCACTTAACAACAACAGTCGGAGTAAAAATGTCAGTGACAAGGCAAAGAGTGGTAGCAGCTGAGTGAATCTTTATTTGTTGTCCACTGCTGCTACTATCGCTCCGTCTCCGCCATTGATCGAGAAGAAACTGTCTTAAGGACATTTTGTCGATTCGTTTCTCATTTGTAGCCGTGGAACACAGCCACATCAAACATCTATCATGTAGATCAGACAACTTAACCGTATTTACATACATGCCTGTTACAATAACACGCATATATGTGATATTATTTTACTTATGTAACGAATTATTGCTAATTTATGCCTAGTACATAACACAAGTTTTATAACATTAGAGTTTCGATCAGACAAGTATTTTTCTAGCAGTGGAAGACTTCTTCGGTTCAATAATGACGATCATATTGTTTCTTATTGATACGAGTTCATCGATGAACCAACGCACCTACATTGGAACCAGTCTCATAGATGTAGCCAAGGCGGCCGTCGAGACATTTATGAAGGTAAATATATATTTACTCTGCTCATAACACTACTGAACACTTCATTTGAATTCTTTTCAAACTCAACCTCTCACCAGATTATTTTTATTCGTTGCACTTTATCGAACATTTTACCGATAAAAAAAAAACATAAAATCAATTCTATTTGTTTGTCTTTTCAAAAGCGTCCAGAAACTAACATTGCAACGTAGAGTTGTTCCTGCTATTTGTCTTTCACCACTTTTTTTACTACTTTGAATTAGCATAACACGTCTTTCTTGCCATATTTCTTTTTTTTTTTTTTTTTAATCATTCTTACGTGTAAAACCCTGTATTTTTAGTTTGTTGATATCTTTTCTTTATTACTCAGATTCGTTCTCGCGATCCAGTGTGTCGATGGGACAGATATATGCTGTTAACTTTCGAAGAGCCACCAGCAAATGTTAAGGTAAACAACACAACCATCAAAATAAATCTCTAACGAAGCTTATTTTTAATTCTCCATCCCGAAACCGACGTGTCCATCTGTTTACATCGTTTCCCTTAATTCTTCTGCCTTTGTTATTTAAAAGTATTTCCTACTCTCTCCATTCTTTTACTTCTCTCTTTGCCGCCATATTAGTGTTTAAAGGGAATTCTGGGTAAAACCCTCTCCCTCCCCCGATCATTCACTGCGTTTCTCCCCGATTAAAGATTAAACTTGATTGATTAAATAATGTTAGTTTATCAACAATCATTATTAATATTATTGTTTAATCAAACAGCAATATAAATTTTTGTTAAGGTTTATTAAAAAGTATTCATAAAACTATGTTTACATAGATTTAGACAATATCTTTATTGTATGACATAACTACACTTTGGTATGTGTCCCACCCCTGACTTTGTTTCCGCATAACTTTCCGAAAAATTTGATTAGTTTTTCACGAAATTTTACAGAAATACATTTTTGCGAGAATGTTGATCATAATTATGTCGACGACCTTAAAACAATTTTTTTTTCAAGAACTTTCTGATCATTGTTCTTCAACCTCCGACTTCATTTCCTTCACAACTCTCTTTAAAATGTTTAGTTTTAAATGACAAATACGTTACATAATGTTGAAACAAATCCAGGAAGAAAAAGCTGGAAAGCTGGTGACAGTTGTGCCATGGAGAGGGTGTTGAACTGTCTGAAACTCTTTAAAAAATTTATTTTATTGATATAATAGTAAGCTACACACTCGAAAATAAATAGTGACGGTATTTCATTCGGATATGTGAATTTTTCAAAAAGTAATAAAGAATTAAAATCTTGAGACACAACTGAAGTTATGTCAAAAGTGGGCTGTGTTTTCAAAACACCTGATGGAAGTTTGATTTCAATTTGTTAGTTGAATAGCATATGTGATGTACTCGAACACAGCAAGTAGATTTTAGATACATTTATATATATATATATATGTATGTATGTATATGTATATATATATGTGTGTATATATTGTAACATTTGACCACTCATTTCTCTTTGCATTAAGAGACTTTATGTGAAGGTGAGAGAGAGAAATATTGCATAGACAATGTGTATTTTGGAGTATATTTCTTCGAAACTTTCAGTTCTTGAAGAATACTTAGACAAAATAATGAAATATGCATTCAGTAATAAAGTATTATGATCTTTTGAGGGGCAGCTATTCCAAAATTCTGCCAGAGAATAAAAGGCTTTGTATTGTCCCCATCACTATCCAACATACATGTTTGCTGGCATGGGTTGGGTAGTTTGATAGGATCCAACAGCTCCTAGAACTGCATCACACTCCTGTTTCTACAGCCCGGTGCCTTTCCTAATACCAAACACTTTACAGCACATGTTGGGTGCTATTTTCATGGCACCAGCACTAGTGAGGTCAGCAGTCTGCAAAACTAAGATTACCATTGACTGAAGGAGGTGGCTTTATCCTATGAGATGAGGGTTAAAGTGAGAGAGAAAGGAACAAGTTGCTTGCTGTAAAGGAGTTACATCATCATCATCATCATTTAACGTCCACTTTCCATGCTAGCATGGGTTGGACGGTTCGACCGGGGTCTGGTAAGCCAGGAGGCTGCACCAGGCTCCAGTCTGATCTGGCAGTTTTTCTGCAGCTGGATGCCCTTCCTAATGCCAACCACTCCCAGAATGTAGTGGGTGCTTTTTACGTGCCAGGTGAGGCTGGCGATGGCCACGATCGGTTGGTGCTTTTTGCGTGCCACTGGCACGGAAGACATGGTTACTTATATTAAAATGAGAAGGTGGAACTGGAAAGAGATAAAAAATAGTGGTAATGAGTGCTAGTGTTCAATGATACATGAGTTAGTGAGATAGTAGATAACAGCAAAGAAAAGCAAAATCATAATTAACATCATTTAATGTCCATTTTCCGTGCAGTCATGGGTCGGATGAGACCAGAGCTGGCAAGGCTACACAAGGCTCCCTTGTCCTGGCGGGTTTTCTATGGCTTGATGCCCTTCCTAATGCTGGCCACTTGACAGTGTACTGGGTGTTTTTTATGTGGCACCATCACCTGTACTTTTTACATGGCAACAATAAATGATAATGGTACAGGGGAGAAATAGAAAGATGACGTGATAATTTGGTGGCTCAGTAGGGTGATCATTGTAAAAGGTGGGTGGAGAAGACAGAATTAAGAATGGAAGAGGGATAATAGTGAAATAGTTTGATAGTAATGGGATAATTGGTATCAGGGAAAAGCAGAATAGTGCAATTAGGGAAATAATGGATGTTAGAAATATCTTGAGGAGGATATATGAGATGGATAGGGGGTAGTTTTGTTTACAGGATCTTGGTTTTTCCACACTGATTAGGTCTTTTCAAGAATTGCATGTTGCTAGTCATCCCAGCCTTTTGTCGTCAATCTTTACCTTTTCACCCCATGCCTTCCTGGATCTCCCTCTTCTGCAAGATCCACCCATATTAAACTTCTTTATACTCATCAATATGCATCACATCTTCTTTCTTGCACACTGCATCAGATTGCTCTTTTGCTCAGCCTTTCTTGTTAATGCTTTATCCTTCATGCACACTTGCATTGCATATCCAACAATGCATGCTAGCTTTATTTCTTTCCAGTCTTCTCAAATCCTCTACATTCAAGGCACATGTCCCCACTGTCATGCAGCATTGCAGTAGTAACACAAGCATTGTACAATTTGTCCTTCATTCTGAGGGAGATCTTCGTTGTCAACCATGAAAAAAAGATTTCTAAACTTAACCTGGTGTTTAAAACATAAATTTTCATGCAAGTTTTTTTAATTTATCACATTAAATCTGGAAGTTTGTATCCTGGCACCAAGGGCATTCTCAAATGGTTTGGTATCAAAACAGTGAAAAGAACTGTAGCACTACCCTCTTCCTGACACTATGAAATAAAAACCATATAAGAAATGTTATTCATCATCATCATTTAGCATCCGTGTTCCATGCTAGCATGGGTGGGCTGGTACCACAAGAGCCAACCAGGCCGAAGCCTGCACCAGACTTCTGTGACTGTTATGGCAGGATTTTTACAGTTGAATGTCCTTCATAACACCAACCACTCAGCAAAGTGGAATTAGTGCTTTTTATGTGGCACAAGCACAGACGAGGTCAGTTTTGGCAAGGTTTTTACAGCCGTTTGCCCTTCCGAACACCAACCACTTTACAGTGTGGATTGGATGCTTTTAAGTGGCACCTGCATTGACAGGATCACCAAGTACATGCAAGACAAAAACTTTTAAGAGGTGGGGAGGAGGTGATGATGAAAAGGTTATAGTGCGACAGATATAGGTGTCTATGGTTACCTGGCCAGAGAGAGAAAGATCAGGAATGAAGACAGAAACAGATATGCTCCTACAAAGAAAATATGCAGTTGTGTGCAACAGGAGGAGAGAGAAAAAGTGGGAGACTGCAGGATGGAAATGGTGGCAAAATACCAGGCATGCTCACAAGGAGTGGGGATCAGAGTAAAAATGAGATGGTTGAGTAAAGGAAGAGAGAGATACAGATAGTGGCAAGTGCCAGGGCATACCCTTGAGGTTCAAATGCCATAAGTGACAGGATATTGCGAAGGGAGTGCAATTAATCATCTTTATTGCTTGCTCATCTAGAGATTTGTAAATGGCTATTTTTCCTGTGCCATTTTGTCTTGCAGAAGACAGTCATGTTTTGCAATTTATTTGATATTATATCATATTATTTTTCAATTAATTATTCACTAGTTATGTGCATCGTTAAGTAGTTAAATATTCGGCCAGTTTACTGTACATAACTTATTTTTTGCAATTTTTCTTTTTAAGTACTGAATCTCCATCATGTATAGAATATGCTTGTCTTTTGCCTATCGAGCAAAAAGCATTGCTGTGCTATTTATTTTAATAGTTTTACATTAGTTTCACCAATTCTATGACCATGCCTATTGGTCTCTTTTATTTTCAAATTCATTGAATCTAGTTGTCCCAACAATTATGAAATGATACTATCTGAAATTTCATAAATGAAATATTTTAATTTTTCAGGCTGGTTGGAAAGAGTCTCATGCAACTTTCATGAATGAATTAAAAAATTTAAAAGCCGATGGCCTAACAGTGTTAGGAGCATCTCTCAAGCATGCATTTGATCTTCTCAATATGAATCGAATGCAGTCTGGCATAGACACTTATGGTCAGGTAAAAAACTTTCTTCATTTTTTTTTCTTTACTGCAATAGTGATAAAATAACATTTACAGAAATGATTGGGAATGTTGTTTGCAGGAACTTATTCTGCAATAAACAATGAAAGATCAAAGAAAATTTACTTTAACATATTTAATGTGTTTCTGTTGTTATTAACAGGGTGGACTGACAGAATGATTAGTGTGTTAGGATAAACCCTTTGCTGTATTTGTCCTGGCTCTACTTCTGAGTTCATCCAACATCAACTTTGCCTTTCATCTTTTCAATGTTCCTAAACCAGAAACCATTGATATCTCATTAATATTGTTCTTGGCTGAATGTTTATGTGTTACTTGTGTATTAAGTGCGACAACACATGGTTTAAAACATGGGCTTTGAATGTCAAGGTTGTGTGATGGCTGAAAGAAAGAGGCTAACATTCTCCACTAGATGTGTTAGCATGCATGTATGGCACATCACGGGTGAGCTGAGAGTTAAGAATTTATTGTGATCTGTTCAAAAACTGCTGGTGCAGATACATGATGTGTAGAAATACCAAACAACCCAAAGAGGAACACGACAGAAGAGGTGAAGGCTGATGTTGGCAGAGTACTGAACCTCATGAAGGAAACGACAGAAAATTGCAAGAAGTGGGACAAAGTAGTGAGGGCTGATCTGAAGATGTTGAACCTCACAGGGGAGATGACAAAGAACTGAGATAATTAGCAATTTACTGTGCTCTAGAGCAGTGCTCCGCTACCTTTTTTTCATTTGGTGTTCACTTACATTCTGTTCAAAATTCAGCGGCACACTTGAACTAAAAATATAATTAAAAGTACAGGGGAAATGATTATATTCGGGTTACACTGTGGCACGCTGAGCATCATTTCGTAGCACACCAATGTGCCGCAGCATACTGGCTGTGGAGCACTGCTCTAGAGGACCAGTTCATCACAATGAAAGTGAGGTTCTAAAAGTAAAATGCTTATTCCTGTCCATGTTGGGCCCTACACCCAATTTGTCCACGTCACACATCTCCTCTTCCCAGCACCTCTCCCTCTCTTATTGCCTATTTTCCAGTTGAGATTTAGTCCTTAGTCTTTATATGTAGTAAAGCATTGAAACCTTCTCTGCTCTCATTGTATTTTATAGCTCAGAATATTGACAGTGTTTATCATCTTGAAATACAATTACAGATCTTAACATTTTGATTCATTAAAAATAAGTATTTTCTCTTTATCTTTTAAGGGCCGGTGTCCATTTTATCTAGAACCTGCTGTTATTGTATTAATCACTGATCGAGGTCGGCTAACATCTCCAAATAGTGTTCAACTTGAGGTAAAGCATTATTTATTACTTAACTTTTTATTAGCTCTATTTTGTGAGAAAAAGAACTATAGCTTATTTTTGTTTCTTTATGTATTAAAGTGCTATTTTGAGCACAGTAAGAAGTTTTATATAAATCTGATAGAATTTTACTCTGAAATTTATTCTGTTTTGTAGCAATTATTAGGTTGAGATAACTAAGTTGGAGCATAAAAAAAACATCAATGAAGTTGTGTGCACATTACAGTAGATTTCAGCTTCACTTGAGTATTATATAAAAGAAATCTATATAAAAACTTGATGTTAGACCTCACTGAAAAGATTTCTATGACAAAGTCAGGAACCTTCAGAACAGATTTACTGGGGTATACAAACATTATGGGCTTGAGCCAGGAATTTAGTGATAAAGATTTTCAAGTTCTGTGATACATTATACTCAGAACATTAACCAACCAACTAGTCACTTAGTAATCAATTTGGCACAAAAGCTAAATTAATTTTATTTTTATGAAAGAAAGAAATGAGCAAATAGTTGTGAATGACTTCTCTAAAAAAAGGTTTGTAGTGAACAAAGCTAAAGACCAGGAAGATCATGAAACGAATCAAGACTGGAAGGAAGGCATGTAAATTAAAATGTGAAATATAATTTAGAGATGGACCATTGAAATAGAGAGATCAGTTATAACTCTTAACTCTTTTCCATTTACAATTACATAAACCAACAAGAATACAGTGTTCAGAAGATCTTCAGATGATTTTTAAGACATTTACTAATAAACTTGGGTGAACACTCTCCATTTTATAAACCCTCAATATTATCAAACTTTCTATAAATATTTCAATAATAAACATGGAATAATTGATGTTTAAGATGCTATAAAATTAATTTTGATCTTGAAAATATAATTTTTTAATAAAATAAAAAGAAAACATCGTTTAACGTCTGTTTTCCATGCTGGCATGGGTTGGAGAGTTTGACTGAGGTCTGGAGAACCAGCAGCTGCACCAGGCTCCAATCTGATCTGGCAGTGTTTCTATAGCTGGATGCCCTTCCTAACACCTACCACTCCGAGAGTGTAGTGGGTGCTTTTTACATGCCACCGGCACAGGGGCCAGTCTGGTAGGCCTGGCATCAGTCACGTTTGGATAGTGCTTTTTACATGCCACCAGCATGGGGGCCAGTCAGTGGGTACTGGTATCGGTCACGTTCGGATGGTGCAATATAAAATATATATATTACAACAAAAAATCAAAACCTTCATGACAAAAATAAATTTTAATTACACTTTCAATCTCGGATAAAATTATCTAATTTTTACACAAAGTGTAACAACCAGTAATTTCAGTTGTACTGTTTTGAGTAGTTTTACAAGACTTTTTCTCTCTCTCTTTTTCCCGTGTTACCACTTGATACATTTAATTTTTTTAGTTTGAAATTTTTGATAAACTTCATCTGGAACTTTATTGGCTGTCACTCTTATCAATAAGTGATCCTTACTCTTACTTGTATATCAACATTAACAATACACACATAAAATAAAAAATACATTCTTTTACTATTTAATGCAATTTCTACATGTGGTAGCTAAATACTAATTAATCAGTGAAATCTAGCTGTTTCTTGTATTTAACTTTGACAACTTTCAGACAAATTATTTTTTCAAGATTGTATCTTTGTCTGGTGATGTATTGCTTCTTTCCTTCATATTTGATGAAAAGAACATTAAATTCTTAAGGGGCTGTGCCTGTGATCCTTGCAATCCTCCAAGACTTGTGAAACTGACATGGTTAATACTCCTGTTGAACAGCTGTAGGAATATATAAGCAGGACTGCTATTCTTTGGGTTGAAAGTGCTCAGTGTTTAGTGCAGGATTTGGGAGGTAAGAATATAGGTAACGAAAGAAGGAGAACCTTTTGTGGAAATGGTTTTTTTGGTGGCAGGAATGCCACCAAAAGCTGTCTTTATAGTAGCAGTACCATGCCAAATGTGGAAGCAATATTCTGTTGTGAGCTTCACTTGATCTTTGTCGTAAGTGAGTTATTGGGAGCTGAAATATTTTCTGATTCTGAAGAGAACGGTCAGTGGTATAACTGCAAGAAATTCTCTATCATAGTGACACTTGGGTTGTGACATTGAGGATTCTTGTTGGCTTCGGGTGTAGCACTATATTGTATGTGCAGAATGTTTAATAAGTAACGTTACAATTAGATTGTATCTGCAAAGCTTGTTTCATCTCTGCTGGTGTTATTGGAGCCTTACAATGTTTAAGCCAACCTGAATTTGTTATCACAACTTATCAAGTGGTTTATTATGTATTTCTAAGGAACAAACTAATACAAGGCACCGACCAATTCTGTGAATAGTGCAAGACTATCAGTTAAATAGTTAGCAACATGGCATTGAAATAGTACTGTGAATAAAACTAAAACAACTTAGGTTCTTGAGTTACCTTTGTCTAGCAAGACTGGTAAATGGATTTCACTGAGGTCTAATAAGACCAAAACATGTCCACAATTATCACTGCCAGATCTGACTGGCGTGGTGCAGCCTTCGGGCTCCCCAGACCCCAGTTGAACCGTCCAACCCATGCTAGTATGGAAAGCGGACGTTAAACAATGATGATGAATATCAGACTCACCACAGCATTGCCCACATTTGCCTCTTCCCTTGTCTTTTACTAAAATTAAGCTAATAATTCTTTCTCTTTATCACTGGGGTAAATTTGATTAAATATCATTCCTTGTATCACTACATTAAATGTGCTAACATGGTCGTAGTATATAGCTATTAGCTACTTGCTTAGTTAATTAGCTAGTGCACAAAGTAATTATTCCCTAATGACTAGTGTAACATCATAAACTCAGTGACAAACGAGATGCATTGGTATTTGCAGAGGTGTCTTGTTAATGGTCATTTATAAAATGAAAAATGTTTCATAAAAAATATACAGGTTAGTCTGTTAAACTTTTTAAATGTTCTAATTGTACAAAAACAAATTATTTTATAATTAATTTGTAAATTCTTATTGGTTTCTTTTCAGTTGAATCTGCCAATGAATTCAGTGGTCCCAGGTTGTGAACTAACAAAAGAACCATTTAGATGGGATCAAAGAATATTTGGCTTAGTTCTGGAGATTCCAGCAACCCCACCAGTCGATAATGGATTTGTTTACATTCCTGTTGCTGAAACCCATCCAATTAACGCAATGTGTGATGTCACCGGTGGTAAAAACCTAACTCTAATTTACTTTTAAGTCTTAGAAATTTTTTTTTTCTTTTTTACTTTTTATTTTGATTCAAGATAGGTGAGAGTCAAGGTATTTGAGATACTGAAAAAAAGGCCCAAAGTTATCTTGTCACTGGGGTTTATTTTAACTGGCACAAGATATTGTGTGAGTATAAGGCTTATATGGTTAAATGTATTTTTGGAATACAAGAGAGAAAAGTTCTACAGAACAACTGTTCTTGGAATAAAAACCTATTCAGAATTTGGCATAAGTTGAAAATAGAGTGGATAAAACAGAAACTGATGGAACAGGTGAGTTCAAGTGAAAGTAAAGTCCAACAGGAAAATTCTGAAGAGCAGCATACTTTATTGCAGAATTATAAAAAAATAGTACATTTGTGGACTAATGATAAAAGATTTTCAGAATGATAGATTTGTCAGTCTGATAGTTCTGGGTGGGATCAAGGTTATCAATAATCAAATAAAGTGTGCCATTAACTTTAGGGGAAAAAAAAGAGAGAAAAAATAAATTAATGGATTTCTGTTGTTTCTTGCAATTTTTCTTTAAGTTTTACATGTATTTCTAATAATTTCTAGGTGTTTTTTAAATTATCTTATATGCCTACTTACAATTATATATATATTTCATTGATAGAATGATCAATTAATTTGTTTATTATGCAGGGCGATCTTATGCAATTTTATCTCAAAAAATGTTGAATGCAGCTCTTGAATCATTAGTTCAGAAGGTTCAAGCAGGAGTTGTCATAAATTTTGAGAAAATTGGTCCGGATCCGAAGCCAGTAAATGAAGGTAAGTGTTTGTTATGTTATAAAAATGTAAATTTGCTCAATATGAGAAATATTCCCTTGCAAATGGTACTTCGGTTTTAGACCTTTTATTGACCATTAAACCTTAAGAACTGTTGTTTAAAATCACAAAAAAACATTGCTTCCAGTTTGACGCTACATCTCAAAGTAATCTCCAAAATCAAGATAAGCCCATTATGCATAAATTTGATATCAATATTTTATCTTGATTCTGAAATTTATTTTATGGAATTATTTAACTAGGCTTAGTCACCCATATAGTTAATCAAGTTGTCCACAAGGGAGTCCTACTCAACAATTGTAGCAGCATTACAAAGGTAAAGAGGATTCCTTAGACAAAAATAATTATAGAGACATCAGATTTCTGAACCAGGTGATGTAAATCATTAGAAATGATAATTGCAATCTTTGAATTTCTGTTTTAGAAAATGGTGATGTAACAAACCAGTATGGGGAAAATGATAAACGAGAAATAGAATCTCAAGGTTCAGGGGCAACTCCAGCCTGGCACAGTAACAGGAAACTCATCTATGTTCAACGATCAGCACAAAAAGGGTATTCTGTCGGTCATTGGCCAATACCAGAAGCCTATTGGCCTGACAGTAGTATTCAGACTTTGGTAAGTTATTATTCAGGAATTCTTTACAACCAAATCATTTGTGATAAGAAGTATGTGTATATATTATGTATCCATTTTCCATACTTGCATGGTTTGAACTGTGTGACAGGAGCTGACCAGCCAGATAGCTGTACTGAGCTCCAATCGTCTGTTTTGGCATGATTTCTACAGCTGGGTGCTTTATACACAGCACCAGAAAGGGTGCTTTTTGTGGCACCAGCACTGGTGAATTATTTCATGGCACTAGCACAAGCGTCTTTTATATCTTGGTGAGTGGTCACTGTTACTGACACATCCCACCAAAAATCTGATTCTTGTTTCTGATAGCTAAGTGTATTAATGTGTTGTAGAATTACCAACAATAAGAAACAACACTTATAGGTTTGAGCAGTTCTATGTAAAAAGCACTGGTGATGGTGCCACGTAAAAAGCACTTTACTACACTCTGTAAAGTAGTTGGCATTAGGAAGGGCATCCAGCTATAGAAACCAAGCCAAAACCAACAAGGGAACCTAGTACAGCTTCCAGCCTTGCCAGTATGGAAAATGGACATTAAATGATGATGAAGGATCTTTGAGCTGGTTTTTCAAAATCTGTTTTTTGACTTTTTGAATATTTCACTGCTGGTTATATATTTGTAATTATTTCTGGGTTGTTTTTGGTGATAAAACTGATAATAAAACAGAAACAAGGGTTTCTTTCAATGCTTATTGTTGAGTTATCTTATGTAATTTGATAATAACATTCATATAAGGTCAACAAAAAAACGTAAGCAGTTCAGTAAAAGCCATATCTATGTATTATAATGAGTTTGCTTCAGCTGTAATTGTTTTAACAGGAGAGAAAAAAAAATGAAATATAGACCTTGTCTAGACTCAAATCCAAAGTAGAGAATTTATAGTTTTGAATTACATAAAAAAGATTGGTATTCTTTATAGTTTGTCTGGCTCCACCCAGTCCCCCACCCTTGCTTCTAAAATGTGAATAGTTATGTAGTTTCTCTACATGAAACCTGTTATGTTATGTTCAGGCACTTTTTTCTTTAAAACTTTATCCCTCTCTACACATTATCCTAGTATAAAGTTTCCTCGCATCCTTGGGGTTTGTAGTCATATAAGCTTCATAGTGACCTCACAAGGGGCTGGTGGCATGAAAAAGAACACCCACTACATGCTGTAAAGTAGCTGGCATTAGGAAGGGCATCCAGCTGTGTAGGGACCATGCCAAAGCAGATACTGGAGCACAATGCAATCCTTGAGCCTATCAGATCCTGTGCAACCCATCTAGCATAGAATATGGATGTTGAATGAGTTGGAGGATGAAAGTAAAATAAACTTTTGAGGTAAACCACTATTAATACCAAAAATTATGTATCTAGAATTGAGCTTAAAACAATAAAGGTTTGGAAGAACTGTTTAATCACATGTCTAGTAAGTCTCAAAATTCTGGCACAGTTTTAGGAAAAAGATTATAAAAATTCAGTCACATCATGTTAATTTATTTTTCTTTATGGAATGTAATTATTTTTATATAATTTCCACTGTTCATTAATGCAATAATTACATTTTTCAATTTCAGAGCCCGCGAACTGCTCAGCCTGTGGTACAGTTTTCATGTACAGCATGTGAACCGTTAGTTATCGACAATCTCCCTTTTGATAAATATGAACTCGAACCATCACCACTAACTCAGTATATCCTTGAACGTAAACAACCAAACAATTGTTGGCAAGTTAGTATTGTTAATAACTTTGTGTTTGTCATGATGACTTTTCAGACAATAAGTACCCCATATTAATGTCAAGCAGCTTGTTTAGCCATCTGTTCCCAAATTTTCAATATAAGCATTCAATAATTCCATATTTAGAGACTACAAGATGGTTAGTGCAGAAAATAGGTTCAATTCAAAAATTAAATTGTAGCACAAATTATTTTGTTATTAGAATGTAATATCATTTTAGTTGTCCAAACATGCAACTGAGTTTTAATGACCAAATGTTAAAAAAAACAAGACTCTGCTCTTTGTAAAGAGGTATAAAGAACATCAAACTTACACTGATCTTTTTCATGTTTTATCATTATCTTAATTTATGCTACCTTTTATGTAATTATGTTGTACTGTATCTATACCATAGATAATTTCCCATTATAAAGAATATTTTTCTAAAATTTTGGGTTTCTTTTTCTTGTCTCCAGGTATTTGTAAGTAACAGTGCCAAATTTGACTTCTGCCATCCATTTGGTTATGTAAAAGCTAGCAGTAACCTATCATGTGTTAACTTATTTGTGATGCCATATAACTATCCAGTACTGTTGCCACTGCTTGGTAAATATAAACTTTTATTATTTTTCTATTAAAACTAAATTTCTTTTCATATAGGCGCAAGCATAGCTGTGTGGTTAAGATGTATGCTTCGCAACCATGTGGCGCCAATTTTGAAATTGCTGCACGACACCTTAGGCAAGTGTCTTTTGCTGTAGTCTTGGGTTGACAAATGCCCTGTGAGTGAAGCTTGGTAGACAGAAACTGTGTGGAAGCCTGCTATATATGTGTTTGTGTTTTTGTTGACTGGTATGTTGAGTTGCATCCCTTAATATCCAAAATATAGTTTAGCAATTCAATGTGATCAACTAAGATCACTTCAGGGCCATGTCTCAGCATGAGCATCATAGTGAGACTAAAATAAGTGTAAAAACATCCAAATTGTTTTTTATTTTTTATATTCTCAGATGAATTGTTCAAGGTTCATAAATCTAAACCTACCAAAAACTGGCGGCAACAATTTGACAGTTATTTGAAAACAATGCCTGTTTATTATGCTGGGGTAAGTCATTTAGAATGCTATTTAATCAGCTTTCTGAAGCAATTTTTCCTGACTTAATGATCAGTTTAGTTTCACAAGTTTTTTTTTTATTTTACATATATAATCAATGCCAAAAGTCTTTTAATTCTGCTGCTATAGAAATGGTGCAGAGTTAGAATTTGAAAGAAGTGTGTGGTATGGAGACAACAGCCTGTTGATACAATACTGTACAGGTGTCTCAGTGTACCTACTGAATTTTAATTGTTAATTATTCATCATCATTTTGGAGAACGGACGCTAAATGATGATGAATAAGATAGGAAAAAAGATTTATTTCACTTTTCATCATTGTTAAAAATTTTTGAAATTTTTCTTTTATAATTAAGTAGTAGTATGAGAATTAATGATTTTTTTTTTTTTTTTTTTTTTTTGTGTGTGTGTGTGCATTTCTATAGTTGAACTCTTTAAATCTTATAAGATTATCCTTATAAGGAAAATTTGTCATTTTGGATGCACTTCACCCTTCACCCAATATTATTATGATAGCACATAATTTTCTTGCAGCTACAAGGAAACATATCAAGTACATTAAAATCCATCTCTGTCTGCCCACTTGTAGAAATAAAAAATATTTGCTGGTATAATTCACCTTTTAGCTTCACTTGATCAGAAATGAGGACAGAAAGTAGTGTGCCACTGTAAAGGAGACACATGGTTACCTAAGCCGAAGAGGAAAGAGTGGGAGACAATAAGAGCACAAGGGAACAGAAAAAAGATGGTGGCAGAGTGCCAGGCATACTCACAGGGGTTGAGGATCAGAATATAAATGGGATGGTTGCATAAAAGAAGAGAGAAAAGTGGTGGCAAATGCCAGGGCATATGCTTAGGATACGGAGGTAATAATATAGGCGACAGGACATTGCCAAGAAGCATGAGTAGAGAGTGGCAGGAGCAGTGAGTGGTGAAAATCTGGGTGTGTAAAGGGGTTGGGGGTGCTACCAGATAGATACAGTGAACAGGACCATGAGGACAGGATTGGAGAATGACAGGTAAGCATAGTGCATGATAGAAGAGATGTGAGGAAGAGAAGAAAATTGTAGTTTGGTTTGTTAAGGTAGGATGTGTAAAAAGTTTTCTTGGCACACCCAGCGCTTCTAGAACCAAGTTTTGCTGACATGGAGTGGGGTCTTCTCAAGAAACTTATGTCACCAGACATCTCGGTTCATTGTCATTTCTTCGTTAGCCCCAAGATCCAGAGATTGGTCCTTACCACTTCATCCCATGCATTCTTGGGTTTCCCCCTTCCAGAAGTACCATCCACTTTCAGTAACTGGCACTTCTTTATGCAGCTGTCTCTCAATTGGTTTGATATTTGAAAGACTCTCCTTCTCCTATGCATTTTCCACATTTAGTAACCTTTCATAGTGACACTTCCATGCATCTTTCCTTTCTGAGTCACTAAGTGCAAGCATACCATTATCCATTCCCACCCATATCTCACCCACTGCATCTTTATTCTCTCTGCTACACTGCTTTGCAGTCCTGAACACCTCATGCTGTAGAACATTTGCAAATCTCTTCCCATCTGCTATTCTTTTTGCTATTTAAACCTGATGCTCAGCCACCCTTCTGGCTACCTGATATAATCCTCTGCTTCCACTGTTTTTCCTAGCCTGTCTCTTTGCTTTCATAGCACTGTCTACCTCCTTGTTCTACCACCAGGTCACCCTTGACCTAGCTGGGACTCTGCACTGGCCAAAGATTTCATCCGTGGCCCTCAGATTGTCCCACACGAACTTCCAGTTATCCTCGAAGCTATATGTCCCTGACTTTTCCTCTCTTTTGTCAGAGACACTGTCTCAAACATAAATGTTTTTGCATGTGGGTGGGTGTGTGGAAGATGTGGAATGAAGTGATGATGAGCCTCAGAGAGATGATGACACAAGACTGAGATGATTGACGATTTGCTGTGCTTGCAAAGACCTATCCATTTAAGTAAAAATGACTCCCTAAAGGCATGAAATTCACCCATACACACATACCTACTTTCTATCTGGTATTTCTTTGCACTATAGCTCTAAACATCCATCTGCCTCTTATATTTTCTTTCATCTTTGTCATAGAACTTTTAAAGACACCTTTGCTTATCCTTCTATCGTGCCTTAGCATAATGCCCTTTGCCCTCTCAAATATCCCCCCCCCCCCCCACTTGAGAGGGGCTTTTTTGTTTTTATCTGTTCTTTTTCGTCTTGCAATTTACTTGACAAGTTCACTAGTGCCAGTGGCACACAAAAGGAAAACCACCCAGTATACCCTGTAGCTGGTATTAGGAAGAGCATGAAGCTTGCGCAGTCTTGCAGCTCACTGGATCCTGTCAAACTGCCCAACCCATGCCAGCACGGAAAGCAGATGTTAAATTTCCAATTTCACATTCTGCCTCATCACACATTGCATATGTACCACACTCTTTAACTACAAGAAAGCTAGCTATGGCGAAGAGCACAGATCATAATAGTGCCCTTAGAATCAGCTATGCATTTTTAACCAACAACAAAGGAACCAGTACCTAGATGCATCCATTTTCCCAGGATTGTATGTCTCTTGTATATTGGCTACTGAACTTTCCTTCCTCTTTTTTTTTTTTTTTTTGCTTTCCTCCTCCTTTCTTTTTACGATCCCTTTTGATCGAAAACCAAACCCCCTTTTTTATCCTCAAATGGAAAGCTCTATCTTGTAATTTGTCCCGTCTTTGTGCAGCCCTGTGTGGCTAATAAAGAAACATATAATTCATAATTCTATCAAAAACTGGCCAAACTACTTTACATTATGATTTTTTTTTTTTTACATGTTTCTGTAAGGGATTGTTTCCTATTATACATAATGCATATGATTCAAGGTTTTTGATCAACCTAATTGTACTCCCTTACAATTTCAATTATATTTTATCGTAAGTTAATAGCATTCTCTTTATTTTCTACAGCCTTTACGGAAAGCATTACAACGTATGGGTGCCCCAAGTCTGATCCCAGATAATATGGAAAATTGCCTCAGTTATAGTGTTATCACATACCTCAAAAAGTTGAAAAACCAGGTGATTACAAATTTAAGTTCATTTTATGCAACATAATTGGGTTCTCATTCTCGAACTACAGACAAATGATTTTACTGAAAAATATAATTATATTTTAATGTGCTTTCACAGTCAGTTGATCTCCATTAGTAAATGTACCTAGTAAATATTTTCAACCAATTGACATTTAGGCCCACTGGATGTATCCTATTTGACACTCACCTGTTATTGCACCATTCGGTGGTGTAAGCAGTCTGGAAATTTGAAGTATACGACATCTAATTTCTTGTTCATTCATAGAATCAAGTAAATGCAGTGGAAATAGGTATGGGCTGTGACCTTAGAGGCTTAGATACATTTCTTCAGACTTATTTAAAAAAAAAAGTCCTGCACAGAATTTCTTGAGAGATATTCCTGTTTCATAATTTTGTTTGATTCTGTATGAATTTCCAAAAAGACAAATTATCTCAGGATATTGTTGATGTTGTTCTGTGGAGGAGAGTTGTTTACAATGCATCTAAGTATTTGTAAGTGTACCTAAATTTAAACCCATTCACCATAAAAACATTGTTGCTTTATTGCATGTATGAAAGTATTAACAGAACTTTGAAAACTGTTTTTGAAATTCTGAGAATATTACACTGGAAATATAGGGGCCACCAAAGAACTCGTCTGTGTTCAAACAGTTAATTGATTTACACCAACCTGGGATGCCTGTGAGATCCTCTTGGTAGAGTAAACTGACTTTGACCTGCAAAAGTCTTTCTGAGGGGTCCTCAATTCTACTGAGAGCAATATGCAACTGACCATTGTGTGGACATGTGAAGAAAGTAACTTATTAAAATTTAAAAAATGGAATATTTCATAAATTTTCTTGAAAGAAATTTAAAGAACAGAGATGCATCAGTTTCTTCCATATATGCATACCCATGTACATACATACATGCAGAAGGATAGAGAGAGAGAGAGCAAGAGTGAGGTAAAAACTGCAACAGATCTCTACCACTGCATCACTTAACTTTGTCAGTTACACATTCTTCATTCATGACAAACTGTTCATTAATGAATTTTAAAATGGCCGCAAGTAAATAATTATCCAATTATTTTCTGAAATTGATTGGATAGAGGAAGTGCCCAAGTCATCTAAGTAACTTGTGTATTGAGTGAGAGATCAAAGTAAAAACAGTGATTGATAGGTGGGTAGATAGATAGCTTTTCTTATTGTGAAGTAACTTCTTAAAATTTACAAGTTTTCTTAAGAGAAATTTAAAGAGAGGAGGTTCATTATTTTCTTTCTATTTTGTAATAAATTTTCAAAAATGGTAGCTTAATGTCTTTAAAGTTCATGTTGGGAAATACATGTATGTCTTATGTACATTCTGTTGTGTCTGGGGAGAGTCATTCTCTTTTAGTACCTTATTATTTAACACACTCACTGGTAAAATTTCCACTTATTTCTTATTTTTATTTTCTAAAATTTTCATTGCGTCTTGCAACCTTTTCAATAGTTTTGACTCTTATGTACATATTATAGAAAAAAGGGAGAATGAGAAATAGGTGGAAAGTAGTGAAAGAAACCAAAAGTTATGCGACAGATAGGTTTGACAAAACCTATTATACCAATTATTATTTTTGTATGTATGCTAGATAGATGTAAATATAAATAAATCTGTTATTTAAATTAATTTGTAAATCTTTTACAGCCATAATTTGATACAAACTTTTTTTTCGTTCAAATTTCATTTCATTGTTACTTAGGCTAAGATTGAAATGGACCGTTTAATAGCTTCCGTTGGTCAAAAGCTGCCTCCACCAGATGGACTTAAAGTAAATTTAAGGTAATTTGTAAGAATTTTTTTTTTGTCTCATCATGAGGAAAGAGCTGGCTTTTTAACTGTCACAGACCCTTCAAGACTAGTGAAACTGATACAGTTGCTGCTCAATTTAAGCATCTGTAATATTTGCATTGCAGGAAAGATGTGATTGGGAAGGGAGTTACAGAGAGAAGGTTTATATTCTGAACGGTGGGGATTAGTGAGATTTTATTTTCATTGCACATTATATGGTTTTAGGCAAGGACTTGTATAAGAACAGCCCTGAATCTTAACAAAACAGATTCACAATAGCTGCAACATTATATTTAATCTCAACAAATTAATTAAAAACACTACAAGATTTTGTCTTGTTGCATCTTCTGCAATTACTGTTGATTCCCTTAGACTGTATGCCGCACTAATAATTTGTTGAGGTTCACAAAAAATTGATGAATGACATTTCTATTAGTTTGCTTGTGATAAATAACATCTTCACTGTAGGTCTATTTGAATGGATTCATCTTGAGGTTACTCAATACTAAATTCAAAAAATTTGTTCCTCAAATATTTTGTGCTGCAGAAGTTAATAAAAGTATTCTCACAACTAGGTCTTTAGAAATTGAAATTGAGTTAGGATGAATAAAGAGGAAGAGAAGAGCCAGGTGCTATTGGAGAAATGGTTAGGGTCCATATACAGAGATGGAGTTGGTGTAAGCAAAGGACACAAGAAGTGTGGTTGTGTCAAAAGCAGGCTTAGAGAGAAGGTAGATTTTATATGGAACTGTGTACTGGATCAATTAAGCCGTTGGGAAGTAAGATTCTCTCAGATGTCCAGGTGGCTTAATTAGCAATGGGGACAGGTGTAGTAGCCAGAGTAAGAACAGGCTGGAAAATTTCAGGAAGCTGACAGCAAATGGCTTCTTTGTGAAAGGAATGGCAGATTGTATGATGCTTGTGCAAAATATGAAGCAGCTTGACAAAAAGATGCAAGTGTTGAATGTTGATGACTTGTAAACACTAGAAAGAAATGAAAGAAGCATGTTTCCCTGGATGTCTCATGTTAGTGTTCATGAACAACAAAGTACAAATGAGTTGAGAGAAGAACTGTGCAGGAAAAACACATGCATTTGAAGGATGACAGCTACTTATGTCAAGCGCTCAAAGTGAATGGTATTTGTGGGGAAGAGAGACTAAGTAGGAGTTGGGACAAAGTGGAACAGAAGGATGACTGGTGATACACAGTGCCAGAGAAGACGTGACCACAATCCTCATCCTCATTTGTTACTTCATATTACTAAGTTTCGAGTCTGTCCACTGGTGATTCTAACCAGTTGATTATATGTCTGTTAATTCTATATCGTCTACTCACAACTTCAAATGGAATAAGAAACGCTATTTTGTACTTGACATCAGCAAAACATGGAGTTCCAATTGGATCAGAAGATTCCTGTCAGATTCCAATACATGCCTGTAGTACTCTCCCTCACCCACACACTACCAAGTCCAGTGTGCTCTGAGATTTACACCCTACCCCCCACCCCCGCGCGCGCACACACACACACTCTCTTTTTTACATCAACCTACTTGTCACCTCTAGCAATGTGCATTCCTATGCACATTTTACTTCACTTCACACTAAATTTCCACAAGCAAATGTTATGTACATGCAGCCTTGATCCCTCGTCTCAAACATGGAGTTAGGTCCTTGAAGAGAAGCTCCAAAAATATTTCCCTGTAGGACTGTATCCATGTTTCCTTCAACACCACAAAGACAATCAATCATTGCATGTCCATTTCATCATGCTAACCTGTGTTGGACAAGTCTTCTCTTGTAGTGTCTTGCACCATTACAACTGATTCCTTTTACACACAAAATTTCCTCTCAGTTTTGTGTATTCTGTGTAGACCAGAATAATTAACATGTCTGTCTGCAAACTCTTGATCTGTCTGTCTGCCTAAAACTGCCCTCTTATATTGCTGGACCTCAGTCCACTAGCCGTAGCTTTACACTTTTCTTTATCCTTCCAAATAATGATGCTTGAGTAAGAATGGTTTGCATCAAATCTTTTGATATTCAAAGCATGCTGTCCCCTGTTTCCCATCATCACTCCTCTTCTATTACAAGTTTGACTCTTCATCACCCATACTCTCCTTAATATTTCTATACTACTAGCTGCCATTCCTTTGACCTCAGGTATTTCATTACTGACATCCATCACACTCTTTTTACCTACAAGCATGTAGTTGCCATTTATTCTGTACCATTTCTGTCTTTCCCATTTCTCCCAAAGTCTACACCCCGCCATACTCTCTCTTTTTTTTTTTTCTCCCTCATTCTAATTTGTATTGCACAATCACCCTCTTTTCTACCCATTTTATGGGTTACTGAGTTCTGAACAAATGGAGTCCTCGTAGAGTAGAGGAGATTCTGGTAGAAGTGTTGTTGGTTCTTTGATAAAATGCATCCAATACAAAGTAGTTGACAAACGAGCAGGGACCTCATAAGGTCAATGGAGCCTTGGTCTTGTTTTGTCAAGGACATTATAACTTTTCTTGTGCAAGTGCCACAAGAACAATGTAGTCAGTCTACTTTGGAGCATATTGGCTTGAACAGTGATGACTCATGGAAAGGGAACATATGATGATGTGAATTAAATTGGCATGAAGAAATGAGAATTGAATTTATACTGTTAGATAATATTTAATTTAATTCCAAAAAGCTTTTATATATTTTTTTTTTCTTTTTACTATTCTTTTTCTCCTAGAACAAAAGCTTCAATTGTCCAACGAAAAGATTTCAACCAACTTCTGCAGACAATGGGAGGAAACATGAGCAACTTGCGGCAAGAATTATTTGACTACAACACTTTTACAGTTGCTGTTCAGGACCCAGAAATCAAGCCTCAGTACTTCAGGTATTCATATTTTAGCAGGTTCTTCTTCCTCCCCTTTCACATTTCCACCATGGAAATATGGAATACTTTTCTAATTATTTTATTAATTTAATTTTAACATTTAATATCTACTCTTCCATGTTGAAATGTCTATAGATTTGCTCTCCTTTTTGTCTTTGTTTCAATTCTGTTTGTGCTAAATGTCCATTTGCTTGCATTTCTTCCTACTCAGTTTTATTTTCACCACTACTGACATCAGAAATACTAATATCTGTCTTAAGCCACAGTAAAATTGGATTATTTTCTATCTATATTTTCAATATCCTTCAAAGATAAAAAGCTTTAAATTCACAAAGCCAAGTTCTGTATTGGTGGTTCAGGGGGAAGGAATATTTAAACTTTCTAAAATTACATGCCAAAAGTTACCAGTGATTGTAAAATGGTTTTTATTTGATCATTAGAAATTTCCATGGCACCACAGGGTATTTTGCATGAATTATCTCCTTACCAGTTTGCATGAATAACCTTGTTATCAAAGCACAGCAACTTTTTAGTTGCCATCTCTCCTGGTTAGGGGCTTAAAGAGTTAATTAATATTTGTTTTCCTGTGAAATATGAAATACTGAATTGGAATAAAATGGTTTTGGAGCATATGTATTAATCTTTAAAATAAGTGGTAAATGGAATTATTTCTAAAACAATGTCTCGTATATCTTTTTAATTTTTATGGAAATTTCCAAAGTTTATCTTTTGCATAAAACAAATCTTGGTCTTCACTTTCTTAAAAAAAATTGAATGTTTCAAGCACATACATTGTTTAAAGAAAAGCATGCATAAACAAAGACATGTCATTTCACTTATGCATAAATCATTTTAAAATAAATACATTTCAGAAATCCATTTGATATTCCCAGAAAGAATTTATTAGATCAGATTTCAAGAATGAGAACTAACTTTTTACAAGTTTCCCCACAGAACTCTAAACTTATTGATGATGGTAAGTTCTTAACTGCTTTTACTACATATCAATGTTGATTATCAGTCAATATTCATGTTCTCCACAGTACCACTCAAATATCTGGATGGTACTGCTGCTACTATGCACGTACGCATGCACACACACACACACATTCATAACTGTGGTTTACGAAAAAAGCCATCCAAATTTCCATGATATACCAATCATCTTGTACTTGTCCCTACTAGTTTTCATTTGACAAACCTATATCACTGTATCACCGAAGCTTACTTCATACATAAACCAACCGACTGGTTTGCCTTCAGTCTGATCTTTGAGGGAAAGCTGGAGGCCTATGGCTGAGATGTTGAAAAGAATCACTGTGCTAGATAATTATGCAATGCAGGATGGTCTTATCTGCAATGACTGTTGTAGCACTATTATAAACAAAAACAAGTGCTGTTTTGTTAGCAGAGGAAGGCATGCAAAGAAATACAGTTTGGATGTTTAGTGTCGCAGATAACATGAAATGTCGTCTCAAATTTGCTATCCTGATGTACACCATTATGAAAAAATGATTCTATGAGGTTGTTATTGTCTTTGTCCTTCATATTTTTAATTATTTAGTCCAAACAATAGAAACAATTGCCACTATCTTTGTCGCCCCGACCTCGTTAACGCAGTCAACGGGATGACATTTAGTAGAGAGAGGCTGGAGAAGTTGAAGAGTTTTGGTCATTGGGAGGCAGGATTAGCATTAGTGTTTCAAACAGGATTTGAACACCAAGGCAGGAAGATAACAAAGCAATGGCCAGGCAGGGTCATTGGGTGCATTTAGTGTACATAATACATAATATTTTGCCACTTAGCCCAAGGTCAGATCTATGGTCAAGACATCCTATCTGTGATCAGCTCATCTTTTTTTTAAACACAGAATCTAGGACTATATTATCTAGTGCTGTTTGAGGTATATTTGGCTGCTGTTGCATCAAGTCAAGCAACTGCATAGAGGCTGCTTCATTGTGTTTCATTTTTAGAGTTGTTCAGACACTTATCTCCCATTATGAAGTGGGACAACAGCAGGTTTCTTGCTTTCTTTCTTTAGATGCAATCTAGAATGTTTGTTTATAGCAGTTCTACAGTATTGTCTCCTTTACTGCAGCTGTATTATTGCTAATGTGGTTTCACATATTTACTTCATAGAGGGTCAGCAACTGCTCAAACCCAAAGCAACTTCAAGAACTGAAGAAACCGCTAAATGTTTGCAGTGCAGTCACCATGAAAGGTCATTAGGGATTGTGTGGCATGTTTGAAGTGTAGTGAAAGAAGCAAGATGACCAGTTTCATAAAATTAATAATGCATGCTTAATGAGAGGTGTTTAGTTCATGTGTAGATGGTGCTGAGTGGAGGCGCAATGGCCCAGTGGTTAGGGCAGCGGACTCGCGGTCATAGGATCGCAGTTTCGATTCCCAGACCGGGCGTTGTGAGTGTTTATTGAGCGAAAACACCTAAAGCTCCACAAGGCTCCGGCAGGAGATGGTGGTGATCCCTGCTGTACTCTTTCACCACAACTTTCTCTCACTCTTACTTCCTGTTTCTGTTGTACCTGTATTTCAAAGGGCCGGCCTTGTCACACTCGGTGTCACGCTGAATATCCCCGAGAACTACGTTAAGGGTACATGTGTCTGTGGAGTGCTCAGCCACTTACACGTTAATTTCATGAGCAGGCTGTTCCGTTGATTCGGATCAACCAGAACCCTCGTCGTCGTAACCGACAGTGCTTCCATTCCATTCAGATGGTGCTGGTTCACTAAGTAAAGTTTATTGTAGGAAATCTACTTTGGTTGTAAAAAGTAAACAGATGGATTATAGCGAATCATTTAGGATTGTCTCTGTCTGCCCACTTGCTGCTCATTTGAAATATTAAGAGTTTCAAGCTGCAGCTCTGTGGTTAATAGTTGTAAAAGTTACAATTCTTGGGCATGTCAGCCATTGTTTCACATTTCTATATATTGGGATGGATGTCCATACAGACAAAAAAAACTGTTGACTTTGGTGTGCAAAGGAGTCTTGTCAGGAATACATTTTGTGAGAAAACCGTGTTGACTGATTATTGTGCTTAACTGAAATCATTGTAGAGGTTTATGCATCTGTTTTCTCTGTTTCGTGACAGACATGCCTGCTTAAGAAGATATGTTTCAGGATCCTGGAATTGCTTCTCTTAAGAATTCCTTTCACAATAACTGCTCTGGATACAGAAGTCTTTAGAACTTGCTCAAAGTATATTTGTGAAAGTTGCTCTGTCTTATCCTGTTCTTAATGTTTTAAGAGTTGAAATATATTCAAGATCATCATCATCATTTAACGTCCGCTTTCCATGCTGGCATGGGTTGGACGATTTGACTGAGGACTGGCGAACCAGATAGCTGCACTAGGCTCCAACCTGACCTGGCAGAGTTTCTACAGCTGGATGCCCTTCCTAACGCCAACCACTCCGAGAGTGTAGTGGATGCTTTTACACACCACCGGCATGAGGGCCAGTCAGGCGGTACTGTCGACAGCTATACTCAAATGGTGTTTTTTATGTGCCACCTGCACAGGATGCCTCTGTTGTAGCATTACTCTAAGCAGCACCTCAGATCATTTAGGATTAGTCTTAAAACTTAAGCTTGACCATTTAAGTATAGACCTATACTATACTTAGTTCTATGCACACATTGCTTATTGAGTATAATGAGTGTTTGGGTTGAAGAACAACTATTTGTAAATCGTTTCTTTATATCTGCTGGAAATGCTATGTGATGCTGAGGTAAACGAGTTCATCCTCAAAGAGTTCAACTGTATTTTCCTCCAAAGCACCTGAATACAATGATCTGTTAATTCTGCTAATGCAGCTCTTAATTGCTAAAACGAATGATCTGGTTAGGTTTATGATGAAAACTTAGGATGGTGGACCTTTTGATTTTTCAAGAACTTGAAGAAGTCTTGTTAATAGCTTTATGTAGATGGCATTGCTCTCTAGTCAAAGTAAAACCGAGTGCATATTGTATTGAACTACCAATTCCTTGCAGGGATTTTCTTTGTATAGCTCTGTGAAGGTGGGGATATCTAGCAAATCTTGGATCCATATTCTATTGCAGTGGAGAGTAAGCTAAGTGTATCCAGCTGTGGAAACCATACCAAAGCTAACATTAGGGTTTAACATGGCCCTGTGGCTCACCAGTTCCTCTCAAACCATCTAACCCATGCCACCATAGTAAACAGACTTAAAATAATGATGATATTGTTGTACATTAGAATATATCTCCATTAGTAATTTTTTTTTTTTTAAATTGCCAAATTTATATTGAGTTTTCATTCACTTCCTTTTAATTACAGACTACATTCATAGCATTCCAGTTCAACAAATGGGTAATTATCAAGAATATCTCAAGAAGATGCCTGCCACATTAAGAGAAATTGAGACACAGCCAGTCAGATTGCATATGTTTGGAAATCCATTTAAAGTAAACAAAGTAAGTTATTTTGGTAATGAAATTTTTGAAAACATTTGATTTCCATTGAATGGCTACCTGTTGTAGGTAGTGTATATTTAATTAACAAAAGTATATTTTATTACTAGTAGAATTGCAGTACAAAAGCTAGTTACTGTAAATTTTGGACCCCTCTACTACATAAATATATTTGTTAATATGAACCAAAGGCTTGATAAGTTACAGGTGTTACATCTTGGAGCTTCTAAACCATTGGTATATGATACTGCATTATATATCAAGGTAAGATTAACATACCTGTCTGATTTCAAATTCCAATTCTATTGAGTTAAGAAAGCAATGGGAAATCCTTCCCTGTTACCTCCAACTATTAATCGGCACTTTGAATTAAACCATCTTGATGTCAGACAGCTATAACAAATAGACTGACATGTGAAAATGTTTTGAGCTTGGTGCAGCTCTCCAGCTTACCATTTCCAGTCAAACCATCTAACCCATACCAGCATGGAAAACAGATGCTAAATGATGATGATGGTGGTGGTGGTGATGATGGCAGCAACACTATTACAATTAATGTAATACTTAGGATAGGCCAAATCTGCAGTGTTGTACAAAAGGCCTTGCAGGGTTTACTTATATATCTTCACGCCAGCGCTGCCTCGACTGGCTTCCGTGTCGGTGGCACGTAAAAAGCACCATCCGAATCGTGGCCGAAGCCAGTGCCGCCTCGACTGGCTTCCGTGCAGGTGGCACGTAAAATGCACCAATCCGACCGTGGCCAATGCCAGCCTCGCCTGGCACCAGTGCAGGTGGCACGTAAAAGGCACCCACTACACTCACGGAGTGGTTGGCGTTAGGAAGGGCATCCAGCTGTAGAAACATTGCCAGATAAGACCGGAGCTTGGTGCAGCCTTCTGGCTTCCCAGATCCCCGGTCGAACCGTCCAACCCATGCTAGCATGGAGAACGGACGTTAAACGATGATGATTCTGAATTCAAATTCCTCTGAGGTCAGCTTTGCCTTTCATCTTTTCAGGGTTGATAAAATACTTACCAGTATAGAACTGGTTCAATTTGATCAACTGTATTCTTCTGCCACTGCCATCCACCACAGTAAAGATTATGATCTTGTGCTTGTTTGTTAGAAATAAATATTCAGGTTTACGGTTTATTCTCGTTTTAGAATATTATGATTGATGAAGCTGATGAAGCTGTCTTCGGACAACAGTCTCGTAGCAAGAAAACTTCCCAAGACACACTTGTTAATTCACTACCAAGAAAAAGAAAACCAGGCAAGTATATCTCTGTTATATCCTATAAAATGGTTGAACCTAGCTTTCTCGTTAAACTATTTTAATTTAAAATACAAAAGCAAATTCATGAAAGTGATTGATTACTTGTTATTACTGACCCCAGCCTCGTTATCTTCCAAAAGGCTGTGTTGAGACAATAACTGCTGATTTTTGAAGTAGTAAAGTGTAAAGATGATATTGGGATATCTGTGTTGTGTGTGTGAAGTTTGCAATGTATTTTAAAGTATTGAATAGTAATGCTTTTTTGAGTTTTTTTTTCTTGTATACAGAAATTTTTCGTAAATGTTTGAATTTAATTAATGCAAATATTATTAATGCTGAAAATAGATTTGTACAAGTATCCTTTTGAATGATTGAGATTTAATCAATGAAATGTTTTTGTTGAATAATTTTTTCTGTTAATTTACTTTCTGTTGTATTTTTGTCTTTAAAAAAAAAACTTTTTTTTTCCATAGGTCCTTTACCAAGAGATCTTCCCATCAAACGGCCAGCATCGCCTTCAATTATGACAGAAGCTGCTGCTGTCTCCCCACCGCCTGTTTGTCCAAAGACTGAAAATAATGTGAAAGTTGAAAATTCTTCTGGTAAATGTTTTATTCTAATAAATTGATTATCCTTAAAATGTAATTTGTCATTTCTATTTAAGTGAATGGTAGATTAATATAATAGTTTTTGCTTCGTTTGCAGAGGATACATCACTCCCTAATCCTTGGGTTAATTTACAAGAAGAAATGCCAATGGATACAAACCATGTTAATGAACTCTCTGTCAGTCCATATCAACTTGATCAGTCAAGTCAAATAGAATCTTTAAAAACTGATATAGAAGTTCAATGCTCAGAATTTACAAACTTAAATAACAATCCAAATCATAAATTGGAATCTATTCATTGGAACCATAATGCAAAATTGAGAATTATTTTATACAAGGAACTGAGAAAGCCTGGTAAAAGTAAGTATAATAATTTTCGCTTTGAGCAAAATGACTCCAGTTTTGGACAACAACATTTATTCAATCAATTCTCATAGAATTAACTGCTCAACGGTTTTAGCCTCTTCATTGCCTAACATTTCTACTTATTTCATTTGTTAATGGCATGTATGTGGTGTAGAAATGAGCAAGCAATAAAAACTAGTTTTGTTCTTACCTTAACCATGGTGTCTTTGACACCAAGTCTCCAGGTTGTTTTTGCAGAAGCCAACGGCACTGCATTTTGTCATGAACAAGCAGAATTACTGTAGCTCTACAGCCATGGAGAATTCATATCTGTCTTTGTTCGTGGGCTCCTACATGCAAACTGACTATTTCCAATAGAAAGACACTCCACCAATTTCCTGATGTCACTTCTATCTACCCACTCAACTTGAATTTTTACTTTCCCATCCACAAAGTTTTAGGTTTAGTCTCCTGAGCAAATATTTTCAACTGCAGCCTTGGGCTGACCAAATCCATTTACAAGGCTTTGATCAGCCTCAGGCTACACTGTTTATTTCAATCTCTCATTCGGATTCCAGTTACCCATTGCTTTCCTACTCACCCCTTACTTATGCTGGTGGCACACATGTCAAATTGTTTACCATCTTCAGCTGTCTACATCAGTTAGTATCCTCACCTGCACATAAACTTAACAAATGTTGATATCCTAAATAACTTTGATCCATTTATCACTTCCAAACCCAGCCATAATCAACTTTGCACCCATCAAATCATCTCAAAGTCTGTAACTACAAAGGACTTCTGATTCCCCTTCCCTCAACTCTGGTATCTCAGTTCAGCCAAAAATTTAGAGCTCTCGCTTTTTAGTTGATTAGGAATTTAGTGCCACAAAAATGCTAAAATACCTAAGCAGGTAAACAAAACAATTCTACCCTAGGTCTACCAAATTCTTCAGTCTCCCCATTCACTCCTCCCTACAGTTTATAAGAAGAACCAACAACATTCAACATCTCAAAACTGATAATAATCATCATCATCATCACTTAACATCCGTTTTCCATGCTAGCATGGGTTGGATGGTTTGACAAAACTGGCAAGGCCAGGGGTGCACCAGGTTCCATATTCTGTTTTCACTAGGTTTCTACAGCTAGATGCCCTTCCTAAAACCAACCGCTTTACAGAGTGTGCTGGGTTTTTTTTATATGGCACCAGCACCAGTACCAGTGCTTTTTATGTAGCATCAGCACTCACATCAATGTTTTTTACATGGCACCTTGGCTTTAGGTTATCAATTCTGTTGTGGTGAGTGAGTCTTCTTGGTTACAGCAAAGTGCCACATATCTCAGTCTTCTGCCATCTCCTTCTTAAGGCTCAGCATTTTGAGATCAGCCTTCAATATTTCATCCCAGTGTCATTTCAGGTTACAAGGGGGGAAAATAGGGGTGTATTAGTGAAAAGAGAGGTACAATAATAGTGATGGTGGAGGGATTGAAAACGAGTCAAAAGTCACTTTTCGGTATACAAGTAGCTTGGTACCATGATGAATATGTGATTGAGTGATAAATGAAGAGATTATGGTAAGGGTGGTAGATGGAAATTTAACAGTGAGCAACAGACCCAATTCATACATCCCAACCTCCATCAACTGTTTTGTTGTGCTTGCACTTGTGGCTTAGACATTTTAGTCTCCACCACTTTGTCCTGATTTTGTAAGTCTCCTTCCACTTGTTCCAACCACTTCAGGCACTCACTACTTCTTTATACAACTGATATTTTCCATCTATATCTCATGCCCATACCAACACATACTTACACACCACATCTGCTTCCTCTTATATCCAGCTTTCTTCTCAATACATTTGTGCTCCAGTATTACACATTCAACATATTTGCTTCGTTTCTTGCTCGCCATCTCAAACCTTCCACCATGTCTCATTGACATGCAGCAATTATACAATCTTCCCCATTACAGTGTCCATACTTGCAACTGAACCACCTTTCCCCTCACTTTATCACTTTCATTACTTGATCCGTTAATTTCAGTTTCACTTCCTAGTTAATCTTTTCCTTTCTTACAAAACACTGCTACACAGTTATTGATGTTAACAGTTTCCTCACAAGTTGGAATGGTATGTCTTCCCATCGTGATATTTTCAACATTTCATCGAATATCTTTTTCTATCACTAAATGCTTTGGTCCGTGATGTCTGCTGCATTGTAATAGACTCTTCCAATCATATTCATTTTCGGAGCTCCTCATTGTGATAATTTCACAGCCTTTTCTTTGTACTATCACTGAGACTGAATGCATCTCAGATGCACTTCTCAAATTACATTGATTCCATCTCACTACTTCTGTCTGGTTTCATAAAATACTTTTTATTTAACATTTACTTTCCTTCCTTCACCAAACCTTCTTAGAACTGTTGACTGCTGGCATATATCACTAATACTGTTACTCATTTTCCAGCTGTGATTTTAGTCCAACTAAAGAACTGGTCAATAGCTATGATAAATTTTCTAGAATTTGTATTTGGAAGTAAGTTCCACAATGGCATAAGTATGTTTGATGATGAATTCATTTACACCCCAGAACTCTAGGACCCTCATGTCATTCTCATTCCTTTGTCTATAGATTTGGTCTCCCTTTGTACCTGATATTTCCTGACATTGTAGAATTTTGCATCTAGCATTGCTGTTTCTTTTCTTTAAACATAACTTTTCCTGTGAAGCCCTTAACTTTTCTGTAAATATGATCTTATTTAGAAGTACTGTGTAACATGCTTGCCAAGTGTGGATTACTTAACTATTAAGCACATCGAGCCTTTTTATAAAATGTTGAAGCCTGTTCTGTGCCAACAGGAAACTAAAGATTGTTTAGTGAATTCATCGGCTGTGTACTATCCATTTCAATGCAGTTATACACATTGTAGACAGTTCTGGAGGTCTTCAGTCAAAGATGATGTACAAGCCAAATAGGAAATGCCTTTTGCCTTAACATTTTCTATTTGCTTTTTGTATATTTATTTTTGTTTTAATATTTTGCAGATTATGATAAATTTTTCCAGTATTTGAATTCTATGAAGGGTACACTGAATATGAAAGTAAAATTTATCAAAGATCTAGTTGGAGAGGCAGCGCGGTTTAAAAAGAGGCGGTTGATCCAACATTTGGAAAAATTTGAATTGTCAATGACAGAGTGTGAGACTAAATGCAGTCGGAAATTTCAAGTTCGAACAAATGATGTTCATTCTCTATGTTGATATCATTGCAAACTAGGATTATTATCATCATCATTATTATAATTTCATATTTATATAACATATTTCCTTTTATAATAAAGAAATTTGCTGCACATACAAGATCAGTTCTTCTCTGTTCTTAACTTACTAAACTTTGTTTCCAGAAATTGTGATAAAGAAATGGTATCAAAATTTATTTCTATAATGAAAAAAATTCTATGTATTTTTGTGTTTATTTTATTATTACTGTTCTTTGACTTTGAAGAGGGTTTAGTAATCTATTAAACCTAACCTCCTTTCTCTTTTAGCTTCTTGATTTTCATGTTCACCTTGGGAGTGTTATGAAGCCTCTTCATTTACTTTTGTTCTGAAAACACATTAGTATGTACATGTGTGTGTGTATATATATATATATATATACATACATACAGTGGTTGAACAAAATAATGGAAACACTTTGAAATTTCAAACAAATTTATTTTGATATGGAGTAGGACTGCCTTTGGCAGTAATTACAGCTTGAATTCTATAAGGTATGCACCCATACAAAGTTTGAATTGTTTCCAAAGGAATTTTTGTCCATTCTTCAGCTAAAACAGTCTCTAGTTCTTGTAGTGATGATGGTGGAGGATATTGACTCTTTGTTTTTTCCAAAACGCACCATAAATATTCAATAATATTGAGATCTGGGGACTGTGGTGGCCTGATAAGATGTTTAACTTCACTAGAATGTTCCTCATGCCATTCAATAACTCTAGCTGTGTGAATTGGTGCATTATCATCCTGAAAGATTGCTTTTCTCTCTGAAAACAGTTCCACAACCGTAGACTGAACTTGAACAGATAAAATGCTTAAATAGTCTTGACTATTAATTCTGCCATGATGGGAAACCATTGGGCTGGCGGATTTCCAAAATATAGCCCCCCAGATCATCACAGATCCTCCAACATGTTTTGCATGTGAAATGAAACAGTTGTAGGTGAATATGTTAATTAATTTGTATCCATTAAATCTGTTTTCTAACTCAATAATAATGCTTGATATTTTATATAATATATTCACTGAAGAAATATCTCTTCAAAATATAATATATAATGATGCCTGTGTGCAAACAGCTTTGCTACATGGCAGTGACATGTGTAGGCTTGAAAGAAATGAAGCCACTATGCTTAGCTGGATGTGCAATGTCAGTGTACATGTTTGACAAAATGTAAGCATCTTGAGAGAAAAATTGGGCATAAGAGGCATCAGATGTAGTGTGCAAGAGAGACAATTGTGTTGCTATGGTCGTGTGATGTATATGGACAAAGACAGCTGTGTAAAAAAAAGAGATCTCTAACTGTGGAGGAAACCTGTGGTAGAGGTAGACCTAGGAAAACATGGGATGAAGTGGTAAAGCATGATCTTCAAACTTTCAGCCTCACAGAGGCAATGACGAGTGACCGAGACCGCTGGTGATATGCTGTGCTTGAGAAGACTCGTCAAGCCAAGTGAAATCATTGTCATGGCTGATGCTGGTGTTGAGTAACTGGCACATAAAGAACACCTTTCAAGCATTGGGTTTCATGGAGGCAAAGTGGCTGAGTTCCTTTTGAGTGTTGGGCCTCATGGAGGCATATTGGCCAAGTTCCTTTTGAGCATTGGGGCCTCACGGAGGCAAAGTGTCAGGTCTATCAACTTATAGAACCGACACGACACTTAGACAGATTACAGAGGCTACACACATAGCAGTAGACAAACTGAGCCTCAATAGAAAACACAAATGGAACAATAACACCCACCATCAAACCACGTGACTAACGACAGAAGGGAAGAGAGAGGAAATAATATAGGGTAATACACAATAGACATACATGCACTTACCTGTGATACATGTAAGAAATAGAGATAAATACAAAATAAGAAAATGGAGGAATAGATTTCTTCAATCATCAACTACTAGATAATACCAATTCATATAATTTATTAACTAATAAATTATATGAATTTGAGGTAAAACATTTACCTTCGCCCATATAATACAGTAAATGAATTAATTGCATTGCAATTCTTAGCATTTATATATAAGCCTTTCTGGGTACTCTACTGGCAGTATATTGGATAAATGATATCCCATAGTGGGTTACACTCATAACCCCTATCTCACTTTGTAAATAGATAAATAAATATTTATCACATACCTGTGATAAATATAAGAAAGAGAGTGAGACAAGATATAAATAAATAAATCCATATGAAGGGCATGGATAGAAACCACATACAAAGTGAACCCATACACAAACACAAGTTTAATGGATGGCCACAACAAAATCAACAATACCAATAACAATGATAGCAGCAGCACCAGTGACAATGATGGCAATAACAACAACAACTACTGCAATGGCAATACCGTGGGTGAACACACAAACACAGAGGGGTACAGGAACTGTACCAAATGTTTTATCAGCCACTTCATCAGAAGTATTATTTAAAAAATGTGATCTGTATAACCAGGTAGTGCCATTAAGTTAGACATGGCCTGGGCCTATACTTGCTAAAACCTATTAAAGTCATATATTGATAGATATTTATAGTTTTCAAATTCTATTGCAAATATGTAACTAAATTTTTTTTAAACCATATATTGAATGGCATCTACCAAAAAATTCTCAATAACTTAATTTTTATAGTTGTCATTATCATTTTTTTAACCCTTCTGCTACCAACCCGGCTCTAGTTCTGAGTACAAATGTCTTGTTTTAATAAGTTTTGAATTAAAATCTTCCACCAAACCTTAGTCACAATTTATGCTCCTAACACTAGCTGAATGATAACTCAGTTATTTTACTAAATTCTTTGTTATATTTAAAGTAACTGAAAGAAACACAGAGCATCTCAAAATAAATACAGTAACAAAAGCGTTAAATCAGATATATTTGCAGCAGTTATTGATAAAATAACCATCTTAAAGATGATTGAGTCTTCAGCAATGGTAACTGTATTCATTTCTTCATTTTCATACATGCAAACAGGCACTCCTACACAAAATCCTTCCTGTTAAAATGTCCTTTTTTTTTTGTTTTGCTTGGGATGGAGGATTGACAAAATCATAAGAATGTTGAACAAAATGTATCATTATATTTAACTATGGCTCAAATTTCGTTGAACTCAACCTTTGCCTTTCATTTAACAAAATGCTCCTCTTAAATTTTTGATCTACATATAGGCGCAGGAGTGGCTGTGTGGTAAGTAGCTTGCTAACCAACCACATGGCTCCGGGTTCAGTCCCACTGCGTGGCATCTTGAGCAAGTGTCTTCTGCTATAGCCCCGGGCCGACCAATGCCTTGTGAGTGGATTTGGTAGACGGAAACTGAAAGAAGCCTGTTGTATATATATATATGTTTGTGTGTCTGTTTGTCCCCCTAGCATTGCTTGACAACCGATGCTGGTGTGTTTACGTCCCCCGTCACTTAGCGGTTCGGCAAAAGAGACCGATAGAATAAGTACTGGGCTTACAAAGAATAAGTCCCGGGGTCGATTTGCTCGACTAAAGGCGGTGCCCCAGCATGTCCGCAAGTCAAATGACTGAAACAAGTAAAAAAAAAAAATTTTTTTAATATATTACAAGTTATTATTTTATGAGGAAAACTGGGTATAAGAGGCATCAGATGTAGTGTGCAGCAAAGAATACTGCATTGGTAAGGTTATGTGATAAATATGAATGAAGACAGCTGCATAAACAAGTGCTAATCTCTAAACATAGAGGAAACCTATTGAAGGGGAAGCCCAAGGAAAGAATGAGATAAAGTGATGAAAAATGATCCTCAAAGCACTGAGATGTTTGGTGATTTGCTGTACTTGAGAGGACCTGTCCGGCTAAGTAAAATTAAAGCCATAAAGGCATGTCCTTATGTCCATTCCCCTGCTCACAATGCCTGACAAATATTTTCCCCACAACCCATCTCTCCTCCAGGTTCACCATTCACAGCACTTTCTCCCATTCTCTCTTCTTACCCTCAAAAATCCACCTCCACCCAATATGTCCCTGTTGAACCTCTCCCTCATAATATATCCTCCTAACACCCTGCTCTCTGTATCCATTCACTACTTTCCTTCCCCTCCACATCCTACCCGCCTTTCACAGTCTTGTGAACTTACTCACCAACTCACTTTATCTAATCCTTGGATCCACTTATATACGCCCTCCTGTAACTTGAGTGTACCCAACTCCTTGTCACATCCTCATCATCATCTCTCTCTCCCCAACTGAGGTAGCCATGTATCTCTTTTACTGCAAGAAAATCTAGCCTTCTATTCATCCCAGTTACGAAAAAACCAGATATTTTGATGTGGTGTGAAAGAAAGAAAGTTGTAAATATAGTCGAGCTAACGGTTCCTCATGAAGATAATATGGACGCCGCTCAGGCTCGAAAATTGAACCGTTATGTAAACCTCCTCGAGTAATGTGAAGACGCAGGCTGGAAAACGGAACATTTTCCTATCGAAGTCGGATGTAGAGGGTTTGTTGGACACAGCGTGAGACGACTGTTGTTATCGCTAGGCCTAACTCATCGCAAAGTCAAAACCACCATGACTGATATCCAATCTACAGTGGAGAAGGCTAGCCACTGGATTTGGTTAAAAAGAGACGATGAGCGATGGCTAGAAGGATATTGAGTTTAACTTCATAACCAGCTGATTTAGCAAGCGGGGCCTCATATCAGTGAGGGGGGGCCGGTGCACATTGATGCCATCGAGAGGTAGGCCCCGAAACGGCGCGCATTCTCTCCTGATGACCCCATACACTTGCTGGCTTCCGGTATACGGAGCTTTTGACTGGTAGCACTTGCATGTGCAAGTTGTTTGCAAGACATTCATACTCTGACCACTTATCACCTAGCACAAACCCACCTTCTTCTCTACCTCTCATTCTTCAGGTGATGAGCATCCTTCTGACTTGCCAGCTCCTACCAAACTGTTTAATCCATGCTAGCATGGAAGGAGAGCATCAGATGATGATGATGATTTGAAACTATGTAAGCTTCACTCAATATATATTCAATTTACAATACTTGAGGCCTTGTACTTTGATTTTAGGAACCTCTCTTTACTATATGCCCACTTTCAGAGTTAATCAAGTAATTGTGAATTTGTTGAAGTCAGAAAGTGAAATCATCATCATCATCATCATCATCGTTTAACGTCCGTTTTCCATGCTAGCATGGGTTGGACGGTTCAACTGGGGTCTGGGAAGCCAGAAGGCTGCGCCAGGCCCAGTCTGATCTGGCAGTGTTTCTACAGCTGGATGCCCTTCCTAATGCCAACCACTCCGTGAGTGTAGTGGGTGCTTTTTACGTGCCACCTGCACAGGTGCCAGACGAGGCTGGCAAACGGCCACGATCGGATGGTGCTTTTTACGTTCCACCGGCACGGTGGCCAGACGAGGCTAGCAATGGCCACGATCGGATGGTGCATTTTACATGCCACTGGCACAGAGGCCAGGTTAAAAAAAAATATTGAGCAAAAATGAAAAAGTGGAGTAATCAAGGAAGGCTGTTATCACTGTCTTCAGTTGCAAGTGGCTTCGGTTGATTTCTCTAAATTACAACTCATCATTGTCATTTTATGCCTGTTTTTTCCGGCATGGCTTGGATAAGTTATTATGGTGAAAATCAAGTTATTGCTTTCCTAAATGAGCCGGGATGATACTCTTGTCTATTTGACTTTTAGCAAGATTTCTATGATTGGATGCCATTCAGAATGCCAACCACTTTACAGAGTGTACTGGATATATTTTTACATGGTTTCAGTATTAGAAAGGCAGCCTTGTTCCTAACAAAGCTAGAATTCTGACTAGATTGTTCTTTTCATTCAATGCTGGCAGGGCTACTGAAGAGAAAAGAATGAGAGAGGGATAATAATCAAAGAAAGAATTGTAGAAAAGAGGAGAACTGGAACCCATACAGATTTTCACTGCAGGTCTTGCTTATTAAATTGTCTTACAGTATATAACAATGATTTTTAATCATTTTCTCCCTCTATGACACACAGAATAAAGCATAGAAAATTTTAATGGGACACTGAATAAGGTACAAAAAGTTTACAACACATTAACTTTTTATTTAAAAAAGCAATTCCAGTTAACAGAGATGGGTGTCTACATTGCTTTTTTGTCACAGAAAACACATGCATCAATATGGTGTATTAAAAACACTTGGGTCTTCTCAATATCTAGTCATTTTCTGACTCGCTTCCAAAATACCTATTTCTTTACTACCCACAAGGGGCTAAACACAGAGAGGACAAACAAGCGCAGACAAACGGTTTAAGTCGATTATATCGACCCCAGTGCGTAACTGGTACTTATTTAATCGACCCCGAAAGGATGAAAGGCAAAGTCGACCTCGGCGGAATTTGAACCCAGAACGTAGCGGCAGACGAAATACCTCTTTCTTTACTACCCACAAGGGCCTAAACATAGAGAGGACAAACAAGCGCAGACAAACGGTTTAAGTCGATTATATCGACCCCAGTGCGTAACTGGTACTTATTTAATCGACCCCGAAAGGATGAAAGGCAAAGTCGACTTCGGCGGAATTTGAACTCAGAACGTAGCGGCAGACGAAATACGGCTACGCATTTCGCCCGACATGCTAACGTATCTGCCAGCTCACCGCCTTGATTAAACCACCATCGAAATCAGCTGATTATAAAAATTCACGTGATACATCTTTTCATAATACACCGTGTAATAAAGAAACAGTTTTGTAAACATTCATCTAGTAAATCCAATTACGAAAATACATTTTTTTATTTCAATAAAAATAATAATAATTTTATTTTTAACAAGAGTTAACATATTTTGATAGTTCCAAAATATAACAGAGAAAACCAAAATAAAAAGATACGAAACCTTGCCAAACGTTCCAATCTCCTTTGAAGGTCAAATTCCGTCGTCACGAGATTCTTGCAGTTTCTTCTTCCACAGAAGATATTTTCTTTGAATTTCTTTTTCTCTAATTTTGGGTCCAAGTTTTAAATCCGCAAAAATGGCTTTGAGTGATGCCGACGTTCAAAAACAAGTAAGTTCAAAGACATTTCTTACTTTCTTAATATTATTTCGAAGAATGACGATAATAAATACCAATCCCCTTCCAAATTTCTCTTGGTTTCTTTTAAAGGCGGATTTCTAGCAAAACTACTCCGTTTCTCCCTTCATAACTTCATTTCTTATATTCCTTTTGATATTATTTCAGGGAATCACGATAATAAATAATAATTCCCTTCCAACTTTCTCTTGTTTATTTTGTCTTTTAAAGGCGGATTTCCAGCAGAACGACCCCTTTTTCGCCCCGTTTCGCCCCCTCATAATTTCATTTCTTTTATTCCTTTTAATATTTCAAGTCTATTACCAAATGAACTGATACTAATATAGCAGTTCTAATTAATATTTGTTGCTTGTAATTAATAAAGTCGCAACATTTTTGGTCGACAATTCCCATTGAGATCCTGTTGACAACTTTTTATTCATTTCCGACAGAATTAGTCGTAATTTGTAATTGATTTGGTTAGGAATATATTTCGTATAATTAAGGTTTCTTCTCTTTTATTAAACTCTTGACGCTCACTTAACTTAATTATATACTAATCATCAAAACTTATTGATTAATTAGTTGATAAGATGAGAATTTAAATCTCCGATGAAAGAGAAAAAAAGCCTCATTAGCCTTAATGAAGATTCTATTCATTATACGAGACAGTAGTAACAACTCTTCTAAATTTATATTTTCGAATGTTATTATTTTCTTCTCAAGAAATTATTTTCTCCCTTCGACATTAATCCTGTTTTATACTCTGGTGTTACACGAATTCGTTGAGAAAAGATCGAATAAGATTTATACTTTGAGGGAATCTCACAGTAATTAACGTCTCTGTTTTAATAAATTTCAATTTCCAACTTCTTTCCATCCTACCTTCTCCTCGTAGGAATTGTCTTTACCCTTCACTTAACTTTATATTTTATGCAGGAGTTCAAATTCCGCCGAGGTCGACTTTGCCTTTCATCCTTTCGGGGTCGATAAATTAAGTACCAGTTTCGCACTGGGGATCGATATAATCGACTTAATCCGTTTGTCTGTCCTTCTTTGGCCCCTCGTCTGTAGTAAAGAAATAGGTATATTTTATGCAGAAGGCATCCCAGGGAAATCCTTCAGTATCATTGTAAATTAAAATGCCTTTTGAACACAATATTGTTTGTTGAATTTCTTTATTGATGTATTTAATTATTTTATGTTTATTAGCTCTTTGCTGACTTCTCCAGAATCTTCGTTTTAATTTGATCCTTTACAATATAATTCAGTGCTTCTGTTTTATTTTTAATTTGTTTGATGCATTTTTAAAATATTGAACCAAGTCTATCGATTTGTAGGCCCTCCCCTTGAACAGGTTAACTTGCCTCACTTGGCAAATAACTCGCCGAACTCTCTCTCTCTCTCTCTCTCTTAACTCTCTTTTACTTGTTTCAGTCATTTGACTGCGGCCATGCTGGAGCACCGCCTTTTAATCGAGCAACTCGACCCCGGGACTTATTCTTTGTAAGCCCAGTACTTATTCTATCGGTCTCTTTTGCCGAACTGGTAGAATGTGTTTATAAAACATCTTTTTCTCTTGGCTTTATTGAGAAAAGTCTATGGTTTGTAAGATATTTGTTGTTGTTTTTCTTCAATTTCTGCAATTTCAACCAATCAATGACGTCTATTGAGGTAAAAAAAAAAAGCATTCTGTGCTGTATGAATATGTCCCTCGTTTAAGAAACAGATTGGGTTTATTTACATTTGTGAAGAGAAAAAAAGATACCCTTCCCCCCACCCCTAACCCTAAAACAGATTGAAATGCAATAGATCGATACTAGGGTCATAACTATGGGTGACAATTTCATATGACACCGCTAGAAAAAACTGCCGTTCAAACCAAAAAGATCCCAAAGGGATGTGTGTTTTGATCTTTGTAAGGGAATTTGGTTGATGGGGGCTGAAAGAAGCCTAATTGTGTGTGTGTGTGTACATGTCTGTGTGAATGTTCACAAAAAAAGAAGATACTAAGGTGGTCTAGTTGTTTGTGTTCAGGCTGCTATTGATAAAGTTTGTTGATATTTCTCATCAGCAAAAATCATCCTTTAGCATTGCATCTTCACATTCCTTTGGAATTAAAATCCTCTCCATAAAAAAAAAAAAAATTGGGGTTGGTGACAGGAAGCACATCTGCTCATAAAAATTCTACCTCAGATCTACTTCTGTGTAAGCATAGGATAATTGACATTAAATAAACCAAACTTATGAACAAGGAAGCTTGAAAATTGACATGTGATTGTACTCTTGAGAAAAAAAATATTTCTAACATTTTCAATGTTCCACTTTTTGTTGTCACTTTCCAGGGGGAGGGGAGACATACTCACAAAAAGAAGTTTATATTTAAATAAGAATATAAATTTTTGGACTAGGAACCTAAGCTTTAGATAATAAGTCCTAGATTGAACCAGGTTTGACAAGATGTATTTCAGGAGAAATGAAATTGTTATTAGGATGCTCTGATCTGAAAATAGACTGTTCTGATAAACATCATTTCTCTCTCTTTTTCCCCCCTACACAGCCCTGCTTTGATGACTTTGGTTTATCTTTTCTCCACAGACTGAACTATTGATATGTGGCCAGCAAAGTGACCCACTATCATTAACATCTTTATACAACAGCTATGCAAAACAATTATTACAAGCATACAGCTCACTTATTGATAATGATGTAACGTTTTGATATTTCAGCATACTTCAAGTTACATAGTTACTACCAAAATTTAAACCAGCTTTGATAATTTTCTTGAACATTGAAAATATAAACAGACAATGGTGCACAGTTTACTGTTACTAGTCGTCATAGCTAAACCTACTGCCACAAACTATCGTAGCTTACAGTTATATATCTTTCCTTGTCTGTTACATCACTACTGCTTATTCTTCAAGCCATTTTGCAGTTTCTACTTTACAAACCATGCAGCCTCATCATCACCATCGTTTAATGTCCACTTTCCATGCTGGCATGGGTTGGATGGTTTGACTGAGGATTGGCAAGCTGGGAGGCTGCACCAGGCTCTAATCTGACCTGGCAAGGTTTCTATAGCAGGATGTTCTTCCTAACGCCAACTACTCCAAGAGTGTAGTGGGTGCCTTTTATGTGCCAGCGGCATGGGAGCCAGTCATGTGGAACTAGCATTGACTACGCTCAAATGGTGCTTTTTATGTGCCACAGGCATGGGTGCCAGTCGGGTGACACTGGCATCAGTCACACTTGAATGGAACTTTTTATGTGCCACCAACATGGGTGCCAGTCAGGCAACACTGGCATTGACCACAACTTTGATTCTACGTGGTTAAACAGATCTTCTCAACCGCAGCATATTGCCCGACAAGTGAAGGGGTACTTTTGAACAGGCCAGTTATGAGAAACCAGCATCAGTCATGGCTACAATCTCACTTGGCTTGCATGGTCTTCTCAAGCACAGTATATCTCCAATGGTCTTGGTTGCTTGTCATTGCCTCTGTGAAGCTCAGCATTCGAAGGTCATACTTCACCACCTCATCCCATGTCTTCCTGGGTCTACCTCTTCCACAGGTTCCCTCCACTGTTAGGGTGTGACACTTCTTCACACCGCTGTCCTCATCCATATGCAACGCATGACCATACCAGCACAGTCGTCTCTCTCTTGCACACCACATCTGATGTTTCTTATGCCCAACTTTTCTCTCGGGGTGCTTACACTCTGTTGTGTATGCACACTGACATTAGACATCCAGCAGAGTATATTAGCCTCATTTCTATCAAGACCACACACTCATTTTACCTGTTTAAACAACATAAACCCAGCTTTGTATGAAACGTTCCATTCAGCTTGTCTCACCATGAGACAAGCACTTAACTTAACAATTCTGACTAGTTCTCCCCAGAAGTATGTTCATTCACATTTTTACTATAGTCAAGTTATCAACCTTTATCATCTGACAGTAAAAACTACTAAATAACAAAAATAAAGATTTATTCTCATAAACTTTGACATATTACATAAACTGATGTATCACTGACTATTTTAAATCCACTCTCATTGAATGTATGATCTGCTGTTTTAACTTGAACTGTTGGTTTTCATGTAACAATATGAACTACCTTTCATATTATCATGGAATCACATTGTACATTACTTTAATGGTTATTATCTCACCAATTAGATTGGGCTGGACTAAAGGCTATTAGAGGAAATACAGAAATAGAACCTTGTGTGTGTAATTATGTTTCTTGCTGTTTTTCCTGTTGAACATTTTATATCACTTTATCATAAACACTTATTTCTAAGGATCAACCATTGTGTTTCAGTTGATTCAAATCATCATCAGATGTCTTACTCTGGAATGTCTTCACAAAGACCAGGGTGAAATCAAAGCAGAAATCTATTTCTAAACTGAACAATGTTGCTATTTCTTAATTTGGGTTCCCATTACAAATCCAGTCCTGTACAATGTACACTTCCAGGATTAAGACATTCAATGACGATTGAGATCAAACTGATAATCTTAATTCATCTCATTTAAGCTTAGATTTGTGACATGTTTTACTTTCATTGAATTAATCATCGTCATCATTTAATGTTTGTTTTCCATGTTGACATAGGTTGGACTGTTTGACAGGATCCAGTGACCTGTAGGGCTCCAATGTTAGCTTAGGTATGGTTTCTGTGGCTGGATGTCCTTCCTAATGCCAACCACTTTTTTCAGAGTATACTGGTTGCATTTTTTGTGACTCTGGCATTAGCAAGGTTGCCATATAACTTGCAAGAAAAGAAAGGTTGGAAGGAAAAAGAAAAGGCCTCTTGAAGTAAATTGGGGAAAAGAGAAAAGCAATGGTTCTATGTTGGATGTTGAGAGGTTACAGTATGATAGAAGAGCAAGCCCAAATGGCTTGTAATAGAGCTACAAGGCCAACCTCACATTGTATAAGGGTGGTGGGAGTAGCTGGAAAGAGGACTAAAGTGGTGGTGGGATACTGGAGCATCTCAAGACACAGTGGATCATGGGGGTGGACAGTGATCCTGCAAGATAGGGGAGTGGACCAAGGGAACTATGATAAATGGGGTATAGAGAACGATAGCAGTAAGAGAGATATTTACTACATTTTAATTTCTTTCACAAATTACCTGTTTACTTTTAAAGCAGATAAAAATTTATCAGAGACTAAAAGCATGACAAGGATGCATGAGATTCATGGATTGTTTGGCAGGATAGGAGTTGGTCTTTTCTTGTATTTAAGATTACAGATGTTGATTTTCTGGTGGGAAAATGGATTTGAGAAAAAGTTTATAATTTAAAAAGCAGTCAGATGCAAAGAAATGGCTTATGAGAGTTGCTCAATATATAAAATCTACAAAAGCTTTTTTATTTTCATGAAATCTTAAAGAAGAGATGGAGAATGAGAAAGTGAAGTTGATAAGTGTAAAATGTAAATATGTGGTTGATGGGAAAACCTGGGAATATAGTTTTATATTGATATGTTCTATAAAATCTAGACAGCATTAATTTTTTTTGGTGCAGGAGGTAGTAAGTGAAATAGTTTAAAGTGGAGAGTGCAAAGTCCATCTAAATAAGATGCAGTGAAGGTTTTGCACAATGTGGAGCTTAGACTGGATTGCTGTTAGTAAGAAGAGATTGTTGTTACTTAATATAGTTTAGGGTGTTGGTGAAACTGATATATTGCCCCCAGATAAACTGTTATGGCATCTTTGGGCCTTGTAGATTAAAAACAAGTGCTCAGTGTTCAAGTACCACTTCCTTCTGAGAGAAAGCTAAGTTTCTTTGATATAGTTTAGTAATGCTAAAAAGTGTAGAGCATTTCTTGAAATAATATTAACCCTTTAGCATTTAAACCGGGCATATCCGGCCAAAAGTATTCTGCCAGTTTTATGTTCAAACTGGCCAGATCTGGTCTCTCACACCAGCCCTACAATATCGTCTTAAAAATTAACAGCTACCTCATCAAAATCTCATGGCTATAAGATAATGCATGATTAGTTCAAAACAATGTGGATAAAAAAAGCATTAATTTTGGCAGAATAATGCGAACACTAAAGGGTTAATGTTGCTAGTGTGGAGGGAATATTATATCCCAATAACATTTGTGAGCAATTCATTGATATATCGTAGTGTTGTATTGTTTGGAACTCCATTGGATGGTTCTCTCAGTTAACAAAAGAGATATACAAGCATTTATAGTCTTTATATACACACATATATGTTTATAGATTGACAGACAGACGGACAGATAGATTGCATTAATTTTGTTTTGATACAGTATAATTAACATACAATACTTTCTATTGTATGCTTTTAAATGCTTATCATTTGCTTTTAGTGCAACAAACTTACAACTTACTTAACATTCATCAGAAAAGATATTGTTCTTTGATATTCTTATATGACTTATTAAATGACTCTCCACTAATTACATTCAATGCCAGCTGTTGCAACCATGTTTTCTAAGCCATTGTTTTGTAGTTGAGATTTATTGAATTTAGTCAATTGTTTCTACAATGCCAATAGAAATTCTATTATCTAAACTTTGGTAATAGATTATATACAGAAACCATGTACAGAGATGTCGTCAGGAAGGTGAGAGTAAGCAGTAGGTACAGTAATGGATTTAGAATATCAGCAGGGGTCCATCAGGCTCAGTTCTCAGTCCTTCCTATTTTAGTTCGCCAAGCAATAAGAGAGGCGATTAAGATGAGTTTTCATAGCTGAATCTGTAGTCGCATTGGAGAAGAAATTCCAGACTTAGAATAAAACCTGGAATTAGGAGGCCTTAAAGTGGACTTAGGAAAGACTAAGGTTGTAGTAATGAGAAAAGAAGACAGGAGTCTGCTTTCATCAGAGAATTGATTATGATTGATATGTAGAAAAGGGGTAGGCAGCAATTCTAAATGGTATGTCCAGTGTAAATTGGGAATATAGTGGGATCACAGGCAGGTTAACAGAGAAGGTAGACTTTGTATGTGGCTGATACAAATATGAGCACATGGGAAATGGATTCTCTTAAATGCACTGAAGGCTTCCTAGAAATATTTGACAGTTTCTGTTATCTAGACGACTTCATTAGCAATGGAGGTGAATGTTTCAAAAGTCTTGTAGTCAGAATAAGAATAGAAAAAGTTCAGGGAGTTATTACTTATTTTTGGCTACAAAGAGTTTCTTTCTCAGAGTGGAATGTAAATTGTATGATGCTTGTGTATAAACTGTGGTGCTGCATGGTAATGCGCCATGAGCCTTGAAAACTTGTGAGGACAAGGCAGAAAGGAAGCTAAACTAACATTGGTGTACATGAATGATGGAGTACAAATGAGGCAAGAGGACATCTGGATGCAAGAAGTACAAAGGAGAAAACTTGCCCAAGGTGGGCATGTGATGCATACGGAGGATGACAGTTGTATAAAGAAGTTCAGATTGCTCAAAGTTGATGAAACCTGGTTCTCAAATGGGGTCCATATAAGATTTTGGGGGGTGCACACAACAAGATAGTCAGTTGGGTATCCAGAGTGGTATTTTAATGGCTCCTGAAAGAAATTTTACTTTAGATGTAAGCATTGGTATGTATTGCAAGAAAGTTTCTTTCGCTAACATTTTATGTAGTTCAACCTACACAAGTTAATGTGAGAAAAACAAAATAGGAATTTTGAAAGAAATTTTGGAGTGGGGGGGGTCCATCAAAATAAAATAGTAATCAAAGGGGTCCATAGATAAAAAATGGTTGAGAACCCCTGCTGTAGAAGGAGGAGACCTAGGAAGATATGGATTGAATTGGTGAAGACTGATCTCAAGATGATGACACAGGACGGATATGGTTAGCAATATGCATCGCTGGAGAAGATTCATTCATCCCTAAACCATAGCAAAATGAACCTTAAAAACTAACGATAATGATATAAGGTGATGGCAAGGGAAGTATCTATATTTGGGTTTCTTGCCCAGTAGTCCTAGTTAAGTGTCCATCTGCTACTTCATCTCTCATTCACCTTCTCTTCTATCCTCCATACAATACATCTCATGCAACTAGAAATGATATTTTTCCTATATGACCCACCCGTTTCACCAATATTTACTCATCTCTATTCACTGTACAGAGCCACCCATGTAACAAGGATTGTTTTAGACTTAGGTCTATTCAATCCCAACAACCTTATCACTTAAGTATTCATTATATTCTTCCATGACTCAATCTTACCATTGGACCTCTCTATCACTATCCATAACATTCACTCTCCTCCAACTAATCACCCTCCAACACCATTTTAACTATCATTCTCTCACTCCTTCTATTCACCTTCTGAGTCAGTGCCTTGAGAGAACAAACAACCCACAGAATAACGATGACTCTTTACACAGTACAAGGCAGTGTCACTAGTGCTGGTGCTATCATAAAACGCTCCCAGTACTACACTCTGTAAAGTGGGTGGTGTTAGGAAGGGTATCCAGCCATAGGAACCAAGCCAAAAATGAAATGCTCAGGCAAAATCTGGTCCTCTGATCCATCTGGGAGACTGAAGAAGACTTGACAAGATAGTGGTGAGAAACTATCCCAAGATAATAATCTGATGAAAGAGATGTTGGAGGACCATGTCAACTGGTGATAAGTGATGCTGCAAAAGACCAAGCCCCTAAAATACTGGGGTAGTGATGATAGCTGGGATATATATATATATATAGACACACACACACACACACACACACATATACATTACATGCATGGCTGAGCCTTTGCTGACTCACACCCTCACATCCCTTTTCCTATTCACTCTACCTTCTCATCTCCTTATCTCTTCTACCATGTCACCTGTAATTAAGAGGAAAGCATTCGATCTGTGTGTATCCAATACCTATCACCTATCTCTCATATCTTAAGTGATTTGAACTCCATATATTACTGCTTTTTAAACTCAGAATTGTAAACAAGGAACTAGATACCATACATCTAAGCCAGAGTTCTACCTTCTGTGGCAACTCTACCAATTTAATAACTTTTAGTATTTATTGAATCAACTCCAATGAGATTTGAACTTATAGATGAATACATTATCCAACATTTGACTATTTTTGCTGTTCCACTTCCTTCAAATAATAATTCAGATCACTGCTGAAAGAACTCTTGTATATTTGATGATAGATCAAACACTTTTTTTTATCAAAAGCCAGGAAAAATCATCACTGCAATTTTTGCTGCTGGTCTAAGACTTATTGCAACAGTCTTTAAGATGGCATTATCAACATGGTAGGTATGAACACTGAACAAAGCAGAATGTAAAATCATTTTCCATACACCTTTTGATGATTACTGAGTTGCTTTCGTTATATTATAGAAACAGGTTGCAGAAACTTAGTTTCTAGAAAGTTCTAGTATAACTTGTTAACAAATATTTCTTTTCAATCAGAGGGCTTTATTTATTCTGTTCATTCTTCAGTATTTCTATTTCAATATCTCAGATTTCAGACATATCTAATTGTATTTTTTTATTGTAACTTATTACTAACATATTTTTTAATGTTTTTTAGATTAAACATATGATGGCCTTTATAGAACAAGAGGCTAATGAAAAGGCTGAAGAAATTGATGTAAAGGTCAGTAAACATTTGAAAAGAATACAAAATTTTTGAAAGTCTTTGATTAAAGAAATTCCTGTTTCATGCTTTGGAAATTGTACTTGTTTGGCAAGTGACTGACTTGATATCAAGTGTTGAAAATGAAAGAGTTAGGTTGTGGAATAGTTGGTCATTTAATGCATACACCCATGGAATTATATTCCCCTTTAAATCTATCACAGCGGTAATTTATTCTAGCTGTCTTTGAGTCCTTTGATGTGTTTAAGTTTATTCCAGTTCCATTATCATTGGATGGTTGTAATTCCATTCATAACTACTGACTCCTAGGTTGTTGCCTTCACATTTATTTCCTGTTTTTCATTCAGTCAGGTGGGAATGAAATGCGATAGCATTACTGTGTATTTATAATGAATCAAAGTATGTTTGCAGTATCTGTCTGTAGCATAATGTCTACCTCCAATATAATGTCTTTCTATAAACTATGTCTGGTATTACATTATTAAGGAACTTATTTATAGTATGTATCCAAAATAGAAACCCATATACATACACAAAATATTATGCAACAGATCTACAGGTGGAAGAAGCATGTGCACATATTAAGTAGGGTACACTGATGTTTTCCCATTGACAGTTAAGACAAGGCTTGTACTTTAATATGTAGACTGGTTCAGTAACCTCATCCTAAATCTAGAGCATAAATATTTGTAAATATTCTTTTCTACTCTAGGCATGAGGCCCGAAATTTTTGGAGAGGAGGCCAGTCGATTAGATCAACCAGTTATGTACTGGTGCTTAATTTATCGACCCCGAAAGGCAAAGTCGACCTCAGCGGAATTTGAACTCACAACGTAAAGACAGACGAAATGCAACATTTGTAAATATTATATAAACACTGAATCAGAGTAATCATGTCAGTGATCAGGTTATGCATCTACAATGAAGACTTCGGACACTTTTATAGTATTGAATTCAAGGCAGGCTGCCCCTGAGAGCTACTCTATGCTGATGACCTTGCTCTAATAGTCTAAATGTGGAGGCGCAATGGCCCAGTGGTTAGGGCAGCGGACTCGCGGTCATAGGATCGCGGTTTCGATTCCCAGACCGGGCGTTGTGTTTATTGAGCGAAAACACCTAAAGCTCCACGAGGTTCCGGCAGGGGATGGTGGTGATCTCTGCTGTACTCTTTCACTACAACTTTCTCTCACTCTTACTTCCTGTTTCTGTTGTACCTGTATTTCAAAGGGCCGGCCTTGTCACTCTCTGTGTCACGCTGAATATCCCCGAGAACTACGTTAAGGGTACACGTGTCTGTGGAGTGCTCAGCCACTTACACGTTAATTTCACGAGCAGGCTGTTCCGTTGATTCGGATCAACCGGAACCCTCGTCGTCGTAACCGACGGAGTGCTTCCAATAGTCGAGTCACTACCACAGCTAGAGATGAGGTTTAGGATGTGGAAGCAAAGTCTAGAATCGAAAGGCCTTAGGGTTAACCTAGCAAAAACCGAAGTCTTAGTAAGTAGGAGGGCTGACAAATCACAAACCCCTTCAGGTAGATGGCCTTGTTTGATCTGTAGAAAAGGCATTGGTAGAAACTCTATACAATGTACCCAGTGTAAGCTATGGACGCATAAAAGGTGCAGCAATATCAAAGGAAGGTTAACTGGGAAGATAGTTTTTGTGTGTGGCAGATGCACAGGAGCAATAAACACTGAAGATGTACAGAAAACAGATTCCATTACCTGCCAGGGAAAAAGAAACTAGAAGTAGTTGATCCCTTCCACTACCTAAGCGACCAAGTCTGTAGTGGGAGTGGTTACTCTGAGAGTGTATCAGCTAGAATAAGAATAGCCTGGGCAAAGTTCAGAGAGCTTCTACCTCTTCTGGTAACTATGGGCCTCTCGCTCAGAGTGAAAGGTAGACTGTATGATGCATGTGTTCAGACTGTCATGCTACATGGCAGTGAAACATGGGCCATGACTACTGATGACATGCATAGGCTTGAAAGAAATGAAGCTAGTATGCTCCGATGGATGTGTAATGTCAGTGTGCATACATGACAGTGTGAGTGCCCTGAGAGAGATCGGACATAAGAAGTATCAGATGTAGTGTGCAAGAGAGATGACTGTGCTGGTATGGTTATGTGTTGCGTATGGATGAAGACAGCTGTGGAAGGAACCTGTAGAAGAGGTAGACCCAGGAAGACATGGGATGAGATGGTGAGGCATGGCCTTCGAACACTGAGCCTCACAGAGACAATGACAGGAGATTGATACCATTGAAGGTATGCTTTGATTGAGAAGACTCAGCAACTAAAGCTGATGCCAATGTTGCATGTCCGGCCCATTTAAAAGTACCCTTGATGCATTGGGTGATATGATATGCGTGAGAAGAGCTGTTGTGTCAAGTAAAATCAAAATCACAGCTGTGGCCAGTGCTCCTTGACTGGCTCTCGTTCCTTCTCTAGTTTTAAGTTGGAAAATGCTCAGAGGATGAAAAATGTAGAGGAAAGAGTGTACATGTTTTGGCTTATTAATGATTTTATAAATGAAAATACATTCCTATGTTTTTGGGTCAAACAACCAATAAGTCAGCAAGCATGACTGGTTTAGAAGCTCACTTTGCTATCGTGTGATTTCAGGTTCTGTTCCACTCTGTGGTACCTTGAGCAAGTGTATTCTATAGTCCTTACCCTACCGCCAAACCACTTCCATATCTTATCATCCCTTTCTCAAAATATTTCCATCAATCACCTATTTTCTGTGCCTTCAGCCATTGCTCTCTCCACCCCATTACATCTTAACACTTCTCTTATATCTGCTGTTATACCCCATTTACCAAAGCTCCTCTGCTTTATGTACTTCTCTCTCACTACTCCTACACCTTGCACATCATTCTCTTACTCTATGAATTATTTTCCTTCTTCAGTCACTCCTTTCTTTCTCACCTCTATCCCCATCTCTAACCCTCTCGTATTTTCCCTCTCATACTCTTATGAAACTCCCACCCCTGTGATCCACTCTCTGAAAATCCTCTCTCATACCCACTTTCTTATATCTTGAGATGCTCTGGCATCCTATCACTACCCTGTCTATCTTCTTTCCAATTACCTCCACCCTTGTATAATATAGAGTACCCTAACCAAGAATATAGCATCTTTTGTGCTTTTATCTAGCACAAATCTGAACTGCATCTCATCTACACTAACTCTCTTCCTAATTAATTAGGATATGACCTTTTCTGTGAGGTCCAGCAATTTGATGCCTCTAATTATTTCTGTCTAAAGCATCACTTTTGCCTTTGTAGCAGTTGACTATAATGCTGCTACACCAATCATTGGGTATGACTCCTTTGTGGACAACCTAATTTACATGGGTGACTAGGCCATATCCAACTCCGCCAGATATTTTAAGCATCTCCCGAGAACTTTCCCTTTCTTCATATCCTTAACTGCTTTTTCTACCAAGCTACTGTTAATTCAGATAGCTGGTCCCTCAGTTGGGTCTACATTAGGCAGACTCTAACTTCTCCCATGCATTCTCTACATTTAACAGCCTCTCATAATGACATTTCCAAGCCTCTGCAGGATCACTAACTGCAAGTGAACCATTGTCCATACAGACACACTTCTCTCCTATGACATCTCAATTTCCTCTCACTTTTCTCTGCCTTGATGATGATGAGATATATATATCCTAATGTTAAACATGTTATCAGCACCATCTGCTGCTGAGAGAAGTAGAAATATGCAAGGCTTACAAAATAATTATCAAATAATTGTTAGTGACAGAAGCAAGTATTAATATCGAAAGATAATACTTATCCCCTTTTAAAAGTGGATATTTTGTAGAACACAGAATACTACAATAGTTACCATGAGAAAATCTCTCATATGGGCTTTTGGTACATATAAGCATTCTTGTTTACATTGTTAGCAGGAGATAAATCACTTGCCACTGCTGAGATTTATCACATGGTTTCGGCCTTCTCTGGCCTTGTCAAGGATAGATGCTCAACCGCTGGAAATAGCAGTGGTATCTTTGGGTCTCTTTATATTTATTCAGTATTTTTTCCTTCACAAACAAAAATTATGAAATCTCAAATTGCATTGAAGGAATACAGCCACTGAGAGAAAATATAATCCATGTAACCATCTTACTTCCTCACATCCAGTGAAATCCAGATACAAAAAAAGATCTAACAATATCTGTTATGTCTAAAATGGGAAAGATGTTGAATTGCTGCTTAAGAGTTGAATGATAATCATTGGCAATCTTGGTTTTTTAAACAAAGGATTTTGTATGAACTTTCTTCTGAAATATGTAATCCTTCATTTGTTTAACATCATTTTAAGGATTGAAAAGTGAATAGGTCAGCACAATAACCAGATTGTGTTATTCTTTTAGGGCATTTTCAGAACATTTTGTTATCAACAGACACACACATTTACTGTACAGAATCCAATTTTGTGTACAACATTTTGAATTTGCTTTTTCAGGCAGAAGAAGAATTTAATATTGAAAAAGGCCGTTTGGTTCAACAACAAAGAGTAAAGATTCTGGAATATTATGAACGTAAAGAAAAACAAGTTGAGCTTCAAAAGAAAATGTATGTTAAATTTCCTTTTTAATGACTTCAACTTGCAAATGTTTTTGACATTAAACAATTAATAAATCTGAGCTTGCTGCTAGTTGCTGTGTAACTTGTTGATGTCCATAAAAGATTCTTAATTTGTTGAAGTGACATGTCTATGCTGTTGTATTAAAGAAATTCTAGGTTACCTGTCAATAAATATAATTATTGGTGGTATGTTAAATAGTTGAGAAAAAGGGCTCCTTAATGACATTTTAACCATTTAAGAACATAAAAACTGTTATTCATGGATAAGTTACCTTAACGTTACCAAATATCACCACTTTGTTTCTGCAACACTGATTGCTATCTTCTCATGTAAACCAACAACAGCACGCAGCTGCTGGGAATATATGTGATTATTAAATACTGATGTAATTCATTAATATAATAACTACACATATATTGATATATTTTTAATTTATAATTTTCAATTACTAATCATTCGAAAAATAGATAATGGTAGACCTCACTGTAGCACTAAAATTAACACTTGTCAGTTGCCCAAGTCAACTCAAAGCCTGACTTTCAGCATATAAGGTACAGGGTGTGGGAAATTTTGATGGTGGGGAAAAAGCTAACTTTATATGCCAGAAAATATGGTACATTGGTATGGTATAATTGTGTATACATTACTTATAGTATTCCATGTAGTGTGTGTACATACATACATACATATGTTATATATATATACACACGTATATGTATATATATAAAAAAGCGATAAACGTTGCTCTTTTCAAGCCTAGCCAGGCTCATGGGCCCGGTTTCTATAGTGTATGTGTCCCCCCCCCCCCAGCTGGACAGGACGCCAGTCCATCGCAGTGTTACTCAAACAGGAAGAGAGAGTGAGAGAAAGCTTTGTTGTGCTAAGTACTGGTTGTCACAAAAGTATTAAAATACATATATACATTCTTTGATAATAATAATAAGAAAATGTTAAAAACAGTTTACAAGAAAGTATTTAAGAAAATATTCAACAAAAAGAATTAGGAGTTCATAAAAATCATGTTTGTTTGCTAGTATATATATATATATATATATATACACACACACACACACACACACACACACAGAAGGTGATATATTTAAGAGTTTACAAAGAATTTGAGAGGAACCAACCTGTCTTCCTAGCATTGTTTGTTAAAAACGTATTTGAGTACAAATAGAGCTGTCTAACTGTACTTACTCTTCCTTTTGGCTCTCTACTTTTATTTATATATGTATATATTTGTGTGTATATGCGTGTGTGTGTGTATATGTATGTGTGTATGTGTATATATGTATATGTGTGTGTATATGTATGTGTGTGTGTGTGTGTGTGTGTATATATATATACACACACACACATGGCGTTAGGAAGGGCATCCAGCTGTAGAAACACTGCCAGATCAAACTGGAGCCTGGTGCAGCCTCCTGGCTTCCCAGACCCCGGTCGAACCATCCAACCCATGCTAATATGGAAAATGGACATTAAACGTTGATGATATATATATATTTGTTGACATATTTTCATGGAAGATTGAGAACAAAGGACATTGTTTACATGCTAACCGCTCCCCAGTTGCTTGAAGAGGCTTTTTCCTTTTTCTTTTCCCTTCTGTTTCTTCCTTTTTTTTTTTGCCTTGCAAGTTACCTCACAGCTTTATTAGTGCCAGTGACACAAAACATATACCCATTACGCTCTGTAAAGTGGTCGGTGTTAGGAAGGGATAAAGAAGCCGTGCCAACACTGGCATTGAAGCTCGATGTGGCCTAATGGCTTGTCAGATCCTATCAAACCATCGAACCCATGTCAGCATGGAAAAACCTATATTAAATGATGATGGTGGTGGTGGTGGTAGTGATGATGATGATGATGCAGAAATTGTTAACGTAACACAATCGAAGCTGTTTAGTATTTGTTGGTATACTTGTGTCACTGTTGTTACTGATCTTTACTGCAACCATCGAGTGTTGATTGCATCCTTAGTAAAGATCCCTCTTCATATTTCTACATTCAAATTCCGCAATCAATTTAATCTACCCACAAATGTAAACGAAATAAAACCCATTATATCATCATCATCATCATCATTTAACGTCCATCATCCATGCTAGCCTGGGTGAGAAGAGTGAATTCAGTATTTCTCATCTTTCTACATAAACCAATCATTATTACTACTTTTAATGTTGTGAGTTTATAGGAATGTAGTGCTAGGCTAAATATCTTGTATATTTAAATTCTTGAAGGGTTTGCATTCTTTTTAATTTCGCTCAAAGCACTAAATACTAGTTACTTAGTGGTTGATTCAACTGGTTAGTTTTAAATTTATGTCAATCTAAGAAATTATTCTTGTTACATTTTTCTCCTCGAGGACCTAACTTAACATGATGTGCTTCAGATGCTTGCTGTGTTTTGCATCTTCTAATAAGAGTGTAGAAGGATGATGCCTGTACGATTTATTATTTACTATCAAGGGAAGGAAATAGAAGTGGTATGGTACTGGATAAAGAATTCACAGTATTTAGTTGTGTCTCTCTATGATCTGAGTTTCATCTTTTGGGCAGAGGTGTGAATAAATATTTGCAATTAAGTCTTTCACTGAAAAATTTTGTGACTACCTTTATATTAAATTTAGGAATTCTTGTTATTTTCGTATTTTCTCTTTCTTTTTTCAGCCAAAGCTCAAATCTTTTAAACCAAGCACGTTTGAAAGTCCTCAGAGATCGAGAAGAGCATATAAAAGTAAATAACATTTGATAGTTTACTTATATTTTTAATTTTTGTATCTTTTATCTTTTATTTGTTTCCATCATTGGACTGTGGCCATGCTGGGGCACTGCTTTGAAAGATTTAATCAAATTAACCTCAGGACTTTTCTTTAAGTATGGTACTTGTTCTTTCGGTTTCTTTTGTCAAACTAATAAGTTAATGGGAACATAAACAAACCAACACTGGTTATCAAGTAGCAGCAAGGGACAAACACACACACACACACACACTTATATACAATGGGTATGCACACAATTTCCATCTACCATCGTCACTCACAGGGCATTGGTCATCCCGGGGCTATAGGAGAAGACACTTGCCCAAGGTGTTGCACAGTGGAACTGAACCCAAAACAATGTGGTTGCAAGGTTCACACAGCCAAGCCAAGCCTGCAGCAAAGAAAAAACTATTTCAAATTTCTTTACAATTTATTAAATGAAAAAATTGCTTTGCTAAATACATTTGTATGGTAACTTACTCTAAATATAAATAATTAAGAATAATAGGGAGCTACTTACAAAGAAATAATTTATTAGCTGAGAAATTTTTGTTATTGATATATATTTTGGACATTATTCATTCAGATATCAAAATTTATACATAAAAGGTAGAACTCACATTGAACACTCTGTGAACTACTTTGATTAGGTATCTCTAATAACTGACCTTTTAAAATCTAGTCACCCCTCCCACCCTCACCCAAAGTCTCTTCATTTTTCTACCACTAAATTCTCTTCATCAATTCCTCTAAAATTAAAGAAATTATTCTGTTCAAGCTTTATCTCTTTACTTTGTTTTGCTTTCTTTATCTAAATGAGTTTGATGTATAAACTTCAATTTAATTTAGAAATAGAAACCAGAACCTTTTGTGGACATATTTGGGTGGACAACTATACTGACAAGAACATATGAGATTTAACAAAGTTAAAAGTAAAAATATAAGCTAACGGCCAACAGCCATTTAGTGATACCAGTGCCGGTGGCACATAAGAGAACCATCCGAACGTGGCCGTTGCCAGCGCTGCCCCGACTGGCTTCCGTGCCGGTGGCACGTAATAAGCATCATCCGCTTGTGGCCGTTTGCCAGCCTTGTCTGGCATGTAAAAAGCACCCACTACACTCATGGAGTGGTTGGCGTTAGGAAGGGCATCCAGCCATAGAAACACTGCCAGATCAGACTGGGCCTGGTGCAGCCTTCTGGCTTCCCAGACACCAGTTGCACCATCCAACCCATGCCAGCATGGAAAGCGGACGCTAAACGATGATGATGATGAAAGCCAAGAAGATTTAGAATAAAATTGTGTGATCTAAGAAAACCAGGCCTTATAAAAGATAGTTGTAATTGTATAATTGTTATAATAATGCAGATTGTCTTAAATATTTTCTTTTATTTCTAGGACGTTTTAGAAGAAGCTCGTCGTCGTCTTGGGCAGGTGACAAATGATAAACACCGTTACAGAGGTATTCTTGAAGGACTCATTACACAGGTAAAAAAGTTTTCATCTTAGACAGCAGTATGCTTTAGGGAGGAATTTTGTGACTCGAAATATTTACATAAGAACAATAGAGAAGAGCCTGAAGTAGAGTAGAATAGTAAATTATAACAGAATAGATAGATGAATCTACAATTTCTCCCTAGCCATACAGCCTATTCTGCATGGCCAAACCACCTGATCAATCTGAACTAAATTTGGCATGAAGGTTTTTCATTACTTGGGGGAGGGGAGTCACTAAATTTTAAACTTTTTTTTTCAAAAACAGAAATGTGTTTTATATACCTGTTGTATATGTTGGTTTTGTTTTTTCCACTTTAAAGGTAAATGATTCTGATAGAAGTAAACACAATATTGAATAATTCTCTAATATATGTCAACGACCCCTCTTTTTTTTTTTTTTTTTTTTTTTTTTAAGTAAAGATAAACACTTTTAATTGTGATAACGAAACATGAAGTTTAGTCTTACTACCAAAATTCATTTCTCTAAGGAAAAATAAGGGTGATGATGTCTTCATTCCATCTGATCTACCCTATGAATTTAAACGGCTTCAGTTCCCAGTGAAACTAAGTTTTGCTATGTCCATAAACAACTCTCAAGCATAATCTCTCTCAACATTGTTGGACTTAATCTTGCTTCTCTCATGGGCAATTATATGTAGGATGTTTGTGAGTTGGAAGTCCCAAAACTCTTTTTCTTTTGTACACCAATTAAAGAACACACTGAAAACATTAGACTGTGATTGATTTCAGGATTTGTTTTAATAACTTTATATTAGCATCATCTGATAGAATTTTTCTGAAAATATCTTTTTTATCAGAATAAATATATTTACTTCCTTTAACATTCTTTAAACTTCTGAGCAACGCTGGGTGCTCAGGCTAGTACAATATAAAAAAGGCAAAGGTAGCATCGGAAATATGTCAAGTGCTCTTGCTAGTGGGTTAATTATCACCTCTACTTTAGCTTTATACCACACCCTGCTCTTTCTTTCTCTGGTAAACACGGCAAGTGTGAACTGAATGAGTGATGGTAAAATGAATGTAGAATGAAATTTATATGTCTGGCAAACCTTCTTTTCAGATGTAGGATGCTGCCCACCATTCTCATATCTCCTCTTGACACCACTTTCTCCCCCTTAGAGTTGGTACACTCAACATTTTGCAGAATTGAAAAGTAGGTCTGATGAGAGAGTTGAGATGCCGGAGTGAAGGCATGTAGATGTGTGTTGCATCCAAGAGGTAAGGCAAAGGGCAGCTTCTGCTAGGTTCCTTACAGGCAAAGGACATAGGTATGAAATAGTAATGGGGTTGGTGACATGAGCATACTTTTTTGCTGAGAAATGGGTTAAGGCAATTGAGGTAGACAGAATGTCTGATATGATACCTAAACTTAGACCAGTGTTGCAAAGTGGAGTAACAATTATTATTTCTGCTTATGCTCCTCAACTGGGGCTGCCAGATGAACAGAAAGATCGATTTTAGGACACCCTTTTGCACACTAACTTGTCACAAATGACAGTGACTTCAATGAACATGTTGGACAGCATCCAGGTGGCTTCTGTGGAGTTGGTTCCTGCAATGAGTAGGGAACGAGGCTTCTGGAGTTCTGTGATGCAAATGACCTTATGATCTGCAATACTAACTTCAGGAAACCAGTCGGTCACCTGTTCACTTATCAATCTGGTGGCCATACAAGCCTGATTAACTACATTCTCACCAGAAAGCAGGAAAGATGGCTGCTTGTAAATGCAAATTCCTTCCCAGATGAAGATTACACTCCTCAATATAGGCTAGTTGTTAGTGACTTCAGATTTCAAGCTAGAAGGATTCCAAGAAACAAAGTACGAATACTTTTTTCACCCCTAAATATTTATAATTGTGTATAAATTCATTAGTTACTATAATTTATTAGTTTCTTTTGCATATTCTTAGTTTATGCATGTGTATGCAAATATAATATTGGTATAACCCATTTATGTTCATTAGAAATTAAATAAATAAATAATTTTGACATGTACGAATATTTATTTCCCCCCACTGTAATGTGTATGGATGAGGACAGCTGCATGAAGAAGTGCTGAGCTCTAATTGTGAAGGGAATCTGTGAAAAGAGTAGACCCAGGAAAATGTGGGACAAGGTGGTGGAATATGATTTTTGGTTGTTGAGCATCACAGGGGCAATGACAGTTAACTGAGACTTCTGGTGATTTACTATGCTTGAGAAGATGTCACACTCAGTGAATTGTGGTCATTGCTGCCTGTGCCAGTGACACATAAAAGGTACTCATTCTGGTAGCACATACAGAAATCATCCAACACACTTTGTAAAGTAGTTGGTGTTAGGAAGAGCATCCAGCCATAGAAACCAAAGCAAAACAGTCGACTAGAGCCGAGTGCGGTTTTCTAGCTTGCCAACATGGAAAGTGGACATTAAATGATGATGCACTCATGACAATGTGGGAGGTGGACATTGAACGATGATGATGATGTAGTATATATTGTCATATGTCAGGATGGTCATTTTATTTTATTTTTCCGAACAAACACATAAACTATATATTCGTTCTTCACTCATTTCTTGTTGTTCTTATTCTATCTTGTATCCATTGTCTGGAAATCTTTCCTAAGACATCTGTGACCTCTTCAGTGGTCTTTTCCATCCTCATGTATCCTCCTCCTCCTCCACCCAGTCCATTCCCTCCTATGATGTGTATCCTGATCTGTGTGTGTGTGTGTGTATATGGGCTTGCCCACTACACTGTTTGTATCTGTGTCCTTTACATAGTCGTTGTTCTTAGTATTTGATATGTTGACCACCACCACCACCCTTACATTTTCTCTTCTGTTGCTGCTGTTCTTAACCTTAATTTGATATTGTTCTTGTATCTTTCTGTGTTTGTTCATGCAGTTGTGGTTGTTGTTTGTGAAGCTACTGTTTGTGTGTATTTGGGTTTGCTTACTATATCGTCTGTATCCATGCACTTCATGTTTTTTATATTTCTTTTCATAAACATGCATATATACACATAGATATACAGACAGATCATCATCCTTGTTGAAAGAAATACATTAGAAGGTTATGTGACAATCTGCTGCCCTCCTAAGGCTGGTGACCTTCTCTTATAGGAGAGTCTGTTATCTGTGGTTGGGCCTAGTATGATGTGATCACACTTCTCAATAAAACATTTGAAAGTTTTGTCATTAAGTTTCAATTGCATATTTGTGAATTATTCTAATATCCAAAATTTCTATTTTAACATAAATTCTAAATTTTTACATTTCTTATAAAAGCTATTTTCTAAATGTCAGTTTTTAACACATTTTTTTCAGGCTCTATTCCAACTTCTTGAGACTAATGTAATTATCAAATGCCGTGAACAAGATGTAAATTCAGTCAAGGTCAGTTATAGCTTTTCATTCATTTATTTGTTCTCATTAGTGGATGGTACCATGTTTTGTTAATTACAACTATTGCAGTTAATTTATTATTTGATTTTTTTTTTTATTTTCTTTTGCAACTGTTAGAAATGAAATATTTCTAAAATTTCATTTGTAGGCCTCTATCTCAGTCAAATCTATAATAGACATAAAGGCACCGCACTAATTTGATTTCCAATTATTTTACAAAAATAAATTTGGTTCAAAATATTTCCCCTTTCTGATAATGTTTGTTTCTGCTTTGTATAATTCAGATCTTAGGAATATCTTGAAAACAGGTAAGGATTAGTGACAGGAAGAGCATCTAGTTATAGAACAATACCTCAGCAATACGTAGCATGGAAAAACAAATGTAAAAGATTATGGCAAGCTGGCAAAACCATTAGCACAACAGGTTCAAATTCTTAGCCGCGTTTTGTCCATCTTTAGATTCTGAGTTTTAAAATTCTGCCAAGGTCAATTGCCATTTATCTTTTTGGAATTAACAGAATAAGTACCAGTTGAGTATTGGGGGTCAGTGTAATGGACTGGCCTACTTCCCTCAAAATGTTAGGCCTTCTGCCTAGAATAGAAATTGCAGATGTTTAATGAGCAGCTAATTCACAAAAGGTTTTTTTATATATGAATTGCAGAACTGAGAGTCGTATCAGAGTACCATAAGTAGTTTTAGTTGTATAATAATAATCCTTTCTACTATAAGCACAAGGCCAGAAATTTTTTGTGGGGAGGGGCCAGCCAATTACATGAGCCCCAATACTTGTACTTATTTCAACCCCAGAAGGATGAAAGGCAAAATCTGAGCTCAGGACATGAAGATGGATGAAATGATGGTAAGCATTTTGTCTGGCATGCTAATGATTCTGCCATCCTTGCTGCCTAAATAATAATGGTAATGATTTCAAATTCTGGCACAAGGCCTGCAATTGGGGGCAAGGGTCAAGTCGATTACATCAACCCCAGTAATCAACTGTTATTTATTTTATTGACCCCCAAAAGGCTGAAAGGCAAAGTTGATTTCAGTGCATAAGAACGGACAGAACACCACTAAGCATTTTGCTCGGTGGTGCTAACGATTCTGCCAGCTCTCTGCCTTGATGATGATGATGACAAAAGTGCAATTGGTGCTTTTGTGTGTGTTTTATTTTAAATACCATTAATTCATATTGATCACACCATTGTTCTTTGAACATGTATTTTTTCTATTAAAACTTCTTGCTAGCATGGGTTGGTTGGTTTAACCAGGACTGGTAAACCTGGAAGGCTGCACCGGACTCCAGTCTGATTTGGCATGGTTTTCTGCAACTGGATACCTTTCCTAACACTCACCACTCTGAGAGTGTAATGGGAGCCAATTTGCATGACACCAGTTTCTGCCACAACTGCGATTTTACTCGGCTTGATGGGTCTTCTCTAGCACGACATAATGCCAAAGGTCTCAGTCAATTGCCTCCATGAGGCCTAATACTCAAAAGGAGCTCAGCCACTTTGCCTCCGTGGGGCCCAGCGCTCGAAAGGAACTCGGCCACTTTGCCTCCGTGAGGCCCAGCGCTTGAAAGGAACTCGGCCACTTTGCCTCCATGAGGCCCAGCGCTTGAATTGTGTTCTTTACATGTCACCGGCATGGATGCCAGTTACATGACAACGATTTCACTTGGTTTGATGAGTCTTCTCAAGCACAGCATATCGCCAAAGATCTTGGTCGCTAGTCATTGCCTTTGTGAGGCTGAAAGTTCAAAGATCATGCTTTACCACTTTGTCCCATGTTTTTCTGGGTCTACCACTTCATTTCAACTTAGGATTCACTAAACTTATTTTGAGAAACAAAAAAAAAACAATTCCAGCTTCTCTTTTCTTTTTACATTTTTTTAATTTTTATTTCATTTTCAAGGAAGTTTTACCTCAGTGTCAAGAGAACTTCAAGGCTGCTACTTACAAAGATGTAAAAGTAACTATCAGTACAGATAGTTTTCTATCCAGTTCAGTGTAAGTATTTGAATATAATTCAGATTTTATGCTTTTGCATCAAAATCTATTGTCATGGGTTTGAAAGCTTTACATTGCTGCATCATTCCATTCATCAAGCATTCTGATACGACCCACATACATTTTCATAAATCTTACTTGAAACTTATAGAAATTAAACCATTACCAGCTGAGGATTATTTTTCATCCAGCATGTATTAAAGCATTCATATTCCATGTCCAAAACTACATATTCATTCTTTCTCCATATATTGCCTTCAGTCTCCATTCTTTTAATATAATGTCATCAGAAATATTTTGTTTTTGGATTTGGTTTGCAAGATTCTTTATATGAGTTCGTGTGTTGAAGCATATTCTGTTGTGTCTGGGGAGAGTCAAAACTATTGAAAAGGTTGCAAGACGCAACGAAAATTTTAGGAAAATAAAAATAAGAAAAAAAGTGGAAATTTTACCTGTGTGTGTGTGTGTGTGTTATATTATAAGGCACAAAAAGAAAATGACTCTCCCCAGACACAACAGTCGTTAGAAATGTTGTCCTCTCTCGTGTTTTGCTTCATTTTTTTTTTTCTGGAAGTTAGGTACATCATTCTGCCCAGTTTAGCATCAGCTCTAGACTCTTATGGTAAGCACTTGGTTCTGGTAGGGGATCCCTGTAACCTCTTGATGCACCATCATCTTCAACACTTGACCAAGATGCCAAAATCCAGAACTAAATCCACTGGCCTCTCTCTTTCTTCCATCCCTCCTTTCTCTAACATTCACAGACTTCACTGCAACCCTGAGCTCACTCACCTCTTATTAATTTGTAAATCTCACATCCTACTCTTCTCCAACCTCCTACATTAATTATGTTGGTCTGATCTTAACTAATTAATTTATAATTGTACCACATATAATTAGTATTCTTTTTTTTTTCTTTAGATCTGGTGGAGTGGAAGTCTTTGCCCAACAAGGAAAAATCAAAGTTGTCAATACTTTGGACAAAAGACTTGATCTCATTAGCCAACAGGTAACAGAACTTATTTACTTTACTGCATCACCTGTTTTAGGTTCATTTGTTTTTGTTTTATTGCAACCCTATTATACACATAACAAATATGATATCCCTTCATGTGATTTTCTATTTCATATCAAATATTTTGGGAATATGAAATTTTTAACCTGCTTCAGAAAATTAAAAGAAAGGAAAAAAAAGAAGAATGAGCTATTAATCGTTGGAGCAGAATTTGGCAAGACAAAATGCAGTTTGGCTTCATAGTCAGGCAACTGCAAGAGAAGTACTTAGCTAAGAATAAACCATTATACTTGGCATTTGTTGATCTAGAGAAAGCTTTCGATAGAGTACCCTGCTGTGTGATATGGTGGGCTCAAGGTCAGCTGAATAGTTTGTGAAAGCTGTAATGGTTAGGGTCTGTAAGGTGAGAGAGTTAACAAGTATAGGTGGGGGTTCATCAAGGCTCAGTCCTCAGTCTCCTCCTTTTCATCATTGTCCTCCAGGCCATAACAGAGGAATTCAAGACCAGCAGCCCCTGGGAACTACTGTATGATGGTGATCTTGCCCTCATAGCAGATTCCATATCAGAGGTAGTAGAGAAATTCCAGATATGGAAGCAAAACCTGGAATCTAAGGTCCTTAAGGTTAATATATCGAAAAGACTAAGGTCTTAGTAAGAAAGAAAACAGGCAGGACCCTACCCACTTCAGGTAGGTGGCCCTGCTCAATTTGTAGGGAAGGTGTAGGCAGGAACTCCATATGGTGTACCCAGTGTAAGGTATGGACACACAAGATGTGCAGAGGGTTAATCAGAAGTTATCAGAGAAAGTACTATTTATATGTGGAAGATACACAGGATCCATAGAAACTACAGATCCTGGGGAAATTGATGCTCTCAAATGCCCTGGTGGCTCGTTAGAAGTAGTGGATCATTTTTGCTGCCTAGAAGACCAGATTAGTTGTGGGGAAGGATGCACAGAGAGTGTAATAGGTTGAATAGGATGGAGGAAATTCAAAGAGCTTTTTACCTCTGTTGGCTATGAGAGGTTTCACTCTTTGAGTGTAAGGAAGATTGTATGACACATGTATATGGACAGCAATTTTACATGGTAGTGAGATGTGGTTACTGAATGCTGAGGACATGCAAAGTTTGGAGAGGAATGAGGCTAGTATGCTCCACTGGATGTGTAATGTAAGTGTACCTGTTTGACAGAGTGCAAGTGTTTTGAGAGAGAAGTTAGGCATAAGAGGAATTGGTTGCTGTGTGCAAGAGAGAAGAATGCACTGGTTCATGTTATGTTGATGGATGCCGACAGTTGCATAAAGAAGTGTCGGTCTCTCAAAGTAGATTGGACACATGGAAGAAGGGAGACCCAGGAAGACATGGGACAAAGTACTGAAGGATGACCTCAGGACACAGAATTTTTCAAATGAAATGACCAAGGTACCTAATGCCTTGCTGTGCTCAAGAAGATTGTACTCAGTGTTAACCCCACTAACACCCACCAGGTTTGGCCTGCAAGAGTCCTATGCCGGTGCCACTGTAAAGTGGTTGGGTATTAGGAAGGGCATCCAGCCGTAGAAACCATGGCAAATCAGGCTGAGCCTGATACAGCTCTCCATTAAATGACAGTGATGATGGTCAGTGATTGTTGAGATGGAGGTTAGCATTTCACAGTTTTTTTTACCTTGGAAAACAAACATTAAATGATGATCTCACACACATAGTATAACTTTTGCATTGACATCACTCTAATTTCTGATGTCTTTTGATTGATATATTTTCTATTGACCTTTGTTCCCAATATTTTTTCTTCTTTCAGATGTTGCCACAATTGAGAGAAATACTTTTTGGGAAGAATGTTAATCGCAGATTCTTGAATTAGTTATCCTTTTAAAGTTAATCGGTTTTTTTTTAATTCTTCAAAGCGTTCCATTGTTTGGGTCATTAGTCAGATGAGACTTTTTTTTTTTTTTTTTACGTGTAATATAAAGTCTGATTAATTCTAGATCTTACATCTCAAAATTATTAATCATTGTTTTTGAAATTGATTGGATCACATACAATCCTACTTTTAATTCTAGTTGTGATTTCAATTATAGATTTTTGTTCATTCCAAATTTTATTTTTGATGTAAAATGAAATGTAAAAAGTGAATATTTCTTTCTCCAGTCATTTTCTAGCTGATTAGCAATAATTACACAGGTGGAATGGTTTCCTGTTTTCTGTAAATTTTGGGTACATTTGAATTCCATTACTTGTTAAATTTGAATATAAAATAAATTCATTAAAATAATATGAATTGTGTTATTTTTTATGAATGGTTAGTTGTCTTTGCTATTTAATTAAAATACTCCTCTCGAAGCTTTTGTGATGTTGCACATATGTTGAAAAACATTCATTTTCAAGATAAATACAATAAGTTATTAATACAAAATGCATGTTAGTAAATGAAGTTATATATCAGCATGTAGAAGGCAAACAGTAGACAGCTGTCAAGGTTAAAATTTTGCTTTTTTTTTTTTAATGTCTTGTTGATGACGAATGTAAAACTACTTTATATAAAGTTTTTATTAGTTTATGATCTTGATCAATATACACAGTTGAGTTAAAAAACAAAATTTTGATGCTTGGTTCTATATATTTATTTATAAATATATAAAGAACCTAATGTTAAAATAAATTGTCTGTTGACCATTGATTTGGAGTAATGTACAACAAGATTTGAAAAACTTGAAATCCAAAATGTCACTCAGGGGTTAGAATTAACAAAACACAATCCCTGTTTTATTGAGAATGTTTTATTTTTGTTATTTCCAACTTCATATAACTGTTGTACATGAAAAGAATATGATGTCCTAAAATCAAGTCACTATATAGGGAAAAAAATTATAGTTATTAAGTGTTGCATGGTCAGGTCATCAGTGACTAAACAAGTCCCCCCCATCAGGCTTGCCGGTGGGGGCGGGGGAGTCGGTAGAAAGCCAGCCTGACAGAAACATATCAAAAGGACGGATGAACCCCAATGTAGGGCCAACAATTATCTAGCAATGATACTGACTTAGTGTCTGATGTGTTGTAAAATGAGAATGAGGTATGCCTCTAGAAGGTGTTACCCGAGTACTACAATGGGGCTTGGTAGCTTTTGAAGGAAGCCAGAGTGGCTGTGAGTGTCAAGACAGAGGTGAAGACCAAAGGAGTCAACCCTTGGCAAAGAAATCAGAACTGACTGATCCAATTCATGCTGAAGAGAGCATGAAGATGTAATGAATGGGCGGTGCATGGGGCTCTAACCCTCAGCCATTAAACTCAATGACTTAACTAGGTTTTCCCTGTTTATATTAGAAGTAAAAATATAAATGCATTGATTAACTTTATATGTACAATAAATTGTATTTGGCTATATTAATGCAATGATAAGAGTAATAGTTAATTTCCTCTTAATATCCTCGTTGAGAAGTATCAATAATTGCAATGATGGTAGGAGTTCTGTCCACCCCTACCTCTGTTTAGCCCAAATAAACCCTGACCAAGTAGACCTATGATAAAAAAAAAAAGGAGTCCAACTATAACTGTTCCATTATTCTTTTAAGGCATCTAAGACTCTTCATTGTTATTTAGATATCCAACGTGTCCTTCTTGTAAGATAAGGAAGAATTTGACTATCTGACCCCAAGGCTTCCTTTTTATCAAAAGAGGCTCCTTACAGCTCATATTGTTAAAATTCTAATACAACCTTATTCCATGACTAGAATAGTTGGACATTGTAAGTTTTAAGACCAGTATCTTCAACACAATATTCTGTGTAGGTAGTGACTTTTTTTAAATGAAAACAATAAAAAGAAAGAGTATAAAACAATAGTAACAACAAAATGTAAACATTCATAATGTTTGCTTTTCTGCAATGTTGTAAATTATTTAACAATGGAATAAATGAAATATTTTGAAAAGAACAAGATCAATAAATAGGGGAAAATATATCTAAAAATGAAATAACAATTCTTTTAAATTTCTATTTCCTGACATGAAAATTAGAAATTCTTTTTAGTGTTTGCCTTTTTATCTTGTTCAGTAATTCAAATATATTTTAGTTGTATTGAAATTTCTTCGTTTAATATTTTACAGAGAATTTTAATTTCATTACAAACTTGGTGACAATGAGACATTAATTTGAATATAGTATGACTAGGAAGTCACAAACAATCAGAAATAAATACACAGCTTAAATAATTTCATACATGTAGATATAGACATGTGTATATGTGTTGTGTATGTATAAATATATACACACATATTTGGAAGAATGTAAAAACCAACTCAATGGCATTACAAAATATTTTGTTCTACGGTTGTTTCCCTGTCGCATGTGAAGACTGTCTACTTTGAAATATTTACAAAATTCATCATAAGTTATTAAATGAATTTCGTTGAATGTGAAAGTCATTTAATCTGGAATATTTCTGAAATATCTGCTATGGCATTAAAGTAATAATATTATGCAGTTTAATGACATGTTAAAAAAGTTATCAATCCTGTGGAGATTTTCCAGTGTATAATCTCTTATTCAATACATATTTTATATAACTATATACTTACATACATGTGTGTGTGTGTGTGTGTGTATTGTAAAAGTAACTGTTTTTGCCAGCAAAGACTGAACCTTTAAAATCACTTTTCATATTCTTGGCATTTATAAATTTCACAAACTTATTTAACAGCCAGAATATTATAATGCTGCAGATAAGGTGTAAATTTTCCTGACAAAAAAGTCATAACAATAAATATAATAGCAACTTGAAAGAACATCCTTCAAATAATTTTTTATCTCTTCAAATTATAAAACGAGATAAAACAAAAATATAGGTCTAAGTTACAAGCACATTTCACAGATTTGTATCTATGAGACAGTACAGTTTACATTAGTTCCCAGAATTATGGACTGCGAAGAATTGCTAATCTGCAATTTCACAAAATTTAAGAAAATCTCTGGGTAGATTTACTCTGCATTCAGAATATAGACATATATATGGCTGTAGTCATGTATAGCTCAAACTTCAGTCTAATTCAACATTAAAAATTGTAGCTATGGAAGTATTCCGATTCCCGTGTAATAATAAAAAATGTAATAAACATCTGCCTACTCTTTTGATTTCGATATCAAAGATAAGAAAAGGAAATGAAAGAATTGCTATTCAAACTACCAGAACCAACTTAGTCCTAGATAATAGGCCTGCTTGCATAATAAGTGTAGGTCAAATTATAATTCTTGAACATACAAAATTGATGATCAAGTCGCATATAGCCAGGAAGTGGTTCATCTTGCAAATCTTTATAGGCGTTTCGAGCATTTGAAGCCTAAAGGAAGAAAAAATAAAACAAATGTAGTTTTAAGAAATAAATTCTCTTAAATACTTTCATAATTTATAAATGTGTCAGCTCTCAAATTTAAATAGGAGATTAAGGCATGTACAACTCTGTATGGCACATGAAAACCTTCCATTAAAATTTCATGTTAACTTGCATTTCAAATACCAGCTAAATAATGACAAACTTATGTTATTAAATTCTTCATTATCTTCAAAATTAACTGGGAAAACTATTTTGACAAAAATATGGAAACAAAAGGATTAATATATTTACAAATAAACATAAATGCTTTGCAAGACTTCAATTCTATCGGAATTTTTAGAAAAATAGGTAGCAATAAATACAGAATAAATGCCGTTTCCAAGACTGGAAAAATAATGCTTTCTTTTATACAATATGAATTTTTAAAAGAAAAACATGTTGAAATTAACAAATTAAAACAAAAAATGTGTTTGAACATTATTTCCTTTCAAAACTTTCAAATTCTTGATACAGATTAATGGGTGTTTTAAGAACAGCTTGTTTTGATGTCTAAATTGTTTTGTGTGATGCTGAAAATAGTGGGCATGCTTAAATTTTGAACTGGCATTTTGGTAAAAGCACCATCCGTTTGTGGCCGTTTGCCAGCTCTGTCTGGCACCTGTGCAGGTGGCACGTAAAAACACCCACTACACTCATGGAGTGGTTGGCGTTAGGAAGGGCATCCAGCCGTAGAAACACTGCCAGATCTGACTGGGCCTGATGAAGCCTTCCAGCTTCACAGACCCCAGTTGAACCGTCCAACCCATGCTAGCATGGAAAGCGGACGCTAAATGATGATGATGATACCTTGCAAATTATGTTTTTTCAAACAATTTAAAGGCTACGGGAAGTTGTGAATGATTATATTTGTAGGCTGTGTTTTACAACTGTAAAGGCAGCTTCATAGAGGAAAACTCGAATTGCAATGAGAAGAGCAGAGCTGAAGACAAAGAAAACAAATGCAGCTCAACTGAGTAAAGTTTTCTTGAACTCTAACTCTTTGGGTCTTTTTCAAGTTAACAAGTTAGAATGTTTTTGATAAATGGAAGAATGAGAATATAGAGATGAAGCCAATAATATTCAAAAGAGATAGAAGAACTGTAATTCACAATGGCTGTAAAGAAAGCTTTTTATCTACACAGTCATACCCACATCTGGGTTTGAATGGAGCAAGCTCAGAGAAGTAGGGAACATTGCTGTGGCAATAGGAAAGTTACAGTCCATCAGTAACTAATTGTATGTAGTATGTCAGTAATCACTGATCTTTTAATTAGCAGGTGCAAGACTTTCACGAATGTGATTCAGAATGTTTGGCAGTTGCAACTAAGTCAAAGTATTTTCTGGCACCTGAGAGGAAACCCATCCTTTGCTACATTATAAATCAATGGTTACCATATAAGGTCATCAGAGATAGTAAATGCCTAGCAGTGTGAATAGTGAGAAGTCTTCAGTTGTGCTGTATGTGTGCTTTTTTTGACATTTGTGGTGTCTGGTTGTGGAACAAGACTAGCAAGATCCCTGTAATAGAACATTTTTGAGATCTTAAGTGTGTGTGTTTGGTAGAAGTGTTCACGTGGTGTGTGGGTGATGACTGTGCAAAAGGTTAAGAAAATGAAGAGTGATGTCTGCAAATGAACAGACTATAAAAGGAAGCACGTGAGAATTCTCTAAAAGTTTGAGTCTGATTATCTTCGTGTATGCTCCCTCATGTGGGAGCAGTACTCTATAGAGTACTTATGTGTGCTTTGATTTGTTCAGGTCCTTCATCTTGAAGATGACCACGATTCCACCTCTTGTACACCACAGTAACATGAAATGGTACAGCTAGCTGCTTCCATCTGTACGAAACGTGTGTGATGAAACTACAAAAGTAGCAGTATTTCACTGGTGCAAGCCTGTATGGTACGTCTCCTACTGCAATAGGAACACCGTCATCTGTCTGTGTTTTAAAGAAGTTTCGGTCTTGACTTGCACTGAACTTAGTTAATAGTAAGAGAGGCCTGCACTTGATGACCAGTCTCGTTCACTCATCCATGACTTCCTGGACCACTGGCAAGATGGCCAAGACCAGCTTGTGCAGTACTGCATATGAGGACCATTGTGTCACCAGGCTCTGGAATACATGCCCCACTGTGGTGTTATTGGATATCACTTTCCTGCTCGTTAAAATTTGATCAATGATTGCTGGGATTCCTCGTGTGTGCTACAAATAACATATAACTCAATACAACCATCTAAATTGTTGGGTTGTTGGTGACCAAACCAGCAACTTTATCAATTCTGTTTGATAAGGAGGAGAATGAAAAAACAAAACCTGTTAAATGGTGGGTGAACTCAGGAGAGTCAAAGGTCATCTGTTATTGTATGTATATATATCCTTGCTTATGATGCATGCAAAGATTAGATTTGTGATTTGTAGAGGCTCAACAACTATCTAAGGCTGCTAAAAGAAAGCTAGCCATTGTGATACTGTATTATGCTTATGTGGTTGCCATGAGATGTTATTGAAGATGAGTGAGTATAAATTGTATGCTGCTAAATCAAGCAGATAGGAAAGAACAGAATAGAAAAAAAATAGGAAGAAAAGTTGTAGGTATTGAGAATAACTACTTCAGAGAAAACAGATACGAAACAGAGTCTTTACTCGTGGGAAAGTTGTTTTATAATTATTGCTGATTCAAAACATGATGGAGGTAATAGAAATGATGGCTAAACTTCGAAGTATTAAGGAAATTTTCATCAACAATAGAAAGTCCTAGCTGATTCCAAAGAAGAGAGATTATTGAGTAAGAAAGTGGATTCTATCTAAGAATATATTCTGGAAACTGTCTGGATAATAGCATTAAGGACGTGAAATGTAATAAAAACAAAATCCTTACTTTATTTGCAAAAACCGTTAGTAAAAAGTTTCCAGGCTTGAATAGGTCAAGAAGCTTGTTTAGCAGCTCAAAATAAGATTCCTGTAAATAGAAAGACTGAACTAGAAATGCAATATCACAAAATGTCTCAATACAGGTAATATAGAAAATATTCTGTCTCCATATGCACACCTGCTTAACATGGAACAAATTAAAATGATTTGATAAATGCGTAGAGAAACCATTTTTATTCTGGTATATTGAATCCATTAAACTGATAGAGGTTCGATGCATTAATCTGTAATGGTTGGTCGTCTTACCTGTTATGTGAGTTTTGAACATTGGCTGAGCCCAGTGCCTTGGTTGAGTATTTTATTGGATTTGGATTGAAGATCCAATCACTTTGCACTTAATACATTCTCAAACAACTAATCCATAGACACTCTGGAACTTGCCCATTTTCTATAAATTGGTGTAACAAATCATCTATGAGCAGAGGGGTGAGCAATTTTCATGAAGGGCAAGTCATGTTATTTTCTTACCAGAGTAAAATTAATATAACAGAGCACATGTAACCATCACCAACCCGAGCTAAAGTTTCCAAACAATGGATGAACTATACAAACACCAGAATTCACGATGCTTTATTAAGTCCACTGGACTATTTAACAAAGGAATAAAGTCTCACTGTTATTTTCCAAGTTTGTTTCTTGTATTATTATCACAAGTGAACACACAACAGATATAACATAATGGTATGCAAGATTCTGTAGTAAACCAAGGGAGACTTTAGACCACTGCATTAAAAATGTTTGGTGTGAGTTTTAGGGATGCAGTTGAAATAAGAACATGAAAAGATGAAGGAAATTGTTTAGAATAAGATCTGGAAAGATCCTAAAGTGAGATACAGCAGAAGTGATGAAAACAGTAGGTGGAGTGTCTTCTGATTGAGGAAGCATCAAAGAAAAATATGTTAAAACAAAGAAGACAGTGACAATGATGATCAAGCAGAGAAAAAGAAGTTTTTTATTTGATAATAATGAGCACTCCAATGTGGTCTAGTGGTTAGGATTCCTGGCTTTCACCCAGGCGGCCCGGGTTTGATTCCCGGCATGGGAACGCATTCTTTTTAGCCTTCTGGCTTCACAGACCCCAGTTGAACCGTCCAACCCATGCTAGAATGGAAAACGGACACTAAACGATGATGATGATGATGATGATGATGATGAAGCAGAAGTGAAACGCTTGTCGACATTGAGCAAAATTGTTAGAAATTATTTGCGAGTGTTGAGCTTATTTATCAAGTGGAACACTTGGATGCAATATTTAAAATATATGGACAAAGGGGCTAGAAGTTGTCAAAGACTAGATCTTGATCCTGAAGAGCTTAGTTTTAAGAATTTAATGAGGAAGATAAATGGGAATGGGTTAGAGAAAAGTGGCAACAGAAAGTGAAAGAATTACCTCCCAAAGAGATTTGACAGATCATAACAGTTCAAACAGAGCAGAACACGGTTTTTATAGCTGGAAGTTCTTAATACTAAGTTCTTTACAAAGGAATATATTAGGTGCATTTCAGTGTGACACCAGCACTGAATGTTGTGTTGTGGGCAAGACTAGAACAATCTCTCTGTTCCACATTGTCTCCATTCATTTTCTAATCCCTTCACAGAATGTAGTGGATATATTTTATCAGGGTGCCATCTTTAGTTTCTAAGTTGTCTCTACTCAGTCAATATAAATGAAACAGGGAGAGTAAATAGAATAAAAAGAGTATTAATGTGAAAGAAAGCAATAAGAGTGGTAGGAGAAAGAGTAATGGAAGAGTGACAGAGTAGGTATATTATCATAATATTGTGATACCAGTGCCGGTGGTTGTGATACCAGTGCTGGCGGTACGTAAGAGAACCATCCGAACGTGGCCGTTGCCAGCACCGCCCCGACTGGCCTTGTGCCAGTGGCACGTAAAAAGCACCATCCGATCGTGGCCGTTTGCCAGCCTTGTCTGGCACGTAAAAGGCACCCACTACACTCACGGAGTGGTTGGCGTTAGGAAGGGCATCCAGCCGTAGAAACATTGCCAGATCAGACTGGGCCTGGTGCAGCCTTCTGGCTTCCCAGACCCCAGTTGAACCGTCCAACCCATGCTAGCATGGAAAGCGGACGCTAAACAATGATGATGATGATGATTGATGCCATATAATGGTATAGTGTGATATATGCATAAACCGTTAGCAGTGAAACTGAAAGTGAGAAAGTAGAGCAGAGAATACATCATTCATGACAATTTTGATCATATAAAAAGAAGGGATAAATAATATATACTAATGTCATGCAAGAAAGAGAAAGAAAATATAAGACATAACATTTTCTTACTTGGGAAACATTAGTTTCGAAACTGACATAAGAGCACTGAGGTTCTGGTGTGACATGAATGGTAATATAATAACCCTGTAAGTAGAACATGAAAGAGGATAACGTTTATAATCAACATGGGAAAAGCAATTGATTAACAAAATGGAGAGAGGGGGAGGGGGTGAAATTTTCAGAATTAGGGCTGGTCGAGGAAACAGTGGTTCATTTGGATAAGATAGCAGGAAACAAAACATGAAATGGGATTTTCGAGATTTAGAGCAAGATTAAACAGAATTGAATAATTGGATTTCTTAACTTTAACTATAGCACACCCCACTAAATAGACAGGTAAATGAATGACAATAGCAATTATAAAGAGTGCTATAGAGTGAAACAGAATCAAACATTTGTATTCTTAACTTTAACTATAACATACAGTATGGAGTAATCAAAAGTTTGTGACAAAAATAGATAAATAAATAACAATAGTAATAATTATAATGTGCGATAAAGTGAGAGAGAATTGAACTGAACATAGGGTTAATGTTAAGTTTACTATAACATACGGCATGGAATAAAAGATACAGTGAGGGTACATAGATAAATTAACGAATAATAATAGTAATTATAACTTGTGCTGTAAAACAAGGTTTAGATGTGTGCTATGCTGGAAACAAGAGTTGCTTATCTGAATATTTTCTCCTTTTCTGACTTCCACTGCATGAGGCAAGATTGTACACAAGAGGTAGGGAATCTGAAGGGAGTTAATTTACACAGGGTGGGAGAAACGGAAATAATATCCTCGTGTTGGTCAAAGAACAGTGAACAGCAAAGCACTGTGGCTGCCCTATTCCCAAGCAAAAGCCAATGTGGCATAGCCTCAAACGAAGCAAGCTACTAAGGAAATGAAATGCATCTCTTAAAAATTAATTTGATCTCAAAAGTTGAATAATATACCACACATGCACACTCCTCAGTCTTTAAATGACAATGAATGGATGCGGCAGAAAGAGCTGACTGTTTATGACCCTATCTGCATACAGGAGCTACACTCATAAGTTGAATAGCACCACATCCATTAAAGGTGAAAATCATGAGAAAATTAGTTATTTATTGAAGTCTATTCATTAAATTAGTTTTTATAATGAGTTGGAAATCATTTACTTTTTATAATCAATAATTAATTTATAAAGCTTTAGTCTTTGCTCCTAGGCAGCATTTTCCTTAGAATTGGATAAATAATGATTAATAAGTGTGAAGTTATAAAAATATTCTAATCTTGGAGTAGAAGTGTTCCTAATAAAAAAAAATTATTTTATGACAGACACATTAAAAAGTTAAAGCAGAATAAAATATTTGGAGAACAAAAAAAAAAAAAAACCCATCTGGTAGCTTTGTAAACCTTCAAATCTAAAATTATTGGCTGCCTTATAAGAAATGTGGTTGCTATGGTTACATTAAGGTAGACCATTTGGTATTTTGGTTCTTTGGGAAAATAAATGATCAGCACATGATAAAAGGGACTTGTATTACCTTTATAAAAGCAGAATAATCCTAGAATACCTCTCTTACTTGGCTTTGAATGCCATTAGTGAAGTCTGGTTTGTTGGAGAGCACCATAGCAAATCATAGTTTGGTAATAACATACAGGGTAGTTCTAATTAGATCATCCCTTAGCTAGTATAACATCAATGTCACCAGTTCTTTTAGGAACCTCAAATTGGATATTAGTAACATCAATGTCACCAATGTGTAAGGAACTATATATGTAAGGGTACCAATCTTCTCCTCTGATGAATTAATTAAAAAAAGAAAAGCAAGAAAACTGACAGTCAGGGTTATGAAAGGACTTAAGATGGTTGCACTTTTGGTGCAAGTATGTGTGTGTGTGTATGTGTGTGGTAAGGACTTGACAAAAGGATCGATTTTTGTGGATGTTTATCATGTATATTCAATGTGGAATTACAAAGAGGACGGCGACCAAGCAACTCTGTGGATAAAAATATTGATTGTGGTTATTTTGATTTTAACATCTCTGTCACATACCAGAGAAGGAAAATGGAGTTATATGTGACAGTGAAGACATACAAAAGGCAAGGAAGAGAAAAGAGTTTCACATTTGTATATTGCATAGAATCTTGATATTTTTCAAGATATCAAGAAATAAAACTAAAATTTTAGGAATAAAAAAAGTACAGATCATTTACCCCTGGCAGTATTCCATTCATGGAATATCCACATGGTTCAAATAAATAGTCATCAATCAGCATATTGGGTAATAGTTTATCAATACCACACTTCTGAAAAAGATGGAAAAAAAAATTATTATATCCTTTTTAATGATTTAAGAGGACTTTTGCAATGTGGAAACAGGAGCCATGATGCTGCAATAAGAAGCAGCATATGAAGATAACAAATTATTCTTAAACCAAAGAATAACTTGCAAAAAGGCAGATTGTTACCAGATGAAGGCAAGAGAAATACTATCTGATGAGCTTTCACCCAGTTTCTGTCTACCTAATTTCACCCGAGGTCAAGGTGCCACACAGTGGGATTAAAACGGTAATCACCATGTCGTGAAGCACACTTCTAAAGCACTGACCATGCTTAAAACTACTTTATTCTTTCACTGGTTTCAGCTATCAGATGGCAGCCATGCTATGAACCAACTTCGAATATTTGATTGAATTATATCAAATCTGTTTTTCAGTCTAGTGTTTAGTTTAACCAATCTCTATTTTTGGAACTGCTTAATTACAGGACAAAAACAAGACACAAACAACAATGTAAACATAAAAAAGAGACATGGAAACAGGCATGCACACACATATATGTATCCACAGACACACACAAATAAATATATCCATATATACATTATATATATATATACGTTTAAATATTTGTTGTGCAAGATTTTTTATGTGAAGTCGTGTGTTGAAACAGATATTGTTATATTTCGGAATGGTCATTTTGCTAGTTTAGTCAATAAATAAGAAAGAAGAAAACAAAGGACCACTGATGCGGTCACAGGAGTGTCACGAAAGAACTCTGGCTGAAATAAGATTAAGATTAATGTAAAAAATAAATAACACTGAAGCAAAATAACACCAAATATATAGTGCGTGTGTTTTTATTGGCTAAACTCGCAAAATGACCATTCCGAAATATAACAATATATATATATATATATATATATATATATATATATATATATATACATATGGACAACAGGCGTTAAATGATGATGATATATGAAATTATAATGATCAGTTGCTGGTAACAGAAGTAATCACAGGTAAACAAAAAGTACCAAGTATTAAATATATGACTAATGTAGAATGAAAAGTTAATTTACTTGAGAAAAAAGAAGAAAAAATAATCATTAATCATTTACTGTTTCATAAATACTCTTTAAATGGTTGGGTAAGATTGAAGCAAAGCTGAAATGCAAATGAAGTCAAAATGAAAAGATGAAAGCAAATAATGCTGAAGGTCATAAGCATCAATTTAGAGTTAACATTAATTGATTTTACAACAATTAATTATGGTGAGAGCAAAGACTCATTAGGCATAAATTAAGGACATGACATTTTATATGAATGTTTATGCATCGTTCTTTCCATTAGAGGAGATGATTCATGCATACAGAAATGCAGGAGTTTGTTAGTGATTATAGGAAGATGGCTGGATTGTGAAATGTCTCCAACCCAGTTTGCACAAGTTGCTGCGTTGTTAGCTAATGATTTGGTTGAGAAATATTATGAAATACTTAAATTACAATAAAAATATTGGGTAGAAGAATGTGAAAGTTTGGAGAGAGTTTTATTAAGAATCTGGTGGGATTTTATGGTGCAAGGTGAAAATGCTTCTTCTTTACTACCAAGCACGTTTCCTTTCCTATTGTTTTGTATTGGGTCATTATAAAGCAGTTGTCAACAGATTTTATCCTTAGAACTGTCTTTGACCAACACTTCATTATTGAGATGTGTGAAAATTTTTTTCTATTAAAACAGTAATTGGGAAAACAAAATGAGAAATGAGGTTGTAAAGGTATTGGTGGTGCTTAGGATGTCTATGCATATATATATAATTTGTGGTACAGGTAATAAAACAAATGAGGTCCAAGATTTTATACAGACAAACACACACACACATATATATATATCTTACGTTGACTGGTACTTATTTTTATTAACCCCAAAGAATGAAAAGCAAAGTCGACCTCGGCGGAATTTGAACACAGAACGTAAAGACAGACGAAATACTTATTTCTTTACTACCCACAAGGGGCTAAACACAGAAGGGACAAAAAAGGACAGACAAATGGATTAAGTCAATTATATCGACCCCAGTGCATAACTGGTACTTATTTAATCGACCCCAAAAGGATGAAAGGCAAAGTCGACCTCGGCGGAATTTGAACAAGACAGATGAAATACCACTAAGCATTTTGCCCAGTGTGTTAATGATCCTGCCAGCTTGCCACCTTAATATATCATCATCATCATCATCATCATAACAATCACTTTTCTTTGTTTGCATGAGTCAGATGAAATTTGTTGAAGCAGGTTTTCTACATCCAGATGACCTTCTTGTTGCCAACCATCACCTGTTTCCAGGTTAGATAATATTTCCCTATTTTCCTAATATGTTCTTGCAGAATATTGAGAATGAATGATACTGCTTCTGTGGCAGTAACAAACATTTACAACTATACATATATATATTTATATATAAGTTGCATATATGGAGGCCTTAAGGAGAAAATCTTCCCTGAGGAAAGACACCAATCGTCTCAAACAAATAAAGAAAAAAACGCAAAAGAAGTGTGCTCTTCAGATGTTATGCACAAGGCAGCAGCTGAGCCAAGAATCTCTTTTGTGCATAGTACACTGAAAGATAGGACCTCTCCTCCAAAAGGATGGCTCCCTCAGGGACAGTCCAACTAAGATTAATGAGATACTGAATGACCAGTTCAAAAGTGTCTTTACCAACCCACTGGAACACAGATAAGTGAACTTCTTTGCCACCTCACCTATAACCAGCGAGGCAGTTACAATGCAATACATTGACATTAATGAAGAAGATAAACTACTAGCCATAGATGAAGTGGACACAAACTCAACTGCTGGTCTTGATGGTTTCCCAGCAATCCTCCTCAAATCGTATAAGCATGCCCTGGCAAAACCCCTCCGGATTCTCTTTCAGAGCTTTCTTACAAATGGCAAACTGCCAAGCAAGCTGAAAGAGGGAATAATATGCCTAATCCATAAAGGGCAAAGCAGAGTAGATGCGAAAAACTATAGGCTTATCTCTCTGACCTCACACATCAGCAAAGTCATGGAACGGATAGTCAGAGGGAAACTAATCGCATTCCTTGAAGAAAATAACTTGCTGAGTAATACCCAGCATGGTTTTCGACCACGTAGGAGCTGCCTGACCCAGCTCTTACAACATTATGACTGGGTGTTGAGGCAGTTACTCAACAACTCAAATGTGGACATAATATACCTAGATTTTGCAAAAGCTTTTGACAAAGTGGATCATGGTATGATATGCCACAAAACTGCATGATCTCAGAATAGCTGGAAAACTTGTAGAGTGGTTACACGACTTTCTGAAAGATAGGAGTCAGGCAGTAGTGGCTAATGGACCTACCTCTATGAACACACAATAGTGAGCGGTGTTCCACAGGGCACTGTCTTGGGGGGCCACTGCTTTTCATAGTGGCCCTCTCAGATATGCCCTCAATTGCCTGGATAGCCACCCTTGCTAGCTACGCAGATGATACGAAAGTCTCGCAGAAAATACAGAACCCCAGCGATGTTTCACACTTGCAGCAGGAGTTGGACTCAATTTACAGATGGGCTGAGGATAATAATATGCCGTTTAATGCTGAAAAATTCCAGGCCCTATGCTACCAGCATCCAAAACTGAATATTAAACCTACAGGGTACACCGGTCCACAGGGAATTTCAATCCCATAGCCTAAATGAGTGAGGGACCTAGGTATCAACACGAGTGATGATACCTCTTTCCAAGTGCACATTACCAGGATGGTGACAAAGTGCAGACGACTGGCTGGATGGATGGATCCTAAGAACATTCAGAACCAGAGATAAGGAAACCATGGTGGTCCTCTGGAGGACATTCGTCCTCAGCCACCTGGATTACTGCTCCCAGCTATGGTCACCCAACAGTGTAAAATTAACAGCGGACCTTGAAGCAATCCAGAGAAAATTCACAAAGAAGATTGTCTCTTTGCAATAGCTCAGCTACCGGGAAAAGCTGAAACAACTAAAACTCTACTCCCTGGAGAGAAGGTGGGAGAGGGATGCAGTAATATACATCTGGACCATAACCTTCTCGGCAAGCGCAAGTGAGACCATAACCTTGTGGCCTATGCCTGCGGTGTAACCAGTCCACTTATTCGTGCCTTTCCTTCATTGGACACTAAACTCTGCTTCTATTGGCAGTTTCATTTCCATTCTACACTTGGAAAAACACAAGAACCTTTCTCAATTTGGTCATCTAACCTCTTCCTGAATGGTTTGATTTCCTTAGTTGGTATGCTGCCTGCTTCACCATCAGTAATCATAATACTAATACCATGATGATTTCTAAAACTACCCACCACTAGCTTTAATATTCTTGATGCTCACATATGGCAAACTAGCCTAGCAGCAGCATTTTAAATTCTTACATCAGAGATGTTGTTACTATGTAATTATTGATTGCTTAACTATCTTATTAACTTTTGTATCTTTTGCAACACTCATACACTTCCTTGCACTAACATATGATGCTTTAGAATTTGCCTCAATGAAAATACAGAGAGTTTGTCCGTAGTTTTACATATGTCCAAAGTTGTTTGCTTTTCAACATCATACACTTCAAATAGTTTTGTCATTGCAGCACTTGCCTCTAACTCCCTTATACGTTGCAGTTTTTGATTCACAGACGAGAACACATGCTTCTTCTTCCGAATTGTTACTATCTCTTGAAAATATAACATACAAGGCTAACATAAATTGGGTTGTCTTCATAGCATGCACTGTCATGTTGTGCCTAATGATCTTCTAGCATTGCATAAAATAAGCTCTCTGATCAGTTCAATTAGACTTAATCCTGCAATCTGAATGTGTATTATTAAAATAGAAAACAAATTACATCCATGATGCTGAAAGATCAGAATCATTGTAAAGAAATTATGTTTCAAGTAATAAGTTTCATGTAGTGTTTATTAGAGGGGTGTGAGGGGGGAAAAGACAATATGGAGAGAGAAACATGGAGAGGAGAGGATGAATGAATTCATATAGTAGTGAATTAAAGGTCAGTTAGTTTGGGGAAGTTAGAAAAAAGGGTAGACTTGTGAGAAGGGAGTAAAAGTGAATGATAAATACAATGTGTACCTTCAGTCCTTATTTTTCTTATACTTTGTTTATACTACCATAATACAATTAACTGTGAGATATTTAAGTCTAAGTACACACCTAAGTCTCATAATAGGAGACAGAAACAGTAACTTCCTATTGTAATGCATATGAGAGCTATGCAAGGTGGGAGATAGTAATGCACATAGCAAAGAAGGCAGGGGATATATTAGAGCTCGGTTTTTGGCTTCCCCCTGCATTACACTCCTCCAAGCTAGGAAAGAGGTCTTTTAGACAAGATGTCCATATGAACTCCTATACACTAATGACCTATAAGTTCTTATAAGTGAATCTGAAGCAGAAAACAAAAAATTCATAACACAGAAAGAAAACCTTGAATTGAGAAGCCTCAAAGTAAAACTTAGTAAAGAGTAAAGTAAGCAAGCGAGAAGATAAGATTCTGCTATCATAAGAGAAATGCCCTTGCTTAATATGTAGAAAAAAGCAGGTAGGTATTCTGTTTGGTGTAAACTATGAATGTACAAGAAGTGTAGAGGGGTCACAGTTAACAGAGAAGGCAGACTTCATATGTGGTAGATGCACAGGGGCAATAGGTACTGAGAATACATGCAAAGTAGACTCTCTCCAAATGTCTCGATGGTGCTCTAAAGTAGTTGATGCTTTCTGTTACCTAGAAGACCTAATTAGCAATCAAAGAGAGTGATCTGAAAGTAGAGTAGCTAGAGTAAGCTCTGGCAAGAACAGTTCAGGAAGTTATTACCTCCATATACAGGAAGCTACATTGGACCAATTCTGTAGCATTCCTTTGATGTAACTCGACAAAATCAAAACATTTGACAACATATGACTTTGGGTATTTCCGTGCCAAAATGGGAGGAGGAGAACAAGAAAGCTGATGGGTTGTGTGTGTGCGTGCTTGTTCTTGTCTGTGTGTGCGTGCGTGCATGATCTTGTCTGTGTGTGTGTGCTTGTTCTTGTCTGTGTGTGTACCTGTTCTGTTTTTATGTATTTATGGGTTGTGGTATGTAAATATAACGAAATTATGCCAGCAATGTCTCACTTTAAACTTGAAGAAAAATAGCTTTGTATATTTGTTCTTACCTGCACACAGACAAGAACATGCATGCACACACAATAACAAGCACGCACACACACCCCATCAGCTTTCTTCTCCTCCTCTCATTTCGGCAAATGTCATTTGGCACAAAAATACCCAAAGTCAAATGTTTTGATTGTGTCGAATTATATCAAAGGAATGCCCAATTCTGCTCTATACATTCTCCCATCACACACTCCTCCTCTACTTCCTGTCACCACTGTCTGCCTCCTCCTACTCATGCACCTTTTCTCCCACATATCTCGAACCCTTGTCATCACTCAACCTCTTAGTTTGCATTACCTTCTATATATATATCAGAGTATATTTTTGATTATGTTGCCATGTGTGTGTGTGTGTGCATGTGAGTCTCTCTCTCTCTCTCACACACTGCATGAAATCCAAGTTCTGATTTGTTTGTATATTAGAGTTGATTTGATAATCAAAAACCCTTCAAGTGGTGTATATACCAGCCAAGCAAATTATATGCATTAAAACTTGTTCCAGTGAAGTACAGCAATGCTAAAAGAATTATTAACCGCAGATATGGGAAAATTCTTGTGAAGTGCTGAAATAAAAGGGCTTGAGTAAACAAATAACTGAGAAACAAAAGGAATCAGCCACTGAAAAGGAAATAAAATACTGCCATGGTGAGAAAGTGGGCAAGAGATCATAAAGACTAATCCAAAAGTTTTCTACAACTTTTAAAAGAACCAAACTCTGAGCACTACAACATATGGCCACTGTTTGAAGGAAGCGATTCACTGGTTCTAAATGTTCAGTACACCACTGATACACAAATATCTGAACCCAGAGTTTTTCACAAAAGACGGGGACCTACGTTCAAAAAATTTCAGCCGTCAATGGCATAGGCCTAAAAGAAAGTGATGTAATAGCTGCCGTAGACAAAATGAGTATAAATTCAGCGACAGATTCTGATGACTTCCCAACAATTCCTAAAAACATGTCTAAAGAAAAACATTAGGCAAATCAGTTTAGTTATTTTTCAAATTCTTTCTGAAGACTGGCAAAAATCACCCAAAACCTGAAGAAGGATATACATTCTACCCAGAAAGAAGGAAGTAGAAGAAAAAATATTACAGCTCTGTAGAGTGACCCGCTGTTCTCGAGGAGACCTATTGAGTCAAGTACGTCAACACCAACATCAAAATAAAAATCAAGTGGAAATTGTAGTTAAGACACCTGTGCTGGTGACACGTAAAAAGCACTGTCCGAACATGGCAGATGCCAGCGCCGCCTGACTTGCATCCGTGTCGGTGACACGTAAAAGCACCAACTGATCGTGGCCATTTGCCAGCCTCCTCTGTGCCGGTGGCATGTAAAAAAATATCCACTACACTCATGGAGTGGTTAGCGTTAGGAAAGGCATCCAGCTGTAGAAACACTGCCAAACCAGCCTGGAGCCTGGTGCAGCCTCCATGGCTTACCAGACCCTGGTCAAACCGTCCAACCCATGCTAGCATGGAAAACGGACGTTAAATGATGATGATGTATCTTTGTCTCCACACATATCAATGTCATGGAATGTATAATCAAGGAGAATTTGATATTGTTCTTACAGGAAAATGGCCTACTGGATAATAACGAGCATGGTTTTGGGTCAAAGCAGAAGCTGCTTCACACAGCTTCTGCTGCATTGCGACTGGGTGCTGCAACAGCTGCTTGACAAATCCAATGTTGATGTAATACGTGTAGGCTTTACAAAGTCAATCAAGGGACAATACAGACTTTGTAACCTAAGTACAGTCAGAAAACTAGGAGAGTGATACAACTTCCTGAAAGGCAGAAGTCAGGTTGTTGCAACCAACAGCTGCCTCTCTGCAAAATCAACTGTTTCATGCAGGATACTACAGGGTATGGTCTTAGGGTCACATTAATGTTTGTAACAGTGTTATCACATTTATCCTTGGTTGTCAACATAGAACCACACTCACAAACAATGTTGAAAGTACAAACATATCAAAAGATATAAAAACTCTAAAGGGTGTTAAAAACTTTAGAGAAGGGCCTCAATACTGTTATTAGGGCCGAAGAAAACAAAATGGCATTCAACAGATGCACATTCCATGTGTTTTGTTACTAGTCCTCCAATACAGAATATAGATACAAAGGACTGGAAGGAAGTCCATAAAACAGAATCAGACACAGCATGGGAACCGTGAATTGTAATGAGTAACAATACAGCATTCTACATGCACATTTGGAAAATGGTAGAAACATGCACAAAATTCATAGGATGAATTCTGAGAACAATCAGAACAAGAGAATATATTAGTTCTGTGGTTGACCTTTGTTCTTAGACATATGGTCAGTATATACTGCCAAGCCCAATACTGAACTGGAAGCAAACCAAACAAACCACAGAAAATAGATTGATGCCGAAATGCATTTATTGAAAGAATCTTAAAGAATATTATGCAATCATCTATATCTGGGAAATTCTGAAAGGATTGGTGCCAAAAAAGTTTGGCATTCAAATTATACAAATATGAAAACATCATGCAATTTCATAACTTCAAAAGTCTTGCCTACTCTTTCTAAAATGAGAACATTGTATTGCAACAGTGTGGGATTCGAGGGGCTATGGCTCTTCAATGGTTTCCTGCAAAACACAAGAAGTATGTGAAGAGTGGGTGTTAGCACTTTCAAAATTGCATTAGATATGCAGCAATACACAATTCCTGATGAATTTGTATTAAGACAGGTGGCACAACTAACACTGGTAGCATTGAACTCTCATTCGTCATATACTGAGCACAAGGCTCACACATACATCATAACCACACGTTCATGGAAACACATCTACCCTCCAGGTTACACAAACGAAACTTGTAAATATAAACTTTTCAGTCAATAATGAACCTTTTTGCTTTACTTTGTCAATGGCAATTTATAATGAAGGTTTTGTATGGTTAAATTCTGAAAGCACATCTTAACCCGGTTTCCAGAAGCTGGCAATTAAGATCAATCAAGGGATTGGAAAGCAAGTTGTAAACATTGATAAACTGATGTGTTTGTTATTGCAAAGAGCTTTTAGGTTTCTAAGGCAAAAGTTTGGGCAATAAAATTTTAAGGATGAAGAAAACTGGGAAAATATCTTTTGTCAAATACAAAAAAAAAAGTTGTATATTAGTAAGAAATCTTAGTGTTTTGGTAGTATACCTTCTTTGTGTTCCTGATATTTCTGCACCCGTTGAATGAGTGTTTTCTGTAATAAATAATGTGCAGTCAGAAGAAGAAGGTAGTGTGGTAGAAGCCTTCTGATCCAACTACGGTGCTTGAAATTTTTTGACAAATTAAATATGACAAATTTGTAAGAAAAGTAGTTTCAAGTGAAAATATGAATGCACTGATGATTAAATAAAATATTTTATGACAAAAATATAAATTTAGCTTAATTTACTCGACAATATTTCATATGTACTGTCAAGTCAAAAATTCCCGTTTTATACATCTTTTGAGTCTGATCATTGTCTTAATGTCTCTCTGTCCTTTACTCCATTTCTCAACCTTCTATGGCATTAAGACAAATTGTACCAGGTCACACATATCACAGCAGTACTTAACCAAATCTGCCTCAATATAAGAAAATATGCAAGTATGTTAAATCCCTTCCCCAGTGAGAGTCAAGTGGTGGAAAGAAGAGAGTCACATTCCATTAGTCCCCAGCCAACAGTGCTACTGTTTGTTTAGACCTTGTGTGATTTATACTCAATTGTTCAGGTTTCAACTCACATCACGGCAGCAACCCAGCATAACCACATAGTTTCAGGCTCGGTCCTACTGCATGGCACCTTGGGCAAGTACTTTCTGCTATAGTTTTGAGCTGACCAAAGCCTTGTGAGTGGATTTGGTAGGCAAAAACTGTAAACGTCCATTTCATGCACGTGCATGTGTGTGTGTCTTTGTCTTGACATAAGATAGCTGTAAATGCTTTTCATTGTCACACAAGCAGTGTCATTCATTGCCAATATTCTGTGAAAAATATATCTGGCCATGGGGAAATATTACCTTATTTGGAAACAGGTGAGGGTTAGCAATAGAAAGAGCATCCAACTACAGAAAATCTGCCTCGACAAACTTTGTCCAACCCATACCAGCATGGGAAAGTGGACATTAAAACAATCATATTCATACACACACAGACACACATCCTTGTTATTATCATTGTCTTTTAACTTGCATGTTTCACGTTGGTGTGGGTTGGACAGGATCTGATGGGTCAAAGGACTGCATCATGCTCTGACAGCTTTGGCAGAGTTTCTATGGTTGGATGCCCTTCCTAATGCCAACCACTTTACAGAGCATACTGGATGTTTTTCTCATGGTAGCAGCACTAGTGAGGTCACCTTGAAGCTTCTGAGACTAAGATCCCCTTCAAGAGAGTAGGGCTACAAAAGAATGGGTTTCTTACTGTAGAAGAGCTCCATAATTACTCAAACTATAAAAAGAGAGGGTGAAAATTACAGGGAAATGGGTGCCAGGTGAATATATAAAATGAACAAGCTCTGGAGAGAAAGGTAGGGAAGAGAGTAAATGATGTAGATATTGGGTAAGGTTGAGTAGGTATGTAATGAATGGATGAAGAAGAGTAGGGTGGCCGAGCAATGATATGTGCTGTGGGAGACTAAAAGATGACTGACAATATAGAAAAGGGTGAAGAAGAGCAAAAAAAATAATAATTTAGTGAAGAGGCAGAGGGTGAAATAAAGGGAGATGTGTGGGCAGATAGGTTACAGTGTGACTAGAGAGACAGAAGTAGGAAGTGAGTGAGATACAGGGAGATAAGGGACAGGTGGGTAAAGAGAGAGAGATAGACAGACACACAGACAGAGATATACAGTGACAAAGTTGATAGGTATGTAAGAGTATACTTACACACCTATATATTTATAGTTGAAATTTACAGAAAAACAAAAGACGAAGACAGGTGTATTAGTTTGACACTCTTCAACAGATAGGAACAAAAGGAAATAACAAGGAGAGAAAAAAACTTTTGGAGTTAGAGGTATATACATATATAAAAGGGTAGGCTGTAAAGCTTATAGGCTGACTATGAAGGTGTGATGCTAGAGCTGTGAAACCTTGCCTGCATTAATTTCAACTCTTCTTATTAATAACTGCATTGTTTCTTTCCAGGTAAACTGACATCTGACTGTTCAAAGAAGACTTCTCTTGAAAAACAATTTGATATTGAGGTGCTACCAAGCAGGAAAACAGGTTTAAACAACAAGGACATTTATCTTGACATGGCTATTAGATTAGGGAATAATGCTCCAGCTTTAACAACGGTACAAAAGAGGGTAGTTGAATTTAGGAGGGAAAAGGCAACTCTTGAAATGATCTAGGGTCTGAACGTCCTACAACTGCCACCACCAAGGAAAACATTGAGCATTTATTGACTATCTGTAAAAGGGCCACACCATCAATGGAGAATACTTTGCCACCTTGCTGAGGCAGCTACAAAAGGTTATCAAGACCAAAGGTCCAGGAAAACTGACAAAAGGGATCTTGTTTCCTCAGGACAATGCCCCAGCACACAGGTCTTTGGTTTCAATGGCTGCTGTGCACAACTGTGACTTTGAACTGGTTGACCACCCTCCCTATTCTCTTCATTTGGCCCCATCTCACTATCATATGTTCCCCCAAAGTGAAAAAAACACTTAGCTGAGACCAGTATTGCACTGATGATGACATTATATCTGCTGTTGATGAGCTTTTTTTTACCAACAGGATAAAAGCTTCTTCACCAGTGGGATCGAATGGAAGAAGTGTGTGTGTACCACAAGGGGGACTATATTGAAAAATAATCCTCATTTGGTTAGACTTCATGAGTATTTTGGTCAGCCTATGAACTTTTCAGCTGACCCTCATATATACATATACATGTATGCATTGCATACTTGCACATTTAAGCTTTGCTGTTCTATCACTTTATCATTCAATCATTTTATTTCACTTTTACAGAGATACATGTTTATTTTATTATTATAATTTTTTATTTGTTCATTTTTAAAAGACCGCCCACTATTTCTCATTAGTGGATAGTCTTTTAAAAATGAACAAACAGCAACATCTATATTCAAAATACTTGCCATAAATTCTACACTCTGCCATAGAGACTTGGCTGCATGATTAACAAAGAGATGTTAAATTTCAAACAGCAATACAAAATAATCTCACTTCACTGACATTGGCATCATTTAGTCCAACCACCGCGAGCAGGGGGAAAAAAATATAAAACATTTTCCATCAAATAATGGAAATTTATAGTAGATGATGATTATTTTCAAATCTCGTATTTCCAGAGATAATCAAACCCACATTTTTCTTACCAGTATTTTTAGTGCACCTTTATAATTTATCCCTCTTTCTGGCACCACTTTGGGTTTATTTTTTTTTACAAATCCACCCACCCTTTCTGAACCTCTGTCCATGAGTTCTCTTATATTCACCTTCTGACTTGAGGGTATGCCCTGACATCTCATGACTACTATCTTTCCTCTCTTTCCAGCTGGGATAACCATGTATCTCCTCTACAGCAAGACACCTGCTTCTGTCCCCCTAACATACTTTAGCTTCTCAACACCTGGCACAAAGCAACTTCCCACACTACTCTACTCCCACTCAGTTAAGGGTCAGAGTTACTTGCTCACCTCACTAGTATTAGTACCACAAAAAAAAAAAAAAAGCACTCAATACATTCTGTAAAGTGGTTGGTATTAGTCATCAAGTCATAGAAACCATGCCAAGGTAGACATTCAAGTTCAATGCAGCCTTCTGACAGGTTGGATTCTGTTGAACTATCCAATCCATACCTGTATATAAAACAGGCATTAAATGATGATGATGATTTTTACATTAATGTGGCTAGTTACCACAGAACCAGAGTAAACATAACACAGCTGTTGATAACAGCTAAAAATTTAGAAATGCTCAGAGTTGACTCCTTGCATGATTAGCCAGATATTAATGTTAGCTAAACTGAAATATTTTCCCTAATAACCATATTTAAGCCTAGCGTGGTTAATTTTGAATATCATACTAGGAAACTACTACATTCTCGGATTGGTTGGCATTATGAAGGGCATCCAGTTGTAGAAACTTTGCGAGATCAGATTGGAGCCTGGTGCAGCCTTCTTGCTTGCCAACCCTCAGTCAAACCGTCCAACCCATGCCAGCATGGAAAGCAGATGTATGATGATGATGATGAAACATATTTGGTGAACTATTTTCGACTAATTTGGAGATGCTGAACCTTCCTCAATTCACATTTGTTTTTGCTTCCCCGAGTTCAATTTTTGTCTCTGCAACTCATCCCTACTTTTTAATATTTGCCAGATCATAATAACACTCATCAATAGATGTTTTAGTATCGTAGAAGTTTGACAAATCCTTGGGTTTAATTGGGGCCCTCATTCCAAATACACAATTAATTTTACCTGATAAGCTCCTGTTTTGGAGGTGTACCTTATTTCTTTTATACACTGACATATTTGCTCTTTCACTGAAATTAGAGGCCCTTATATTCTACCTTTTTAGAACTTCATATAAAGTGGGTAATCAATGAAAAATAGTGTGAGATGAGATGATAAAGAGAATATTAATATATCACAGGATACTAAACCCACATGCTACTAAATCAGTTTATTTTAGCACAAAAGCTTAAAAGGCATTGAATTAAAGGTTTCTGCTTTGGATATTTATAGAGTAAATTTCCCAAAATTTTAACGTCCACTTTTCCATGCTTTTTCATAGATCAGATGGAATTTATTGAGGCAAATTTTCTATAGCTAGATACTCTTCTTATCATCAATCCTCACCTGTATCAAGCAAGGTAATATTTCCCCATGACTGGACAGGTTTTCACAGGAAATTGGAAACGAAGGATACCTCTTGTATGATGAAGACATTTGCAATTATTGGACAATGTCAAGACAAGGTGATGTAAATACACCCATATGCACATAAACACACACATGAGAGTTACAACCACTGTTGACTAAAGCTCCTTTCCCTAAGAGTGAAAGGCAGATTGTATGATGCATGGTAGGGAGACACAGGCCTTGAATGCAAAGGATTTGAGAAGACTAGAAAGAAATGAACCGAGCATGCTCCATTGGATATGCAATGTGAGGGTGCATGAACGAATTAGTACAAAGATGCTGTAGTTGGAACTTGGGAAGAGGAAGACCCAGGAGGATATGGGATGAAATAGCAAAGACTGACCTCAGGACCAAACCTGACAGAAGAGTTGATGAAGAATTGAAATTTCTGGCAATATGAAGTTCTAAAAAGGACTCATCCTCCTCCACAAAACTGAGTTCTGGAAGTGCTCTTTCATGGTCTCCATCCAAGTTACAATGAATCTCCCCCTCCTATCATGCTTTATGTCTGCTTCTTACCCCCTTCCCACTCCACACCTACAGACTACCCAACCAAGACATCTGCCTCTCTTGTCCTCCCCTTTGGCAACTATACCATCTTACTATTCCTGCCACATCCACCACCCACTCTTTTCTGCATCTCCCTATCTTCCCCAGTTTATTGTTCTTATTCATCCACCCTTCAACCCAACCCATTTGGCAGACCCCCATCCTCCTTCCTACACAATCTGGCAAACTACCCATCCAACCATGTACTTCTGCTCAGCTTGTGCCTTGTGGGGCCACCAGGGCACCTCATTGCCATTGTCTATCTCTTGTAACTCCTACAAGTCATTCTCTCTCTCTCTCTCACTTTCCCCTACAAGATGTGAGAAGCCATGCAGATCCCGCTAATAGAACCTGCTCTGCTACCCAATTCTAATAGTAGTCTCCTAGTCCCCTAACATGAATCAGACCTCCAGGGTTCGGAGCCTTAATACCAATCAGCCAACCACTTTACAGAGTGTACTGGGTGCAACATCAGCATGAATGCTTTTCATGTGGCACCAGCATCTAGGAGCCCACAAGATCAGGGATGCTCAGCTGGAGAGAGTAGCAGTCGATAAGCTTGTATGCAAGGGCAACCATACTTTTACCTAGCTTGATGTGTCTTTTCTCATCCTTTCTCACCACTTCTGGGTCTATCTCTTCCACAGGTTCCCTCTGCAATTTGAAACTGGCACCTCTTGATACAGTTGTGCTCATCTTTACACATCACATGACTGTATCAGCAGTCTTCTCTCTTGCATGCTACAACTGATGCTATGTATACTGTTTTTCTCTCAAATCATTAACCTGTTGTATATGCACACTGACATCGCACATTCAGCAAAGCATACTAGCTTCATTTCTTTCAATTCTTCACTTACCCTCAGTAGTCACAGTCAATGTCTCACTGCCATGTAGCATAGCTGTTTGTACACAGGCATCATACAATCTGACTTCCACTCTGAGGAAGAGGTCCTTTGTTACTAACAGATGTAATAGTTCCCCGAACTTCACCCAGCCTATTCTTATTCTAGCAGCTATGCTTTTGAAACAACCACCCCAACTACTAACTTGGTTACCTCAGTAACGGAAACTGTCTACTACTTCCAGGGATCCCCCTGGCATATGAGGGAGTCTATCTTTTGTACAATCCTGGTGTTTAATGTATCTGCACATCTGCCGTCTGTAAAGACTACCTCCTCCGTTAGTCATCCAGTAATACCTATTTCTTTATTACCCACAAGGGGCTAAACACAAAGGGGACAAACAAGGACAGACATAGGTATTAAGTCGATTACATCGACCCCAGTGCGTAACTGATACTTAATTTATCGACCCCGAAAGGATGGAAGGCAAAGTCGACCTCGGCGGAATTTGAACCCACAACGTAACGGCAGACGAAATACCGCTATGCATTTCGCCCAGCGTGCTAACCTTTCTGCCAGCTTGCCGCCTTATACTCGTCATCCAGTAATACCACTGCACCTCTTGTGTGTCCACAGCTTGAAACTGGCTACACCTTATTATGTTCACTAATCATTTTGGTTTATTTTTGAATTACAAAAATTTCTGTAGATTCTCTTGTACTGATCTATTACCATATAATGATTTTAATAGCATTAATATTGCAGTAATTCTTGTAATATAATAAGACCATTAATTAATCAGAAGGCAAAATTGATGCAATTTTTAAAATTGTCTGATTTCAGTACCCAAGGGGTTAAATTAGCATATGAAAATGTATGCTGTATTTTCAAAACAAGAGCTGGTAGAGCAAAACTGTCATATTTGGAATCAACAGCACAAATACACCCCAAAATAGGCCTAACTTGCGAAAGTTTGATAGCATATGGCCAGTGTAATCAAGTTTCTTTCAACAAAGGGCTTTAACAAATATGTGAAAAATTATGAACAAACCTGACTGGCTTCAGAGCCATTAGAACTAGCTTCTTTGGTGAAGATTTTCATCTTTTCTTGATCCATATTCCACATAAGTAAGTAAAAATGTTAAGGAAAATTTGATAAGAAAAGTAATATTGGAATTTTTTCCTGAATAAAGAAATGATGACGTATTTTCTGAGAATTTTTTTTCTTTTCATAACAAATACTAACTTGGTGTAGAGAGCTGAATCACAGGCTCAACATCGTTAACAGGTGAATGGGAAGGAAAATGTGATAGATGGAAAATGCTGAGATCTAATGATTGAATGTAGCCAGAGCAAAAGTAAACCAAAAAGCTTAATGAGAGGTATGATATACCTGTAGAAAAATCAAACAAAAGACGAGAATGGGGGAAGTTCAAGTTTGTGTACTATGAGAACTGATTTCTGATATTTCAAGTACTTAGAGGTGGTTAGCAGCACAGCCAGGATGTATAGTCAATAGGTATCTGGATCAAGTAGAATTACAGTAATATTAAAAGATTTGGAATAAGAGAGGCTTGATCATTTTGAACAAAAATATTGAATTGCTGAAGTTCAATATTTGGAGCTGAGTTTGCTCAGGATTGTTTAGCAGCAACATTTAGCATTGTTTGTGTTATAATGTAAATTGTATAAAGTATTGTGCTTATTAGAACAATGTCTTCAAAAAAGGTTTGTCAGTGAAGTTTGTAGTTTAGGTTAAGTTAGTAACATATACATTGTGGGTGAAGATGGTTGTATCTGTAGCTTAGAAGCATTTTCTATATCTTATATACAAAATTTTAATAATAGTTGTTTTTTTTTTTCACATTGCCAACCTATTTTAAATAATAATAATATCACTGACCCTTTTTTTTTGCATTGAAATATCATCATCATTAAACATAAGTTATCCATGCTGGTATCGGCTGGACAGTGTGATCAGAGCTGGCAAGCTGCACCAGACTCCAGTCTGATGTAGTACAGTTTCTACAGCTGGATGCCCCTCCTAATACCAACCCCTTTACAGAGTGTGCAGAGTGCTTTTGCGTGGTACTGCATGGGCTCTTTTACATGATGCCACACAGATGTTTTTACATGTCGCCGTTTGGGCACTTTTATGTAGCATCATCACGAGTGCTTTACACCAGCAGCAGGATTGGTCTTAACATGTCTGCCGCAGAGTACAGGTCTTCTTGATTATAGCAAGGCACCAGGTATCTCAGTCTTTTGTCATCTCACCTGAAAGGTTCATCTTCAGTACTTCATCTCCTGTCTTCCCAGTCTCCCACTTCCATGTGTTCCACCCACTTTGGGAGATCAGCACATTTTTATGGCGCTGTTGCCATCCATCCACATCATGACCAAACTAGTGCAGTCTCCTCTCTTGCAACAAATTCCTCTTATGTCTAACTTCTCTCTCAGAGCACTGACAATCTGTCAAAACATGCACACTTACATTATACATCCAGTGGAGCAGACTAGCCTTATTCCTTTCTAACCTTTGCATATTCTCTGCATTCAGAGCCCTTGTCTCAACTATCATGTAGAATTGTTGTCTGTATACATGCATCATACAATCTTTCTTTCACTCTGAGAAAGAAACCTTTTGTGGCCAACAGAGGTAACAGCTCTCTGCATTTCCTTCATCCTATTCTTAATCTAGCTATCACACTCTCCATGCATCCTCCCTTTGTACATGGCCTGCACAGCTTTCACCAGTCACTCGTCTATTCCTAGCCTCCTCAGCGCCCACCACATCACACAGTGGGGCACTCTATCGAAGGCTGGTTTATTCTTAGCTAAATACTTCTCTTGCAGTTGCCGGACTATGAAGATAACGTCAGTAATACTTCTTCCCCAGACAAAGCCCAACTACATTTTGTCTAGCTCAATTCTGCTCCAAATTAATTGATGACTCTCTCCATAATTTCCATAATTTTCAGCATCTTGTCCAGGAAGTTAGATGCCACTATAGTTGCTTCTATCAAATGCATCACCCTTACCCTTGTCATACCTAACAATTACGCTGCTACTCCAGTCACTGGGTATTACACCTTCCTGAATAACCTGATTAACGATGCAGGTGACCAGCTCAGTCACTTTAATCAAACTCAATATTTCATTGTTACATAGTTTAACTCCCTGAACAATGACTGGTAAAATCAGTTCAGTAAGATTTGATCTCAGAATGCAACTAAATATCATAAAATATTCTGACATTCATCACTCAGAACAACAATAATGCAAATGAAAATCTTCATGCTCTATTTCAAATATTTGCTCCAACCTTCCATTATGTTATCATCATTGAAGCCCAGCATCCCAAACCTAACCTCTCTTTTTCCTGTATATTTGGTTTTCCTTTATTGGCCACAAGATTTTTTTTTCACTCAATCAGTATTAAGTATTTCTAATAGCATGACTGTTTTCTACATACACACTGGCCACTGTCTTCAATGCTCAGTTCCTGTCTTAACATCATCGTTCAACATCTGCCAGTTGAACATCCAAATTGTCGTACGAATCTTTTTGCTTAACTTTTCACCATTTTTTGACTTATTTGTTTCTATAAACTCTTCTCTCGGTGCTCCACTGATTATGACAACAAGGGTTCTACTTGATCTGATCAACGGAGCAGTCTGCTCATGAAATTAACGTGCAAGGGGTTGAGTATTCCACATACGTGTGTACATTAAACGTAGTTCTCATGGAGATTCAACAGGACACAGGGTGTGACAAAGCTGGCCCCTTTGTAATTACAGGTACTACTCATTTTGGCCAGCTGAGTGGAGTGGAACAACATAAAAGTAAAGTGTCTTGCTCAAGGACACAACACAGCCAGGAATTGAACTCATGACCTTATGATCGTAAGCTGAATGCCCTAACCACTTAGCCACAGGCCTTCACACAAACTCTTCTCCTAACTCATTAGTTTCTATCATCCTTCTCTGGATTTAAAATCTGTTCTTCCATAGTTTCGCCAGTTCACTAACCAATTTGTCTTGGCCTTCATACAGTTTGGATTAGTTTCACTCTTGAATATTTAATTCCTGACCAAAATTACTTTTCCCACTTCACCTCCATTAGTGGCTTCTTATTTTGTCAAGAAGCCACTTTGCTGGCCACTGCCATGTATATGGCACCCGTGAATCATAGTTATGGTTGTTGCTGGCGGCATGTAAAAGCACTCATTACACTCTTGGAGTGGTTGGCATTAGGAAGGACATCCAGCTGTAGAAACCATGCCAAACCAGACTGGAACCTGGTGCAGTTCTCCAACTCATCAGCTCCAGCCCATGCCATCATGGAGAGCAGACGTTAACTGAGGATGAATTGCCCTGACCTCTTTACACCAGCCAGCAAGAGATCCTCTCATTGCTTGACTTACTAGAAATAAATCCCTCTTGAATCACCCTACCATAATAAAAAAGAAAGGACACCTTGGATGATAGATACACAATGGCTGATAAAAAAAAAAATGTCATGAAAGATGGAATGCTCTTGATCATAAGTCTGTTTGAGCAGGGTTGACCAGGAGTTACACAACAACTATATATATATATAGGAGAAAGGGGTACGTTACACCGCAATAATATATGTATAAAAATTATATATAAAAATTACAAAAGGGGACAAGAAGGCAAACCACACAAAGAGACGACACAAAAAAACAGACGGGTCATTCGAAGCCTCTAATCTTCAGTCGGGAACCGGATCATCTTAGCAATTTCGGCTGATTAATCCTGATATCGCTCCGATCCGGCCAGTCCCAAGGAAAAACTAAGCTACGAGCATTAGATTTCTTGGAAAAAGGATCGAATAATTTTTATACATATATATATATATATATACACACACACACATATATATATATATGAAGCATATAAAATGCTGGGGTTCAGTCAGTACAGTAGAAAACTTATGACTGCAGAGTATGCCATATTAATTTATTTCCTATTTTTCTTTGAGTAAGACCATTCTTTCAGTGATAATGGGATTTTTGTCTCTCTTTTACAAATTAATTCATTCGTTTTTGTGATGTTGATACTTAGATCAAACCACCACTCCAATTCACAGTCAGGCTTTTCCTAACTGTATCATTAAGACAACACTAACCTCTCCTTACTGATTGAATTAAAACTAGAGGATTTATGGGGTTTTGTGTGTTCTGCTTTTTGTAAAAGACTACATAGATTTTTTATTAGCAATAATTTTAATTGTATGAGAGAATTTCTAATGTCTTCTGTATTTAGTTGTGATATATTTCAATATTTTGTGCTTAAAATAGCTATCTTATTTTAAGTCTGGTGGTATTTGCTGTGCTTATTTGCAAGAAAAAGATAATATCAACTGCTAAATGTTTCTTTTGTTTATATTTCATAAGCTAATAAAAAAAACTAGTGGTGTCCAATATGTTTTACTCGAATTGAACGTTATTATTCAACCAGGATGCAAACTGTAGCATTTTATATTTAAATCACTTCTTTGAAGATGCTACAATGCCAAAAAGAAATATGAATATAAACAAGGTAGAAATCAATTAATTAACAGTTTACCATTTCAACATGTGTGTCAATAAAAAAAAAACATTCAGTCAATTTGAAAAAGTAGATCTTTTTAGGGAATGTAATACCTACAGCTTTCAAATAATATTTTTGATGATATTTGTCAATATAGTTAAGGATATTTCAAATGTTTGATCAGGTTCTGAAATTTTTTCATCATCCAATGTATACAGATACCTAAACAAAAACAAAAATTAATTGAATGTAAATTCAGAGAAACATTAATAACAAAGAGAATCTATTGAGGATTTCCAGCAAACACTCCAAAGATAAAACAGGATAAAAAAAGAAAAAAAACTCTGGACTGCAATGCTACTTTTTTGAAGAATTAATCTGACTATTCATGAATTAATACAATTAACAACTGTGGTTGTAGCTTTTGGATCCAATTCATCATACTGCAACAATACAGATCTCACCAGGAGAATCAAGGATTCCATCATTTTCAACTGCATCAGCAACCAAACAGCTTCATTCAATGAACTCAACCAAAGAGAACCTTAAGCAAATGCAATGACTGAAATTCTAAGGACCCACATCCACCTTAAATTTGATTTTAAAAAATTTTTGTTTGTTTGTTTAGTAGCAGAGGCAGAGAACTTCATTGAGGAAATCCCAACTATATCCAGCCAGAAGCATCTGGCTTCATCCACCAGTTCCTGCTCCTTATCCACCAGTTCCTACTCCTTAATGTTATCACATTCTAGTTATCAACGGTTAGGATTTGCTCCCTTCTAGACCCTTTTTGAGGGCTCAAGATATGTAAACTTTGTGCATTGATTTCACACTTCCCAGGACAGGTTGCAGGCCCATCACCCATTTTCACAACATTGGATGGAGACTGCAATATACTTTATGGACTGACCCCTCCACCTAATGCTTGAACATGTCTCTTGTTACCCTGTTTAAAGGACAATCTTGTATGAACACTTTTATTGCCTCTATATTAAATGATGATGATGATGATATTGCAATTTTTAGCGGTCGTATTTATGTCATTTACCAATTTGGTAATTTTCTCAAATCAACAAAAACAAGGCTTTTTATCTGAGGTGGCCTTTACTCACCATGTCATAACTACATCACTGGGTTGTGAGAGTTTTCTTGAGAGATAACAAAGTCACCCAATGCTCCATTTCCCCCAACAGATTACTGTTGATACAGGGTTGCTTATTTGTCCAGTAAGTGCCTGCTAATCTCATAATTAACCATTATATCTGGTGACCAGATCGCTATCCATCATCTGTGACCTGTCTCTAACAAAGCAGTTCTACAGAGAATTATTTTTATAATGAAAGCAGAAATTTGAACAATAAACAAAGTAAAATTTGGATTGGAATAGACTGAAAATGAAGAATCAAGACAGAAATATCCTAACTTCAGAAGACAGAAGGAAAGTAGAACTTTGCAAACCAATGTCAGTAATAACAGAAGCAAAAAAAAAATTAATTATTTGGCTATAATTGCATTTGTAATGTACTTACCAACAATCTTTATTTATTCTTCCTAGAGTGTAGGCAACACCATCTGAATGCAAAGACAAAAATATAAGAAACACTAGGAAAGACCTTAAGTAATGTAACAAAACATTGTGTTCCTCCATTCCTAACAAATAGCAACAGTATGAAAATAACAAGAAACAGAACACGACCCTCATCCTCATCATTGTTTAATAACATCCATTTTCCATTCTGACATGGGTTGGACGGTTTGACTGGGGACTGGCAAGACAGGAGGCTGCACCAGGTTCCAATCTGATCTGGCAAGGTTTCTACAGCGGGATGCCCTTCCTAACGCCAACCATTCCGAGAGTGTAGTGAGTGCTTTTTATGTGCCATTGGCATGGGAGCCAGTCAAGCAGCACTGGCATCAGCCACGTCCAGATGGTGCTTTTTATGTGCCACTGGCATGGGGAGCCAGTTAGGCAGCACTGGTAACAACCCACGCATATATGTATATGCCTATATAGATATTTGTTCATATTTTTTATGTATATTAAATAATACGTGTATCATGTTTAATGTATTAATATTAATATTTTTAAAGTTCCTTATAACCTCTGACGAGGCCTATGGTTGTATATATAAGTACCCTATTTTTAAATGCCTACAATCTCAGTATGTTCATACCCATAAGCAATAAAAATAAAATTAACTATTTTTAGCCATAGGCTGAAACAGCTGTAAGGAGTGATTTTAATGATTTCAACAATTTATTTTATATTATGACTTTTATAATTTGTTTTCTTATCTTATATGTATTGAATTATAAGATATATATGCATGCTATTGAGGTTCTCATTTTGTTAAATGAATAAATAATCCAACATTATAATATCCAAAAGTTGATGAACAAACTAAATATGTTTCTCCATTTTCTTATTTGTATTATATATATATATATATGAAAGAAGGTTTGAAAATGCAATGGAGTTTTAGACATGTTTATTGACTTGACCAGTTTCACTTTTTTGGAAAAAGATTGTCAAAAGTAAAATGTAAAGCTTTGTTGCGTTAAGTACTGGTTGTCAGAAAAGTATTAAAATACAGTTATACATCCTTTGATAATAAGAAAATGTTAAAAACAGTTTGCAAGAAAGTAACAATACAAACAAAATAAACCACTCGCAAATACAGCACACACCCAGAAACTACATAAACCATAACCACACATATATATATACACACACACACACACACACAAATGCATACTCAGGATGTTCAAATGCATACACAGAACCCCTAATACAACACACACACATATATATGCACCCTCACACACACGCACCACCAGGACAATTATAACACAACCACTTAGAGACACACACACTAACGTACACACATAACATCTTCACCAACACAAAAAACACACAAACATACACATGCACACACACGCGCACGCGCGCGAACAAATGCATACACACACACACAACACTCGGACAAATACTAAAGACACACATACACTTGAAAGGAACTTGGCCACTTTTGCCTCCGTGGGGCCCAACACTTGAAAGGAACTCAGCCACTTTGCCTCTGTGAAGCCCAATGCGCCAACAGTGCTCTCTAAGTGCTACCAACATCAGTGCCAGTTACAAGACACCAAGATCAGCCATGACTAAGATTTCACTTGGCAGTTGTCTCTCTTGCACACCACATCTGATGCCTCTTATGCCTCTACTTTTCTCTTAAGATGCTTACACACATTATACACACACTTATGTTCTTTGCATGTCTTCGATGACTGGCGTCCGTGCTAGCAGGATGCAAAGAGCACCATACAAGTGTGATCATTGACAGAGCGGCTAACCGGCTTCAGTGCCAGTGGCACTTAAAAGGCACCATTCAAGCATGATCGTTACCAGTATCGCCTTACTGGCACTCGAGCCTCGTGCTAGTAGAGTATTAAGAGCACCATCCAAGCATGATCATTGCCAGAGCGGTTATCTGGCTTCCATGCCAGTGGCACATAAAAGACACCATTCGAGTGTGATCGTTACCTGTGCCAGTGGCATGTGTAAAAGATTCGAGCGAGGTCGTTGCCAGTACCTGACTGGCCCCCGTGCCAGTGGCGCATAAAAAGCACCCACTACACTCTGGGAGTGGTTGGCGTTAGGAAGGGCATCCACCTGTTGAAACTGCCAGATCAAGATTGAAGCCTGGTGCAGCCATCTGGTTCGCCAGCCCTCACTCAAATTGTCCAACCCATGCTAGCATGGAAAGCGGACGTTAACGATGATGATGATGATGTATTTATGGTGGATGCTGATGAGGTGTGTAGACAATACCATGTATATGTAGGGGGCTTGTTTTTGGTCAACATGTTCTGTTGGGTTTCTGGTTAACACTGACCCTAGCATGTGTGCATGCAACTGCTTTTACACTTAGTGTAGATTTGGGACCAATTTGCATGTATATGACTATGCTTTTTTGTTAAATTATCTAAAATATTACTTACTATTGAATAATTCATCCAAATGACTGACCTATAACAGAAAAAGAAACAATATATTAACCACATTGGTTTGTTTTTATATATTCATTGTAAGCAATAAACTTCAATGTTTCACAGATATAGAAACATATGCTGACACACACATATTTCAGCATTATCTTTCCTTTACTATCACACACCCATACATTCATACTTGCAATAAAGATAAAGAAGTTAAAATTTAAATCCTTCCCAACAAGATAACTCATATGTAATTGCAACCATTCCTCATTACTCATATGATTATTATACCAATTGTTAATTATGAATAATTTTTTTATAATAACTATTATTGATAATTAAGTTATATAACTTACTGTTATTGTTAATAATCATGTGGTTATATACACTCTTGGTAGTTACTGAAACAGTTTTAGAAGCTTACAATATCAACAATATTGCTTGGTTTCTTATTTCTCTTAATGTGAGAGAGAGAAAGAAAGAGAGAGAGAGAGAGATTTCACTGCTTGATGATTTTATATTTTCCTCTTTTCATCCACCATTTGTTGGCTAGTATCAGCTTTATTAGTATTAGAATAGTTTACAACTTAATAATACGTTTATGAATTTGTGTTGCAAGACACAAACACAGAGAGATACAGGAACTGTAACAAATTTTCGGGTCCTAGGACAGCAGCAGCAGCTCCACTGGCAACTATCATTGCTAGCCTCTCTAGCATGTATATATATATATATATATATATATAAGTATGCCAGGTCATATTTATGAATAAGTATATATGTGTATGTGGATATTTGTATAAGTGTGTGTGTGCGTTTTTGTATCTAAGGTATGAGTGTATATGTGAGATGTGTATATGTATATATCATCATCATCATCATCATCATTTAAGGTCCATGTTCCATGCTGGCATATGTTGGACAGTTTAACAAGGATCTAATGTGTCGAAGGATTACATTGTGCTCCAATGTCTGCTTTGGAAGGTTTCAACACCTGGATGTTATTCATGACACCAGCCACTTTATAGCAAGGACTGGATGCTAGGTGTGTAATAATTAAATTATATATATATGGTCCTGGGTATGACTTTAAGCAGCATCTCTCTCTCTCTCTCTCTCTCTCTCTCTCTGTAAGGAGAATGGAGAGTGTGAACACAGAAAAAACCAATTTATTTATATAACAGTCAATATTAGGTAGGTTGAAGTCCGCTAGAAGAAGTATGTGCAGGCTGTCATCCAGGTTGGTTAATACTTGTTTCATTTTTCGGAGACTCTCTTCAAATGAATCCCCATGATTTAAAGCATCTGGTGGGCAATATGTAGTAAATATTACAATTTTCATCTGTTTAATGTGTACCACCAGAGTGTCATAGATTGAGTTTGAGTGTGACAGCAAGACTACAGGTGTTACATCTTCCTGATATATATATATATACACACACACACACATACACCTATACTATATAAACACAGTGCTTCCAGAAGTCATTTTTCAGCACAATAGGTAGGTCTTCTCAAGAACCCCATAATATACATATGCACACAAGCACACACACACACACATATATAAATAAACATATACACACACAGGCAAGGCTAAGTGTGGGTGTGGTTGTATAGTAAGAAGCTGGCCTTCAAATCAAACAGTTCCGAGTTTGAGTCCCACTGTGTGGCACCTTGGGCAAATGTCTTGTACTAAAGCCCCAGGCTAAACAAAGCCTCATGAGTGGATTTGGCAGATTGAAAATGAAAGAAGCCAATCTCATATGTGTGCGTGCTTGTGCTTTTGTGTATTTATGTTTCCCTGTCTCGATAGTTGTAAAATGAGTGTCACTGTCACACATGTAGTGATACTCATTTCCAGTATTCTGCAAGAACAGCTCTGGCCATGAGGAAATATTACCCTGCTCGGGAACGGGTGAAGGTTGGCAACAGGAAGGGCATCAGCCATGAATGTTAAAATAATGACACACACACACACATTTAGTTTACATATACATATAATATAGGTGTAGTGTTTGTATGTATACATATCTCACCATTGCCATGTTTTTTTTTTGTCATTGCCTTTTCTTTCCTCTCAGCTAATCTCATTCGGTGAAAAACAAAGGTACAGCTTCAGGTGTGAATAGTGTAAGGATCCTTTTGTCAGAGAAATAAAGTGATTAAAATTGTCACAGGATTGTTAAGCTTTGTCTTACAAAATATGGCAGTGATATTTGTCACTGCATTCGTTCCACATGCAGGTCAGACTGATTTTTACAAAATCCCTCTGCAAACAATCTCAATGATAAATGACAAAAACCTTATGTTGTCATGGCTGGTGACTTCAATGGAGATGTGTTGAGCAGTGTCCCAATGGGCATAGTTCAGAGATCTATTCCGTTTTTTGGTAACAAAGAGCCATTCCTTCAGAGTGACAGGCAAAGGGTCTATGATGCCGGATCCGTTCTCAGACATCATACACTCTGCCCGTCACTCTGAAGGAGAGAGGCCCTGAATACAGACAGCTGCACTACATGGCAGTGAAACAAGGGCTGTGACTGCAGACGACATGTGAAGGCTTGAAAGAAATGAAGCTAGAAGGCTCTGCTGGATGTGCAATGTCATTAGGCATGTACGACAGAGAGTAAGAGTCTGTGGAAGAAAACTGGGCATAAGAGGCATCAGATGCAGTGTGCAAGAGAAAAAACTGCATTGATATGATCATGTGATGCATATGAATGAGAAAAGTAGCATTAAGTGTCAATCTCTGATTGTGGAGGGAATCTGTGTAAGACGTAAACAGGAAGACAAGGGATAAAGTGGCAAGAAACGATCTTCAGATGTTAAGCCCCACAGACGAGTTGACAAGGGACTGAAACTTCTGCTGATTTGCTGTGCTTGAGGAAACACATCAAGCTAAGTACAATTGTGGCTATACAAGCATATCCTTTACAGCCATGCCCCTCACCCTTCACACACACAGTCTCTCCTCTCAAAACTCCTCTGCAACCCATCTTCCCACCCACATACTCTCCATGCCCCCACATATCTACCGTACAACTTTACCAGCCACTCCAATATCTCTCACTATCAATTGCTACAGTTACCTCTTCCCCATCTCTGAACACTCTTATGAAACTGCCCAACCTCTACCAGCAAAGAAGATGGATGTTAAATGTTGATGATAGAAACTAAAACACAGCATTTCTTTAAACCACAAAATTAAAATTGTCAATAAACACAGCAGCACAGTCAACTTTAGACATGTATCAACATAATAAAAATACAGGCCAATGTATTACAAACAAAAAGTATTGCATAAAAACTTGATGTAAGTTGTTTATGTTAAACAAGCAAAACAAACAGTTGTACTTCTACTCAGCTTCCAGGCAACACCATGCAACTCTACATTTATTAATTCAGTCAACTTACATAGACTGTAAGAAATGAACAAGTTCTACAGACTAACTTTCCGAAATAATTTTGACCCTAATTTAGTTTTCATCTTAACACTTTCCATATGGGCATATCCCAACAGATTCATTATCCAGTCTTTAATTATCTTTGTTTGGAAGTTCATATTTTTCAAAAGAAGATAAAATAACATGTAATAATAATAATGACCTGTTACCCACTATTCTAAACTTTGACCTCATGTGCTAATTCAAAGAAGAAAACACAGAAATAGTTTTCTACTGACTTCTTTAGGGTCTAGGAAAAGATTTAAGCTAAGCCCTGCAAACTAACAAAACAGTATGATGGATTAAGCCCTCGAAAATTAGAGGGCTTTACTAGCAACAAAATGTCAGTGATTGAAAACAAAATGCCAACCAAATAGATTGTAAGCTGACATTCTACTTACTACTCCAAAATTATACTATATAATCACATTTATACAGTATTTTCAGAAATAACACATTCCTTTGATATTTATTTAGCTAAGGGGGTGAGCTGGCAGAATCGTTAGCATGCTGGGCAAAATGCTTAGTGGCATTTCATGTGTCTTTACATTCTGAGTTCAAATTCCAACGAAGTCAACTTTACCTTGCACCCTTTCAGGTTTGATAAAATAAGTACCACTTATGTACTGGGGTCAATGTAATCGACTTATCTCCTCTTCCAAAATTTGAAATCAGTATTTATTTAGCTAAAATCATTAGTTTTCCCAACAAATTTAATTTTTGCCATTCATTACAATTAAATGAAATAATCTTTTACCTCATCTTCAAAGCGTTGATGAATTTCATGTTGTTTTTCTGGCTGTCTAAATTTCTTTCGAGAATAAAATACATCCTGTAAAAAAAATTGTCAAGAATTTAATCAACCAAGTTTAGTATTAGTATTCTAATCCTGATCTTGTCTATTTATATTTGCTGCCACTACAGTTGCTATGCCAGCTGTAGTAGCCATTTAGAAAATATTTTATGCAAACAAGTGACATAGGAATCATAAATACAAGGGAACTAATATAAAAATTAATGAATATAAATGGCTCAATCAGAAAAACTTCATCAAAATAGCTACTGGACAGGTCATTGCAAATATAAATCATAGAACATTAATACGGTAAAAAAGTGTCCAAAACTTTGATATAAAACTGACTTTTTTGCTGAGTGCAACAAACCTCACAACACCATCATTTAATGTCCGCTTTCCATGCTAGCATGGGTTAGACGATTTGACTGAGGACTGGCAAACCAGATGGCTGCACCAGGCTCCAATCTGATCTGGCAGAGTTTCTACACCTGGATGCCCTTCCTAACGCCAACTACTCCGAGAGTGTAGTGGGTGCTTTTACGTGCCACCGGCACGAGGGCCAGTCAGGCGGTACTGGCAACAGCCATGCTCAAATGGTGTTTTTTACATGCCACCTGTACAGGAGCTAGTCCAGTGGCACTGGCAATGAACTCACTCTAATGTTTTTTCAAGTACCAGTAAGGCGATGCTAGTAACAATCACATTTGAATGGTGCTTTTTACATGTCACCAGCTCGGAAGCCAGTCAGCTGCTCTGGCAACGATCATGCTCAAATGGTGCTCTTAGCGCTCCCACTAGCATGGTTGCCAGTCATCGAATTTTTAGAAATGTGTCTTCTAAAATTGTTTTGTTTTTTTTAATAAAGAAAGAATAAATTTATAGTCTCTTAAGATTAGTACACTACCATAATTTAGCTGATGTGCAATAAGTCATTCTGAAATCTAAAAATATAAACAGTATTTTTATATTTAACAATTGTGAATTTATAGATAGCATGAAAGAACAAATTGGCAACATATTTTCTCATTAAAAAAAAAAAATTATTCTAAGTGAAAACAGTATTTCACTTTTATTATAATCCAAAGTTATATTTTCTTTGCAATTTACCTTATTTTCAAGATCTAACACATCAAATGATATAAGAATAAACATCCCTAGAAATGTAACACTAGAGAAATTCTGAGAACTTTCAGAACAAGGGACCAGGAAACCATGCTGGTCCTATGGAGGACATTTGTCCCCAGCCATTTGGGCTACTACTTTCAGCTGTGATCCCACAGTGTCAAATTAATAATGGACCTTGAGACAGTTTAGCAGTGCTACACCAGGAAGATTACATCACTAGAACAGCTGAGGTACTAGGAGACACTAAAACAACTGCAGCTCTGCTCCCTGGAGCAAAGAGAGGAGAGATATGTGGTGATGTATTTATGGAAGTTCCTAGAGGGGCTGGCACCAGACTTGACATTGAGACTTATGCCAGCCCTGAGCAGGATGTCAGTAGACTGTTCCAAAGGTCCTACCCCCATCCTGTCTTAGCGTGAGGACCAGGTACTGCAATAGCTTGGGATTCAAAGGCCCACAGTTATTTTTAATATCTTACCAAAAAACCTGAGAGATCTACATAGAGTGGCGGGTAAATGTTTTCAAGAAGCAGCAACCTTCTGCTGTCCAAGATCCCAGATAAACATATCTATCTATACACACACCCATGTATACACATCACATATGTGTGTGTGTGCACGCACGCACGCGCTGATAGTTAAACAAAATTTCAATAGTTTTACAGTTTACTAAATTAGGCTCTCTCTGAGACATTAATTTCAGAACCTTTTACAATGTTGTGTTCAAAAAAACAATCATGTGTCAATCAATAAAACAATGTTATATTTTATAAAACTAGTCTGGATTAGATTAAAACATACAGAAAATATATTTTAGCTAAAATACAGTCATGAAAAGGTTTAGGTAAGTTTTACTGATACCACAAGGGGCATTAAACAGAATAAACCATCTCTGAATTCAGCAACAGCCATTTCACTTGATTTCACAATAGGCCAAGTGCCGTTGCCATTGTCGTGTAGATGGCACCTGTGAAATTGTAATCATGGTTGTTGCCAGTAGCATGATCTTCAACTGTTGGGCCTGATAGAGGTAATGACAAGTGATCAACACCATGGCAATATGCTGTGCTTGAGAAGACTCGTCAAGCCAAGTAAAACCAAAATGATGGCCATTGCCAGTGTCATATGAAAAACACCCAAGAAATTGTAGTCATGGCTGTTACCAGTGGCATGTAAAAAGCACCCATTACACTCTTGGAGTGGTTGGCATTAGGAAGGGCAGCCAAATCAGACTAGAACCTGGTGCAGCTCTCCAGCTTACCAGTTCCAATCAAAATGTCTAACCCATGCCAGCATGGAAAGCAGACGTTAAATGGTGATGAACAATGCAGTCATTGATTTTTGCTCTGAAAGCTACCCTTTTATTTATAATAGTCTTAAAATCATTTAGCAAGGGAAAAAACCAGCCTCATTCAGACATGTCAAACTGGTAAAAGAACTCCCTAAAATTTAGGGACAGTATTTTCTATATCATTATAATTAATTTCTACATGGGTATTCGTAAGCTTTCTGGAATCTAAATGGCTTCAAATGAGAAGAAAAGAACAAAAAAAAAATGTCTTCCCTCTTCTACAGATGAAACATTAAATGTTAGATAAAGTACTGTATATCAAAAGAACAATCTTTGATTTATCTCTACAAATTCAAGCCAACAAGGAAACCAGTCTATCACCACTTGGCTTACCAGAAATAGCAGACAATTTTTTCTCAAATCACCTTCTACTATCTTAATGATTGGATAATGAAATAAATCATTTTAACACTGGAACTCAAAGAAGATAAAGAATTAAATAATAGCATATACAGCCATACCTACTTCAGGCGACACCATTAAAATGATTTATTTCATACCTCTCAAAGTTTCTAAAAAATCATTTTTTGGTAGGAAAAAAGGTTTCTAAAACAGACAGAAAATTCTAAGGGTCTGAGTTCAAATTCTGAGGAGATTGACTTTGCCTTTCATTTTTACAGGGTTGATAAAATAAGAACCCATTAAGTACTAGGGTCAATGCAAGCAACTCTCCCTCTCCCCCAAATTTCATGCCTTGTGCCTCAAGTAGAAAGGATTATTATCATTATTATTTGTCAAGGAGCTATTGTTGTCTTTTCTTCACCACATAAGTATTCTGAATTAGAATTTAGATGTTCAATGTAAGTTCTAACAAACTTAACCCTTAACAAATAGACACTAAAGCAAGTAAATTCTCTTTCAATACCTTGTTTTCTCACTCATAATGGTTTTCTGGTAAAAGAAAATTAGAAAAAGTTCAGGAATTTATTTATTTTAAAAAAAAAACCAATCCCTTTATTGCAAGTCTTTACATTTTGATAAGCAAGGGATTAGACATGTTGCATAAATGAGACTTTGTTTAACTTCTACACTCAGAGAAGCAATGCCTATTAGAAGAACCATACATTTTCCCTTTCTAAACAATCCCTAATTCACATTCAGACCAAATTAAAAAGATACAGCAGCAAAATGTGTTTTGTAAAGAGCAAGAAGTAAAAATTTTAATATAAACTCGAAATCAAATTCAACAACTGGCATCCATGCCAGCGGGGTGCAAAGAGCACCATACGAGGGTAACCGTTGACAGAGTGGCTAACCGGCTTCCATGCCAGTGGCACATAAAAGGGCACCATTCGAGTGTGATCACTACCAGTGTTGCCATACTGGCACCTGTGCTGGTGGCATGTGTAAAAAGATTCGAATGACGACATTGCCAGTACCGCCCTACTGGCCCCTGTGCCGGTGGCACGTGAAAAGCACCCACTACAGTCTCAGAGTGGTTGGCGTTAGGAAGAACATCCAGCTGTAGAAACTCTGCCAGATCAGATTGGAGTCTGGTTTGCCAGCCCTCAGTCAAATCGTCCAACCCATGCTAGCATGGAAAGCAGACGTTAAATGATGATGATAAACCAAAATGAATTATTTTATTTTTGGATTTGGTTTGCAAGATTCTTCTCCCCAAACAAAAAAGGAATTAAGAATAGTAAAAAAAAAAGCAGAGAAATGAAAATACTCACATCAACAGAATCAATGTTACATCTGTCTTTAATTAGCTTCAACAATGGCTTCACAGCTAAGAGCAGTGTCGTAGTACCACAAGTTTTCAAAATAAAACGCCGTTTTGTAACAAACATGCTGCTTTCACTGCAAAAAGTTAGAAAGATGTAACTAAAAATAGTCACAGCATCAAATATTATTTCATACTAGCAAATGTACCCAGCGTTGCTCGTAATTAAAATGGCATAGTTTTTTTTATATTGTTTTACTTGTTTCAGTCATGTGACTGCAGCCATGCTGGAGCACTTCTTTTAGTCAAACAAATTGACCCCAGGATTCCTTTTCTGTAAGCCTAGTACTTATTCTATTGATGTCTTTTGCCGAACCGCTAAGTTGTGGGGATGTAAACCACATAGCTCATGGAGTTTAGACGGGCAATGAAACTAGTCATGTACATACGTACATATATGTGTGTATACATGCGTATATATAAATATTCGTATGTTGTATATATATATATGTTTGTAATTATGTACTATTTGTGCATATCCCACTGATGAGGCAGAGTATATTTTTATGCAAAGCCAGAAATCCGGATCTGGGATTATCCAATAATTTTTTGTTAGTCTGTTTGTCTTTTCTACTGGTGCTGTATGAATACATGATGAGGTTTTAGAGTCAAGTTTTGACTGTTATCTCAAGCATGGTGGTATTTTTTAGATACCCTTAATTACAATTTTAATATATATTATATATATATATATCATCATCGTCGTTTAACGTCCGTTCTCCATGCTAGCATGGGTTGGACGGTTCGACCGGGGATCTGGAAAGCCAGAAGGCTGCACCAGGCTCCGGTCTTATCTGGCAATGTTTCTACAGCTGGATGCCCTTCCTAACGCCAACCACTCCGTGAGTGTAGTGGGTGCTTTTTACGTGCCACCTGCACTGGTGCCAGGCGAGGCTGGCATCGGCCACGGTCGGATTGGTGCATTTTACGTGCCACCTGCACGGAATATATATATATATATAATCAAAATAAGCAACAGGATATCCAGATATATATATATATGTAGTTCAAATTTACAGAAATCAAAAGATGAAGACAGGTGTGTTAGTTTGACGGTTGGAAAGAATGGAAAGTCTTTGAGGTTTCAAGCCTATTACTTCCGAGTACACAGGAAAAAGACATTCAAATTAGATGTACTAAAATGAACATCTCTCAATGTTTAATTTGTGTATATAAAAGTAATTTTTGAGACAGAACCACCATGGGAGTATGTCGACCCGATTAAGTATTGAAACTAGATACCTCGTATCCAATCAATACTGATGTACTTTCATGAAACACGTGTAGTCTTATAAACAGAAAATACATGATTCAGAATAGATATAGTTAGTATAAGATTTAATATTTAACATTTTATGGTGTGGTCGGGTATAAAACCTTTCATTGTTGATTGAGTTGAAGGGGGTTCTGTCTCTAAAATTACTTTTATATATATATATTGTTGTATTTCGGAATGGTCATTTTGCCAGTTTAGCCAATAAAAACACACACACTATATATTTGGTGTTACTTTGCTTCAGTGTTATTTATTTTTTACATTAATCTTAATCTTATTTCGGCCAGAGTTCTTTCGTCACACTCTTGTGACCGCATCAGTGGTCCTTTGTTTTCTTCTTTCTTATCTGTGTGTCTCTCCTTACTAACCGTCAGCCATTTTGTATTTCTATTGTATGTGTCTTCATTTGCGCATGCATATATCTCTATGTGCGTCTATGTTTAGTTAGTGTGTGTGTGGGGGGGAATGCCTGTAATATTTGTATCTTCTGTTTATATACGTTCGTGTAATTTTTTTTTGTTCATGTTTACATCCACTTATTATCATTATTATTACGTATGCTTGTATGTATGTATGTATGTATGTATAACAATAAAACTAGTAATAACAATAATAATAAAACATTTTTAAAAAAATTTAATTAAAAAATAAATTTTTTAAATCTTTTAAATTTAAAAAAAAACCTATATAGTTATTTATTTCTATTTGTTTATTTATCTGTGTATTTTATTTATTATGTTTTCGGTTTTGTTTATATTGTAACCAGTTTATGGGGATCCTCTACCATCATGTTGTGGTGTGTGCTAGTGTTCCATTCCAGTTTCCTATTCAGGCTAGGTTTATCTTCTATTATGTGTGTAGCTTCCGTAATTTGTCTGATTGTTGCATCTGTTCTATGTGTGGACAAGATTTTAACCTCTATGTTGTTGATTGATCCCCTGTGTTCCTGCTCAGCATGTTGGTACAGAATCGATGAGCTCTTTCCTTCCTTAAGTTCTCTCCAATGTTCATTTTCCCGCTTGTATGCCGTTTCCCCTATGTATGTCGTCTTGTTACTGCATCGTCCCTCTATACATCTTATACTATAGACTACATTTCTGGCTTTACAGTGTGTTTGTGGGCTAAATCTACACACAGTACAGTGCCTATCCGTACAGGGGGTTCTACTAAAAGGGTAAGTTCTACCGATTATGGATTTGATAGGGTTGCCTGGCTTTTCAACAACCTTAATCCTTAGTTAAGTATATATATACACACACACACACATATGCATATATAAACATATATATATAAGGCAAGGACGAAAAAGATAATTGACGAACATCAGCTTGATCCGTTTATTAATAAACTGCGATCATATAAATAAATAAATAAGAATAAATGAGTGAATATAGCTCTACTCTTACATCTGCTTCTACTTTGGAGGTCCGGCAGGCCAAAGTTGACACATCATACCAAGATTATATAGAAATTGAACAAAAATTGGACCCCAAAGATTCATCAGAGAATCCATAATGGCAAGAATTAAACAAGTAAAAAAGTAAAATACAATAAAATACTACTTAATAGTAAAAAGTAAATTCCAAGATAAATCCGGAGGTTGTGAGATCACATCTTATTTCAATCTAATGGGTGACATAGTAGATATAAAACGTTATAGAGTGGGGTTAAAGGGATGATCTATGTAACAGATGTCATTAGTGAGAAACCAAAAACTATGCAATAGAATAGAAATAAAATTTAGCTTATGTTAACATAGTTGGGGAAATCAATACATAATTATATCAATGAAGGAATAATTTGGGTATAAATTAAGTGTGATGTTATTCTTTATGAACAAAAATCTTCATCATAAACCCCTATGACGAGTAGGGTAAGGCGAATGTTAATTCCTACAACTTAACTGGTCAGCTAATATTTAAAAACAACAGCGTTGTTTGGGTCTGTTAAATCTATTAATAAAATACAAAATACAAAACAAATTTAAAATATTCCAAGGAATAAATTGTCTAAGGGGCCTTAAATACTAAGGGGAATAATAAATACGTACATTTAGGAATCTGTTATTCTGTTATGAATACATCTATATATATAAAACTGTAGTTGTGTGAGTGTCTGTCCCCTTCGATTTAGATTCCTAACTACTCCCACATTTTGCGGTGCAGTTTAACCAAATTCGGGTATCTTATAGTCGTGATTCATATCGAGCCCGTCTGAGTATTAGCGCGCGTCTACGATGAGTCTACGATTTTAAAAATAATTTAACATCATTTTTTATTCCATTTTAATGCATAATTTTTCGTGTGTCGATGGCGGCAGAGTTGGCGTCCATGGTCACACCTGCACCTGTTTGCTTCTCCCCCTTCTTCCCTCCCTCGTGAAGCTGTAGGGAAGGGAATGTAAGGAAATCAACGTCGTAAAGCGTTGTCAAGGAGACCAGCGTTCTTTTAGAACAATGACTTCATGGCTTGAAGACACCAAAACAGAAATGGCTAAGAAAGCCCGAATTGGCATCTATAAGGGAAGTAACTCTCTAAAAATGCTTATATAGTTATTTCCCTTACAAACCCGAGCAACGCCGGGCGATACTGCTAGTCTAAGATAAATTTCTAATTGAAAGAATTATTAAATGGGGAAATAAAATCGCCAAATTTATGAAATATAGCTAAAGGGAGATAACCGTGTAAAACGTTAAACTATACAAAGAGCTTTTTATAACAATTACTCTCCATATATTTCAACATTTGAATATTAACATAAATAAGCTTTTAAAATAAATATCGGATCTTTTCCTTTTGAACGGCATATGACAACACAATTTCTAGTTAACTAAACACTTTTAAACTTCGTATACTGGTAGAATGTGTTTATAAAACATAATTTTTTCTTGGCTTTATTGAGAAAATTCTATAGTTTGTAAGATATTTCCACTTTAAAATCGAGCATTTCGGTAATTTTAACCAATAGCTAACCACCCAAGAAAAAAATGATGTTTTATAAACACATTCTACCAGCATACGAAGTTTAAAAGTGTTTAGTTAACTAGAAATTGTGTTGAAAACTGCCATTCAAAAGGAAAAGATCCTAAATATCTGGTTATGAGATATAATATATAACATATAATATAACGTTTTGGGATTTGGTTTGCAAGATTCTTTATATGAGTTCATGTGTTAGAACATATTCTATTGTGTCTAGGGAGAGTCATTTTGACACAATAGAATATAACACCACACAATATATAATATTTGACAAGCAGTGAAATTATTGAAACGAAATCTATATTACAAATTAAATGCTAAGTCTATAAATACTCTTTACTCTGTTAAATACTCACATTGAATCAGCAGAAATAAACTCATAGTAATAAATAAATAGCATACCACTAATATATAGTATATTTGATTATTTGGTAAGATATTACAAAATACGAAAAATATACGAGAAATATTAAAATATTGAAATTTACAAAAATCATGAATATTTGGTAATCATGTAATGAAAATAGGCGTTATATACATACTTACATATATATATTCATACCCAACACACGTATTTTATCCATATATACACATACATATACAATATACACACACACACACATATATATCATCGTCGTCGTCGTCATTTAACGTCCACTTTCCATGCTGGCATGTGTTGGACAGTTTGACTGAGGACTGGCGAGCCAAGAGGCTGCACCGGGCTTCAGTCTGATCTGGCAAAGTTTCTACAGCTTGATGCCCTTGCTAACGCCAAACACTCCGAGAGGGTAGTGGGTG
>NC_043004.1:37462659-37512659 GCF_006345805.1 Octopus sinensis
GGAGACGAAAAAAGGATAAAGTAAAGCAATAGTGGTAGGTTACTAGAACATATGCATACATGAATACACTAGTCTACACACAAATACACAAAGTAGGAAGACAGATGCTAAGCATATCACCATATGTACATAATCATACACACACACACAAATATAAATATATAGACACAAAAATACATACACAAAGATACATGCATATATATATATACATAAAAAAGCACTACGAGCATGGTTGATGCCAGTGCCCCCTGTCTGGTCCCATGCCAGTGGCACATAAAATGCACCATTCAAGCACAGTCGATGCCAGTACCACCTGACTGGCCCTCATGCCAGTTGCACGTAAAAGCACCCACTACACTCTCTGAGTAGTTGGTGTTAAGAAGGGCATCCAGCTGTAGAAACTTTGCCACATCAGATTGGAGCTTGGTGCTGATTTCTGGTTTGCCAGCTCTAAGTCAGACTGTCCAACCCATGCCAGCATGGAAAGCAAATGTTAAACGATGACAATGATGATATACATGCATACATACATATATATATTATACATACACACATATTCCCAAATATACACAGCCAACATACAAATATGTATCAACATATCCATTACACATGTATATACTAAGAAAAATAGAATAAAATATAGGCACAGATACATACTTAAATATAAAATCCTACAGACAAATACCATTGTATGATATTAAAGGTATGTCAAGTATATATGTAAACATAGCTAAACAAACATATACACAGACTTATGCTGCAAGTTAATCAAAGGAAAAGGCTGGAAGAAATAAAGAAATGCACAACAAAATAGCTGAAATGAGACAGGTGAACAAAGTTACATGCATAGCTAGACATATAAATTCCTATGCACAAACAAGTACACATATATATGCTTAAGATCAAAGTGATATAGAAAAGCAAAATGTAAACAGAAACATATAAATGAGAATTAAAGTTTGTAGCACGGGAAGATATTGCATTATTTATGTTTACATTTCCCTTGGCTTACTAAAGAATCTTGCATACCATTATGCTATATATGTTGTCTGTTTGCTCATGGAAAAAATACAAGAAATTAACAGCAAGACTTTATTCCTTCGTTAAATAGTCCAGTGGACTTAATAAAGCATCGTGAATTCTGGTGGTTGTATAGTTCATCCATTGTTTGGATAATTCAGCTCAGGTCATCAGTGGTTACACGTGCTCCGTTATATAAACTTTGCTCTAGTGAATTATGGCAGGAAAATAACGTGACTACCCCTCTGCTCATAGATGATTTGTTACACCAATTTATAGAAAAAAGGTAGGCGTCAGAACACATGCAGATTAGTTGTTTGAGACTCTATTAAGTGCAAAGTGATTGGATCTTTGATCCAAATCCAGCGAAATACTCAACCAAAGCACAGGACTCAACCAATGTTCAAGACTCACATGATAGGTATGACAACCAATCATTATAGATTAATGCACTGAGTCCCTATCAGTTTAATATATTCAATATACCATAATAGAAAATGGTCTCACTACAAGTTCATTAAATCTATTTATGTTTTCCTCTCTATACATAATCATCATAGTCACTGCAATACAAAACAAGTACCTTTATTATAATCACTACTGGGTTTCACATGACCATTCAACCATTTGATACTGTAGTCAACTAAATCCATCTTTAATTTCCAAATTATTTTAGATAAAGATGTGCTAGCAGCTTTGGCTTCGGACCAAAAGTATGTCAATATCATTTCCAATTCACATTTCACTCAACAAAAGCAACATGATTCTGGTGTAAGCCCTGCCCAAGGTAACCTTCTGAACAAGAACATCACTAGGATAAACAACTTCAGTAATCTTACCAACTTTGATACCGATACAACTGAGGGTATGTTTAGTGAAGGTACTAGCAGCCCCAAGCACTGTGACCTGCGCCACATTCCATGTTAACCCTTAAGCAGAGGGTGTAATTGTAAATGTCCTTCATCCTGTCCATTTGATGCCTAATGAACAATGTTGTTTATCAATGTGTAGTCACTACAAATCAGTCTAGATACGTTTACAAATATGTCTTGTAAACTCCAAAACTAGATTAGATAATCATAATAGGTCCAAAGCTGGAGCTATAGAAAGTATTTGAAGGAGAAATCCAGACAGGTTGTCAACTATAAAGCACAACAGTCCGTTAAAGCTGCTGCTACATGAACCTAAAGATTGCAAAAAGTATGAAAGTACTTGTATTATTGTAGTATGTAATACTGTAAAACTGTAAAAAAGAGCAAAGTAATGTATGCGGGTGTATATATGTATGGATGTATAAGTATATGTGTGGTTATATAGGTATGCATGTTTATGTACACATACATGCATCTGTAGAGTAAGGTGTGTGTGTGTATATATATGTGTGTGTGTGTGTGTGTGTATAGGTCCCAATGCATCCATCTATTTCTCTCTCTCTCTAAATTTCTATCACCACTTTCTTTTCCTACTGGGGTAGCCAAGTATAGTAAGACACTTATCTCTATCTTTCTATTATATCTTAACATCTCACCTGGCAAAAAAATCATTTCCCAGTTCCACTCCCTCTCTCAGATGAGTTACTTAGCAACCCGACTGGAGTTAGCGCCACATAAAAAGCACCAGTGCCGCTTCCACATAAAAAGCACCCAGTACAGTCTGTAAAGTGGTTGGCATTAGGAAGGGCACCCAGCCATTGAAACCATGCCAAAGCAGACAAATGGAGCCTGGTGCAGCTCTCCAGCTTGGCAACACCTGCCAAACTGTCCAACCCATGCCAGCATGCAAGATGGGTTTGAAATAATGATGATCTTCTTATAGATATAACCTGTTAAAAACAAATAAATATCATCATGGGCACAGGAGTGGCTGTGTGGTAAGTAGCTTGCTAACCAACCACATGGTTCCGGGTTCAGTCCCACTGCGTGGCATCTTGGGCAAGTGTCTACTGCTATAGCCCTGGGCCGACCAATGCCTTGTGAGTGGATTTGGTAGACGGAAATTGAAAGAAGCCTGTTGTATATATGTATATATATGTATATGTATGTGTGTGTTTGTGTGTCTGTGTTTATCCCCCGAGAATTGCTTGACAACCGATGCTGGTGTGTTTACGTCCCCGTCACTTAGCGGTTCGGCAAAAGAGACCGATAGAATAAGTACTGGGCTTACAAAAGAATAAGTTCCGGGGTCGATTTGCTCGACTAAAGGCGGTGCTCCAGCATGGCCGCAGTCAAATGACTGAAACAAGTAAAAGAAAGAAAGAGAGAATCATCATCATCATTTAGCATCTTTTACTAGGCTGGCATGGGTTGTATAGTTTTGAAAAGAATTGATGAGCCAGAGTGCTGTGCCGAGCCCCATTGGGGACTGAGATGGATGGAATATCATTTTGGGGGAGGGGAAGTAAATGAAAGGAAACAGGTGTGGATCAGGAAGTGGGAGATGATAGAAGACAATAGTAGAGATTCAGTATGAGGTAATCAGGGGGATAATGGCATCCTTTACAACAATCAAGTAAGTAGTACCACAAAAGAAAGATGGAGGGATGGGTATTAGAAGTTGAGTTGTGAAGGGGTAAAGCTTGACAGGCCCTCAATGTTGCTGTAATGGATGGGTTTTCTCTAGTACAGCATATCACCACCCTGTCATTTTCTCTGAGAGGTTCAACATCTTGAGGCCAGTTTTTATCACTTCATCTCACCTTTTCACAGGTCTTTCTCTTCCACAAGCTCCTTCCACATTTAGCAATTGGCATTTCTTTAAGTGGCTGTCCTCATTCATCCATTCACATCACATGACCATACCAATGCAACCTTCTCTCCTGCACACCACAACCAATGCCTCTTACGTCCAATTTTTTCTCAAGACATTTGTACTTTTTTTGCATGTGACACTGACATTATACATCCACTGGAGCATGCTAGCTTCATTCCTTTCCAGTTTTTGTGTGTCTTTCGCACTTGCAGCCCAAGTTACACAACCATGTGGCATTGTTGTTTGTTTAAAGGCATTGTGCAATCTGTCTTTCACTCTGACAGAAAGAGAGACGGGATTTTTGTTACCAATAGAGGTAAGGATTCACTGCACTTTCTCCTGTCAGTTCTTATTCTAGCAACTATACTATCAGCACCACCACTTCCACTGCTAATTAAGGTCACCTAAGTGACAAGAACTATCTACTACCTCCTAAACATTGGAGAACATCTATTTCCCATTTGCTTTTAGTGTTTACAAGCAGTATCGCCCGGCGTTGCTCGGGTTTGTAAGGGAAATAACTATATAAGCATTTTTAGAGAGTTACTTCCCTTATATAAACCGAGCAAAAATCATTAAAAATGCGGAAAAATGATGGTAAATTTTTTTTTAAACCGTAGACTCATCGTAGACGCACACTAATACCTTGAAGGGCTCGATATGAATCACAACTATAAGATACCCGCTTTTGGTTAAACTGCACCGCAAAATGTGGGAGTAGTTAGGAATCTAAATCGGAGTAGACAGACACACACACAACTTTAGTTTTATATATAAAGATTTCACCTATACATCTGCAACAAAGTTAACCTTCCTGTGATTCCACTGCTTCTCTTATATGTCCATAGTTTGCAATGAGTACAACAAATGGAGTTTCTACCAACACCTACATATTGAACAAGGCCATTTACTCAAAAGGTTTTCTTACTAAGTAGAACTTTGGTCTTTGCCAAATTAACGTTAGTTCTCCTGACAAGCTGTCAAAAGTACAAACATGCAACTTAGGCTATCCGTTTAAATGCTAGCATAATTTACAACTAAAGAATCAATGCCATAAGTTTGAGGCAGGAAGCTGGATATGTCTGAGGAATGATCAACAATCCAAACAAATGGTCTGTAGGAGACCCCTCCTTCTTTCTCCTACACATCAAAAGCATAGAAGGAATGTTAGCATTCCTTTTACTTCACTCACAGCCAGGCTTTGTGACACACACACACACACGCATGTGTGTGTCTGTGTGTTGTTTACATTTGAGCTTCTTAAAAATTCACTGAAGAACAAATTATAATATTATTTCTCCTCTCAACAAACTGTCAGCTGGCTTTGTGCCATGAAAAGAGTATTATTTGAAAACCAGATAAGGGTTATGAACAAGGACATCAAACTATAAAAAATGCCACAATCATAGCCAAGCCATGGAAAAAAACGGATGTAAAATGAACAAACAATACATCAAATTACTAAAGTAATTACAGAAGCATCAAATTGCTCAAGTAATTATAGCAATACCAAATTGGTGAAATAGATCAAGAAAATTATAGCCCAATTAATTTGTAACACAATTAGACTAAATAAAATGTAGTTTGGTTTTGTGATGGGGAGTATGACTACTAATACCATCTTCCTAGTGAAACAGCCACAGCAGAAGTATTTAGCTAAATGTAAACCATTGTACCTAGCGGTCATTAACCTGCAGAAATCCTTCAATAGAGTGCCGTGCTTTGTAATTTGGTGGTTTGCAAGGAAACTAGAGATAGACAAATGGCTTGTGAAAACCATGTAAACCATGTGCAGGGGTACTGTTAGTAAGCTTGAGTTAGTCATAAGTACAGCAATTTAGAGTACAGATACGAGTTCACCAGGGCTCAGTTTTCAGCCCCCTATTATCATTGACCTCCAGGACATAACAAGGGAATTTATGACTAGCTGCCCTTAGGAACTATTATATGCTGAGGACCTCATTCTTATAATAGAATCTGTAGTAGACATAAAAATGAAATTCCAAGTATGAAAGCAAAACCTGGAATTAAAGGGCCTTAAAATTATCTTAGTAAAGACCAAAGTTCGAGTGAACATGAGAACAGACAGGACTCTCCTCTCCTCAGGTAATGGTCCTGCTCATCATGCAGGAAAGGCATAGGCTGGAATTTCATATGGTATATCCAGTGCAAACTATAAATATACAAGGGTTGCCATGGACTCACAAGAAGGTTAACAGAGAAAGTAGTGTTGGTATGTGGAAGCTGAACAGGAGCAATAAACACTAAGGACACATGGGGTAACTGGTTTTCTCAAATGACTTGAATGCGCCCTAGAGGTAGCAGTTTCAATTATCTAGAGGACCTAATTAGCAGTGGAGGAGGATGCTCTGGAAGTAGAGTTGCTGGAATAAAAATGGGATACTGAGAGAGCTCTTACCTCTGTTGGCTATAAAAGGTCGCTTTCTCAATCTCAAACTGAAAGGCAGATGGTATGATGCTTGTGGGCAAACAGCAATGCTACATGGTAGTAAGTCATGGGCCCTGAATGCAGAGGATATGGAAGGCTACAAGAATGAGGCTCATGTGCTCCACTGGATGTGCAGTGTTGGCTTACATGTACGATAAAGTGCTCAGTTATTGAGATCAAAATCAGCAATAAGAGGAATTCGATGTAGTGTGCAAGAGAAAAGACTGCCCTGGTGTGCTTATGTGATATAAACAGATGAAGTCAAAGCAGTGCCAGTCACTAAAACTGAATAGTAGTTGTGGAAGAAGAGGGAGGCCCAGGAAGACATGTGACAAAATAGTGAAATTGGATCCCAAGATGCTGAATCTCTCAGAAGAGATGACAAAGGACCAAGAGGCCTGGCAATTTGCTGTGCTCAAAAAGACACCTCAATCACAACAGAAATGTCCTAAAGGTATTCTTATTCTTCTATCCTCTTTCCTGAGCCACTGCTTACCCCCCACCCACCCACCTCTTCATATGGATATTTGCTATCAAACACAACTCTACCCTTGTTCATCACTCACTACATTCACCTCTTCTCCCATCTCTAACTCCCCTGTCGCTCTCCCCGCATATGTCTCCTCTATAGCAAGACATCTGTATTTCTCCCTCTATCATACTTTAGCCTCACAGAACCAGACAAAAAGATGTCACCTCCCCCTCTCTAGTACCATACCCACTCACTTTAGGCATGGAAACTTTCCATTCTTTCCACATGTTGCAATTTACTTGACGATCTCACAGCATGAAAAGGGCACCGAGGCCATACTGTAAAGTGGCCGACATTAGGGAGGGAATCCAGCTGCAGAAATCATGCCAAAGCTGACACCGGCGCTTGGAGCAACCCTGCAGCTTACCACATCCTGCCAAGCCATCTAATCCATGCCAGCATGGAGAATGGACATTAAACGATGATGATGATTATATATATATATACACACATATACATATATTGGTAAAAACGGTAAGATAACAAAAGAAAGAAAGAGACCTCAATATTAAGTAAATAGAGGAATTTATCTGTAAATATAATGTGTGACAATTATTTGGTAGCCAAGAGTTTTATCTTGGCTACCAAATAATTGTCACATATTATATTTACATATATATATATATATATAGTCAATAAAATACATATCAGAAAAGAAGCACACTCTAAAGAATAGAGCAGAAAAATTTTGAGGTCAAGTCTAGATTGTCCAATTTCTAGTTTAGTAATACAAATTACTTTACAGTCATCAGTAGAATATGCTAATGGAGTGTAATTTGAAGTGGTTTTTAGAGTCTTTTGATTGACTTAGAGGGATCGTTGTCTATCATGGCCTGGATCTCACCAACAAATTCAGGAGTTCTTTGCTTATCAGAATGATCAGAGTAAATTTTCCAAGCTGTTGTACATTCATAATCACTATTAGACTCATCCAACTCTTTCCAAATCCTCTGCACTGTCCTCAGATTGACTACCAAACAATCTGAAATATTCGTATTGGAGCTTCCAGCGTGAATGCCAAGCAGCACAGCATGTTGTTTCCAAATTTCTGGCAGAGTGAATTACATCATGGTGCTGTTTTTCTCACAGACGGTGCCCAACTGACCCTACGATATTGTGTGGTCAACAAAATCAAAAGGAAACAATGTGCATGCACAAAATTAAAGAAATATAAAATGGCAACAATTTATCTAACACACTCTGTGTATGTGTATGTGTGTGTGTGGAGGCGCAATGGCCCAGTGGTTACGGCAGTGGACTCACAGTCATAGGATTGTAGTTTCAATTCCCAGACCAGACATTGTGAGTGTTTATTAAGCGAAAACACCTAAAGCTCCACAAGGTTCTGGCAGGGGGTGGTGGTGAACCCTGCTGTACTCTTTCAGCACAACTTCCTCTCACTCTTTCTTCCTGTTTCTGTTGTATTTCAAAGGGCCAACCTTATCACACTCTGTGTCACGCTGAATCTCACTCAGAACTACCATAAGAGTACATGTGTCTATGGAGTGCTCAGCCACTTGCACATTAATTTCATGAGCAGACTGTTCCATTGATCAGATCAACTGGAACTCTCATCGTTATAACCGACGGAGTGCCGTAGTATTGTGTGTATGTATGTATATATATATATACACACACACTTGCATGCATGTATGTGCACGTTATGAGCAATCATAGTTGTATGTACGAGTGATTGAATGCATGTATATTCTTCGTATATGTTTGTGTATAAGTATATTGAGCATTAATGTGCCTGTCTAGCTTTATTTTATGTAATGAAGTCTGCATGCGGGCATGTGTGAGTACAATTTACAAATGCCACTGTATCTGGTATTTTTTTTATTTTTCACTTTCTTATCATTTCATCTTTTCCCTCACTCTCCTTTGCATTATCTTCTCTAATTAATTAACATCCCATCTTGTATTCTGACTTTTCTACTATGGCACCTTTCTTCAGCTTTATAACCATATGGTGAAAATATTAACCCTTTATGGCCTGGTCTACATATAAGTGTATAGGATAAAAATGTATGTTGACTTTGAGCTGGGATATGGTCTTGGGGGCCAAGAATGCCAAGGTCTCCACTGCTACAGGCTTGACCATAAACCTGTCAGAGAGCAACCGATACCTTGACAGTTTGCTTTTCTCAGCCTGACAAACAGCAAAGCCTAGGCTGGTAGATATAGATAAACACACCAAGTTGCCAGTGTAAGGGAAAATTGTCATAATGCCAGTCCTTTTACTGTCTCTTTGGTCTAATACGCTACTCAAGCTGGGAAGGGAAGCCAGTGATGTCTAGGCAATACTTTATGATGTTGTTAAGGACAACATGGTATGGAAGGCAATCAGCACTCTGACACTATGTAGAAGCAGAAAGAATCTGCATTGGATTCACAATGGTATTCATGAGGTTCACAGATCAGGAACCGAAGCCTCAGGGAAATGCTGAAGTGCAAACAATCACTGCCAACGTGAGTGCCAGTCGAAAGTGGAGGCACTGTATTGAGCCAAGCCCTACTGCGAGGAGGCACAGAGGCTGAGCAGAAACATTCCAAGTTGGCACATTAACTCATCCAAGATCATGCAACACTGGACGGCATCCCATTTCTATTGAGAGGACCAAACATCCACAGTGGGGATAGGGGGATGGACATTAGCAGGGTGCAGGCCAAGCTGGCTCCATGTTGCGTAAGCCACCTTGTGCTCAACAATCACAGATGGTTCAGTTGTGAAGATTTGTATGATACAAGTCTATGAACAGCAACGCTACATGAAGGTAGTAGTATGCTCTGCTGAATGCACAACATCAGCATACATGTGTGATTGAGTGTTAGTGTACTGAGAGAAAAGTTAGGCATAAGGATTAGATGCAGTGTGCAAGAGAGAAGACTGCACTGGTTTGGGCATGTTATGCGTATGGATGTAGACAGTTGCATAGAGAGGAGTCAATCACAAAGTGGGTGAAGCCTGTGGGAGAGCGAGATCCAGAAAGACATGGGACAAAGTATTGAAGATTGACCTCAAGACACTGAGCCTTACAAAGATGACAAAGGACTAAGATAACTGGCACCTTGCTAACCCAGGAAGACCCGTCAACCACAGCAGAATTGGTACAAGTACTGGTGCCACATAAAAAGCATCCGGTGCATACTGTAAAATAGTTGGCATTAGGAAGGGCTCCAGCTGTAGAAACCATGCCACAACAATGGAGCCTGGTTCAGCCCCTGGCCTTACCAACTCCCATCAAACTGTCCGACTTATGCCAGCATGGAAAACAGAAACTAAATAAGGAGGATAATATATACACCAGTGCTTTTCAAACTTTTTGCTGGAGCGGAACCCCAAGGAAACATTCCACTGGCTCGAGGAATCCCTGTGCAATAATTTAATAGTCTTATGCACACATATCTGCACAGGAGAATTAAAAATTACTGCCGATTTTAGCAGTTTTGTAACTTCTTGCGGAACCCCTGGACTGAACTGGCGGAACCCTGGTTGAAAACCACTGATATACACGCACACAAAAAAAACGCTTTGGCAGTATTTTTCTATGTAATTGATGTAGAGTTGGAGTAAATGTACAACTGCATTTGGAGAATAGAGTATAAACCAGTGTAATGTCATCTGTGCAGAGAAAGCGTGAAAGTTTTGAGATACTGAAAGATCAGCCAAGTTATAAGATAGTAAGTTTTAGGGTGGTGTACATGTGGGGTTTGAAGTTTATTGCAATACAAAGTGTTCTTCCTTACATGTTTATGTTATCTAATGTATAATGTATAACTTGAACAATTCTGTTGTTTCCATCATGGGTTATCTGTGAGCCCTCAAAATATGAAAGTCCTTTTACTTTCTTTACTGAATTTTATATGTGAATGAACTGGATGTGTTGCATGTAACTCTTAATATTTTTCTCTTCTGTCTATTTGGAATGATGTCGAAAATGAAAGCGGATTGTTTTCACATCACTTTTCTGTTTGTAGCTATGGTTGTAAGCAGATGTAAGGTTGAAATAAATGTATGTGGGGAATAATGGAAGAAGTAAAACCCTATGTATTCAAGGCTATTTTTGTGTTGTTTAGCACCTGGTCTGACCTCATCAAGCAGACTTATGCTTTTCTGAAACAGTGTATCTAAAACTAAATTCGTATTTGATTTCTTTGGCGTTGTTTGTAAGATGTGGGACAATAGATTTGTGCAAAATATGGCTAAATGAGTTACAATGGTTTACGTTTGGTCGCATAACACAACACTTCTCTTTCGTTTGTTCCGTTATGTATGTTTTGGGGTTTGTAGAAAGTCGTGTTGGTTAAAATCAAATATTAGTGGAATGACTCTTGCGCTACTCTGCTCGGGAATTTTTTTTTTTTAAATCTACACACAATTCTTCTAAATGTTAAAGAATTGAGAAATCATTGCCAGCCAGCGATTTTCTTCATTTTTTAATTTAATTTTTTTATATTTACTTCGATGTTTACTTTCAGTAAAGCAGAATTTGTATTTCAATACCTCCTGTAGCACAGATTCAAAATAATAAAGTGGAGGGAAGTTAATAATCTATTGATTAGGTACGACGCACGTGTTGAGATAAGAATTTGTTTAATGTTTAGATACATCTTATGCAAACAAACAATATTTATTGCACCCATTCATTTAACTCTTGCACATATCGGCGATCTTTCGCACATATCTATTATATTATTATTATTATTATTATTATTATTAGCGGAGTGAAGCGCATTTCGGTATTTCGTCCGTCGCTACGTTCCGAGTTCAAATTCCGCCGAGGTCGACTTTGCCTTCATCCTTTCGAGGTCGATAAATTAAGTACCAGTGAAACACTGAGGTCGATTTAATCGACTTAATCCCCTCCCAACAAATTTGAGGCTTTTTTGCCTCTAGTAGAAAGGATTATTATTCAATTAGCTATTTTATCAAGGTATCCGCTTGAGTTTTAAAAAAATTAACGCATGGCGGCAATCAAACATTTATCGACGAGCAGGACTTATTTTTTTCTTTTTAAGAACAAAACTAATTGAAAAAAAAATAAGCCATAGATATATAAAGAAAGCGAAAATATTTCGTTTAAAAAAGAATTTTACAAAGTTTTGGATAATGGGGAAACTGAGAAGTTCAATGTCCTGATATTTTATCTGAGATAAGCAATAAACTATTCTTTCAATAGAAAGAGAAAAACTGTCAGAAGTGAAATGTTGTGAAGGAATTCATCTGTAAAAGGCAATAAGGAATTTGTAAATATGTTTACTGGCTGTTTGCAAACATAATTAACGATCCGTTTTAACAGTTTAGTCTGTTCTTTAGATTAAGTTACATAACAAGCATGACATGGAAATGAAATCAACCTAAAAGAAAATAAACTAAAACTTACCGAGAAATTATTCTAAGATCCCTAGAATCACTGGAAGGTGAGAACCAGACTTCGAGCAATTTTTCAGTGCCTTCAAAGAAATGAGTTGCTGAAGCCATAATTGGTGGAATTAATGAGAAATGTGGTGGAAGAAAGACGAGTTGATGTGAAGCATCGAGGAATTAAACACTTCTCTGCTGAATAAATTTCATTGATTTACAGGATTGTCGGTCGCTTCCGGAATATTTCTAAAAGAATACAAATCATTTATTTTTGTTCAATTATATTTTATATTAAAATTTCTGACAAAAGAGTTGTTGGCTATAAGTTTCCAGTAAGGACAATCGAGGGTTTGCTGCATTTTGGATGGCGAGCGACAAGGGAGCATTTGTGCAATTGCATATGGAACAAATATTTCAGAGAACTTTATTCGAACAACACCGTTTTTTCAGTTTCTAGCCTTAGTCAATAAATATACTATGGGCTTCCACACTGTTTCCGTTTATCAAATTCCAATCACAAGGTATTGATCAATCCGAGATTATGGTAGAAACACTTGTCAAAGGTGCCTCACAGTAAGATCAATTCCATACTACGTGTTTGCGGTACTACTTGAGATCAGCGGTCCCGGTGCTCGCACTCGCGTAGTCGCGCATCTGCGCTAGCTAGTCGTGACTAGTCGATCCTATAACGACCAGCTAGCAAAGTGAATAAAACACAAAATAAATCATTTTTTTACACAAAGTAAATAATTTGGGGATCTTTTCCTTTTGAACGGCAGTTTTCAACACAATTTCTAGTTAACTAAACACTTTTAAACTTCGTATACTGGTAGAATGTGTTTATAAAACATCATTTTTTCTTGGCTTTATTGAGAAAATTCTATAGTTTGTAAGATATTTCCACTTTAAAATTGATCATTTCGGCAATTTTAACCAATCGCTGACCTCCATTTAGGTAAACAACATTCCGTGCTGTATGAATATGTCCCTCCTTTAAGAAACAGATTGGGTTTATTTACATTTGCGAAGAAAAAAAATACTCTTCCCCCACCTCTAACCCTAACCCTAAAACAGATTGAAATGCAATAGATCGATACTAGGGTTATAATTATGGGTGACAACTTCATACGACACCCCTACGGAAAATGGGATTTTTTTCTAGCGGTGTCAAATGAAAATGTCACCCATAATTATAACCCTAGTATCGATCTATTGCATTTCAATCTGTTTTAGAGTTAGGGTTAGGGGTGGGGGAAGAGTATCTTTTTTTCTTTGCAAATGTAAATAAACCCAATTTGTTTCTTAAAGGAGGGACATATTCATACAGCACGGAATGTTGTTTACCTAAATGGAGGTCAGTGATTGGTTAAAATTGTCGAAATGCTCGATTTTAAAGTGGAAATATCTTACAAACCATAGAATTTTCTCAATAAAGCCAAGAAAAATGATGTTTTATAAACACATTCTACTAGTATATGAAGTTTAAAAGTGTTTAGTTAACTAGAAATTGTGTTGACATATGCTGTTCAAAAGGAAAAGATCCAATAATTTTTGTTAAACAAAGTAAATAATTTTTTAAACAAAGTAAATAACACACAAAACACAAAGGATCGACTAGTCACGACTAGCGGATGCGCGAGTGCGCACACCGGGACCACTGTTCTCAAGCAGTACCGTTTTCGTTTACCAAATTCCAACCACAAGGTATTGATCAATCTGAGATTATGGTAGAAACACTTGTTAAAGGTGCCACACAGTAAGATCGAATCCATACTACGTGTTTGCAAGGCAAATTGCTTAACCATGCAAGCAGCACTGATAATAAATTAAATCAATATCGTCACACAGGTCCCAACTTTTATAATTTTTCTCGAAACGGAGAAGAGTCGCCAACTGAATCAGTTTATGTAATACCAATATTTATTTTCTCCATCACGTAAAATGATAGAAAAAGTTAACCCTGCATACTGTAAATCCCAAACTTTATTAAAATATCTAATACAACATTCTACTATGTCAGTTGTCAAAGTTTGGTGAAAGTCTTTAGATTTTCAAGAAATGAAATCCTGTGATGTTCGCTTTTTTTTTTAGTTTTTTTTCAAGGTCATTAACAGTGAAGTGACTTGCCGGGAATTTACTGGAGACTCGGTACAGTAAGAGCCAGTCTCATAATATAATAATCGACCCTTTTCAAGAAATATAGTCAAACTTTATACAATTTGAAATTGTCTTGGAATATTTTTAATGTTTACATTACTACATTTGAATATTTATATTGCAAATAAAGATCAACGTCCACATATGGGAAAGTTTGTTGAGAAAAACTTCAGATGTGGACAAATCGTTTCAAACATCCTAAACATACTCCATGGGAAGCAATGGCTACATTAAACCACTCGTACTCAGTTTATTCTATCTTCACCACATCCCCTCTTCTACTGCCTGCCACCATCCTGTATTATTTTGATTGCCAGAATACTCTTCCTTTTTTCTCAGACCTCTGTAATCAATCTATCCCCTGGGCCATATAGATATAGGTTTTTTCTCCATTTCAGTTATATTGCCTTAAATACTGATACATATCTCAGAACACTGTACTTCTATCAATCATATATTTCTCATAACTACAATGTGAGCTCCTTTTAATTGTGACAAGGACATGGCTACTTCTCCAGTACATTACAAATAATACACTCAGTACACTGTATAAAGTGTGAGGTTGTAAGGACCCTCTAATTTTGTCAAGGACCTGGAGCTGATGGCACAAAAAAAAAGAGTTCTCAGTACACTCTGTAAAGATGTTGCTGTTAAAAAGTAATTCCAGCTACAGAAATGAAATGTGAGCAAGAAAAGGTCCCCCAATTCAAGCAACTCCTGCCAGTACAGACAGTGGGTGTAAAAGAATAGTGGAGGTGGTGGTGGTGACGATGGATGAAGTCTACATATTTTGGTATCTGCTGCAGTGGCTTAAGACAATAGGTTGCAAATCTTTTAAGTTGTCACCTAACCATCTAGTATCTAACAGATTGAAAGAATGATATAGACTGTGAAAGTGGAATAGAGCCCAATGACAATGACTATAAGAATCTAGCTATACTAGAACTCATCATCATTATTGCTTAACATCTGTCTTCCATGCTGGTATGGGTTGAACAGTTTCACAGGAGCTGGCAAGGCTGGAGAGCTGCACCAGGCACCATTGTCTGCTTTAGCATGGTTTCAATAGCTGGATGCCCTCCCTCACACCAACCACATTACAGACTGTACTGGGTACTTTTTACATGGTGCCAACACCAGTGGGATCGCCAAGTAACTTGCAAGACAAAGACCTTTCGTCTAGGAGTGGGAGAGGTACTGAGCAAGGTGGCTTTGTACCAGTTGAGAAGTTAAAATATAATACAGGGATAGAGATAAGTGTCTTACTATGGAGGGAATGTTTGGCTACCCTCATAGTAAAAGAAAGGAAGATTGAAAGACAGAGTGAGAGAGAGAGAAATAGATGGCGTTAAAGATGCATCAGGATCTAACCACAGCAGTACAGCGGGGGGTGGATACAAGTAGCTCGGAGGGGATATAGAGAGAATGTTCTATAAGAGTGTAAGAGATGAGGAAGAGGTGACTGTAACAAGTGATGGTGGTAGTGACAGGGAGGGGGGGAGTACGGTAGATATGTGAGGGCATAGAAAGTGTGCAAGAAGGCATATGAAGAAGGGTGAAGGGGCCTGCAGTGGATAGTGATTATGGGTCATGGAAAGGTGGTGTTGGAAGATGGGTTGCAGGGGATAAATTGTGTTTGTGAGGGAGTGTCATGGCTGTAAAAGATGTGCCTGTATGTATGGTCACTACTTTACTTAGCTTGATGTCTTTCCAGTCACAACAAATCACTAGAAGTCTCAGTCCCTTGTCAACTCCTCTCTGAGGTTTAACATCTCAAGATCATTTTTCACCACTATATCCCACATCTTCCTGGGTCTGCATAAGAAAATATTGTCCAACAATAAAAATCTTTTATTGTACTAACTTAATTTAAGGAGTCATAAATGTGATCAATACATAAGTAAGGTGGGAAAAATAAAATAGACACATTAGACAAAAAATGAGAAAAACCACGCATGGATCACTTCATCCAAAGGGAAATGTCTGTCATCTAAAAATATATAAAATAAAGGATGTCTGTGTGTGTGTCTCTCTCTGTGTAGTATGTATGCATTTCTACCAATTTTCACCAAACTTTACGCACACATTACTTATGCGCCAAGCATAGTCATGCACTATAATATTTTGCCCAGAACTTCCATATAAAGTGAGAAACCAAGAAAAATGGTGCTTTACAAGGGGTTTTCTCTAAAAGCTTATGCAGTTTTTGACCGATTCTCTCCCCTCTTTTTTTCACATTCTCTATTTCTCTTGCTTACACATATTCTCTCTCACCCTCTGTAATAGTTCCTCTCTTTTGGTCTATGCCTGTTTCTTTCATTCTCTCTCTCTCTCTTTAACACGCTAATTTCTGTCTACGAATTGCCTTCCCTCTATTTCAATTAGTTGCGTGTAAAAATCTCTGTTGTTACAGTTTTTGTACATTCTCCCTAAAAAATAGTTATTTTTAATTTTTCTTCGCCCAGTGTGTTTAAATTCAGTTTTGCCACACCTGCCTAAAAATTGACTTCAGTGTATTTCAATTTTGTCATGTGTAAATATCTTTGTCTTTATGGGATTTGTGTTCTCCCTACAACATTACTTACCTTTTTCTAAATTTTTTGCACTCTATTAGTTTGAAGACAGCTACTCAAGATCAAGCTCTAAACTCTAGTTCAGTGAGCAAGAATATTTATTCCACTACTTCAACAAATCAGTGGTGTTCATGTAATCAACGGGTGGAAAATATTGAGCATATTACAGCAGGCTACAACATGTTACCTCTGAAGGAATATAAGTGAGGACATGTTGAGTATTGTTTCACGTGACATTGGTTACTTTGTTAAAAAAAAAAGGCAAAATAGATACACTTCAGACAAGTGGTTCAATTACGTAGTAGAAAAGCTCAAAATAAATCTGGAAGACGAAAATTCTATGGAATTTCGACATCCAGACAGACAGGCCAATTGAATGCCATAGCACAGATACCATTATGTATGATGTTAAAAAAAGAGAATGCTTAATAATAGATATTTCATTTCTTCCAGACTAAAACAATGCAAACAAGGAAGTAGAAGAGGTCTCAAAATGTGCTGACTTAAAAGTATATATATATAGCATATAGTGATGCCTTGCAGCAAATGAAATATTCTTGGAGCATTAGGCTCAGTCCCCACAAAACCACATGGAATGATTGGACTTCAAGACAGATATGTGGATATTTTTGAAAAATCTATCTTTCTTGGAAGAGGTCATATTCTAAGAAAAGTACTTTCTGTCTGAGGCCTTTTTATTAAGGTTTGGCAGCCTGAAGAAGAAGGAAAAAACAGCAAAAGCTATTATTTTATATCCATATGGTGCAATATAATATAATAAATAAAACACTTTAAATACTTATGAATTTGTTTGCTATCATTGGACCATTAAAAGTCATCACAACAAGCAAATCTATTTTGAGTATACATTTGCACCAAAAGATGAGTCAATCCATCAAAGTTGGCTCGATACTTGATCTAGAAAAGTTAGCTCCTTTGATAAACGTAGCCAATCAACTTGGCTCAGCAAATTCTTGAATTCAATTTCGGAGATAAGAGTGCACTGGGAAGACTTTCCTGAGAAACCCGATGTCTCAGTCATTGCAACATTTATTCTCATCCCTGCCTTGCAGCACCCAACAGTGAACCCAAACAACGCATGCCGGAGATCAACCTTCTGAGAAACTAATTAATACCGTGTTTCTTGCAAATATCAGCCGACTGCATGTCACTGATTGTGATACCACTTCACAACAACCGCGCGTGGCAATCCAGTTGGAAAGTATGAAAAGCAGAGGTGACAATACACATCCGTGCTGAAATCCAACACTTACATTGTAAGGTTTCAACTCAGCACTTTTTACTCGAACACAAATATCTGGGCACTCGTATGGGGACTTGATGACGGCCAAAAATTGTCCGTTAATCTCTAACTCCTGCAAAAATCCTCCACAGCATGCCCTGCGCACGCGGTCTTATGCATTTTGGAGGACTACAATGCAACTGTACACCACTTGGCAATATTCCTGCGATTTCTCGAAGACTTGCTGTGAATGGTTATTTTTCACCGAAGAAAAAAATATTCATAACAGAGATTTTTACACACGACTAATTGAAATACAGGGAAGGCAATTTGTAGGCAGAAATTAGTGTGTGAAAGAGAGGGAGTGAAAGAAACAGACATAGACTAAAAGAGAGGAACTATTACAGAGGGTGAGAGAGAATATGTATAAGCAAGTAAAGTAGTGACCATACATACAGGCACATCTTTTACAGCCATGACACTCCCTCACAAACACAATTTATCCCTAAGAACTTTTACTCCATCGGGACATTAGTGTTTGGACACCGTCCAAACGAGGGGAGTTAATTAAAACAGGTTCTTGCAATTGAGTCCAAGATGCCCGTCTATAATTTGTACATCTTCGACAGATACGGAACCTGTTTATACTATTCAGAATGGAATCGCAGAAAGCACCCTGGCATGAGCAAAGAAGAGGTACTTCATATCTTGAAATAGTTTTTATTCAAAATAATTCTCAGATATAGGTGCAGCAGTGAATTCCATTTACACACCAAATATTGTTTTAGTTCCCAAAATGATCGCTTCTTTGATGTTTCGGATTTAATTTATAAAAAGTTCATTCTAGTACAGTTCCCATATTTTCGAAAACGTATCGCATAATACTTTCAGTGTTAATTCATTCCGGTTGTGATATTTATTGTTCAATACCTACGCCGGTACCTAATAGGTATTCTCTTGCCCTACAATTTTTGGGTGGATCTCAAGAATCGACATTCAATATTTCTTGTGTTGAATTTTTATGTTTTGTAAATCTTTCATTATTATTATACTCTTGTTCGTTATTACTTTCATATTTGATAATTTAGCTTCCCTGTAAGCATAAACTCTTTATCTTTTTTTCTTATTAGTTTCATTGGAGGCTTTGGTAACCTTTTTTTTATGTTTTGATATGGTCAGCTTATTTTGCTTCGACGATTTTGGGGGGGGGGTGTAGTATCACCGGTTGCAGACGTACAATGTGACCCTAGCTGGGAAATGCATCGCGAACTTTTAGAAATATGATGTAAGGCTTTAAGAAAATCCATATTGCTTCAGGTATCGCAGAAATATATACTTGGCACCAAAGTTCGCTAAAATTTCCACGCGAAATAACCATGTTTATTGCTACATTTACGTGTTCTTTATCAGGACAAACACGAATATCTACTCCCAAATTTAGACTTCTTTATGTAATCTGCAGTTCGAACATAACAAAGGGCCTTTGGTGGGTGTCATATTCAGACACTTTTACATTATATAATACCTTAACCCCTCCGGACTGGTTTTGGCCCATTTTTTTTTATTATGCACTTAAAAACGATGGGAGAAGCCTTTTCGGTTAAAAAACAAAAAAGGAAAATATTTGTAAATATTTTCAGATGCAAAAGGTGGTTGATTTAAGGGAGATTTAGTTGTTGTTTCTAATACTTCCTACGACCACATGATACCTTTCTCGTTTCTTTGTCACCCTGACATGTATTGATGCTTTTCAGTATTTTTCTCCCTATAAACATTTTATGGAATTATGATACAGCTTTTGTTTAACCTAAGGATGCTCCATTGCTGGGATTTAAGCCAAAAAAATAATTTCGTGATTTAAATGTTTAACCCCTTCCTCCACCCACTCCTCATACCAAACAAGTTCGTTTGTATGTAAGAAAAAACTTATTTACTATCAGCATGCTATTAAAATAAACTTTTACATACCTTTCTTAAATCACTGGATAAATCCCTGCAATGACCTCACACTCTCCAGTATTTTAAAACCTCTAAATCGTCCTTAAGTCATCTTTTCGTCTGAAAATATTTTCATTTTTTACTTTTTTTTCCTACTGAAAAGGCTTCTCCCATCATTTTTAAGTGTGTAGCGCAAAAAAAAATCATCGGCCATGGTGAAAAAGAAATTGGAAAAATCCTCATCAAAACAGAAAATCCAACTTATGTAGGTGTCCTGATCTGAAACTCTGACCAAAAACTTAATTGGTCACATTATTTCTAAGATCTTTTGCAACCATCATTTGATTCCTTTATGAGTTCTGACTATTTTAAATGTTTCTGTCATTCACAAATTTGTGACTAAAATCTAGAACTCTAATGGAAGATTTTTTCCTGTTACTCTTTTTAAACAATTATGCGAGTTACAGATAAAAATCTCTCCAGCTCTAAAACAAACAGTTTGTTCCAAGTATCAGATATTAAAGAATCATCCATGTTACAAAAATAATGTCCATAACAAGAAATAGATTTTTCCAATTGATTTTCATGCTATAAAGTAATACTCTCTGAAAAAAAATTAAACAAAAGAAAAATGCGAATGATACAACCACTTTTATGCATGAAAATAACAATTTTAGAACATGTACAATACATGATGTTCTAAAAGTATTCATGAGAACATTTGAAGAAAAATATATTAGGGATGAAAAAGAACTGAAATACCTTAATAGCATAAAATATTAACTGCTGTGTAAGGAATGGTGATGGAATAAGTCACTAGGAGGACGAGAGACATCATCTTTTATCTTATAGTTCAACATCTGCTTCAGGGATGAAGGTTTTATCTAAAGGTAGCTTGCAGAATCGTTAGCATGCCGGACGAAATGCTTAGCAGTATTTCATCTGCCGCTACGTTCTGAGTTCAAATTCCGTCGAGGTCAATTTTGCCTTTCATACTTTCGGGGTCGATTAAAATAAGTACCAGTTATGCATTGGGGTCGATGTAATCGAATTAATACATAAGTCTGGCCTTGTTTGTCTCCTCTATGTTTAGCCCCTTGTGGGTAATAAAGAAATAGGTATTTGATATTTATGGGGGATTTTCTCTGTGTACAATTCAGTGTAGGAACTGAGCTCATTGTAAACTCCTAATCCAATTCTTATTTTACATTCATGATTAGAGTCAGTAATAGTAAAAATTTGCAAACCTTTCTACATAAGTGCCAACTCTTTAACAGTATTCTTTGCAGTCAATTTAAGCGAAGTTAATGGAAAGTCCATATTCTCTGCTTACTCTTTGTTCTAACAGCATCACATATAAGTTCTCTCTATGGAGCACTAGCAACTCAACTACATTACACTTCTTTGCATCCTGCACCATTTGCAAGTATCACAATATCTTTCCAGATTTGTAGACTTCCTGCATGTGGAAGAAAGCTTGTAAAGCTGCAGATACAGTCTGGCCATATTTTTTCTTCAAAGTTGAAGGTTTCACTTCATTCTATGATGCAGCTCTGTTGTCCATTATGTCGAACTTCCTTCAGAAGTCTCTAACTGCAGATTTATCATCCCTGTCAATTGCTTTCATAAGTTACTTGAAAGTACTTTTCAGATAATACAGCTTAACCCTTTAGTGTTTAAACCGGCCATATCCGGCCCAAATAATCTACCTGTTTTCTGTTAAAACTGCCCAGATTTGGTATCTCACACCAACCTATAATGTCAATCTAAAAACAGGTGATAACATCATGGAAATCTTAAAGCTACGAAATAATGCATGATTAGCTTAAAACAATATGGATGAATAAATATTATATTTGACAGAATAATCTGAATGCTAAAGGGTTAAAGTTAGCTACAGCACAGCGATTCATTGGTTGTTGCAAAAAAGTTGTATTCTTAAGGGTATATTCTATTCTTACATTATCAGAAAGCTCATTTACATTTACTGGGTGGCTAAGAAGAGTAGTACTTTTTTGCAGTATATTTATCAAAAAGGTGCTGAGTGGCATTTTGTCTGACATTATGTTCTGAATTCAACTACCACCAGGGTCAACTTTGCCTGTCAAGGTTGATAAAATAAGTATTTGTTGACACTGGGGTAGATGGAATCAACTTACCCACTGTCTGGAATTTGTTGGCCTTGTGCCAAAATTTGAAACCAATATATCTGACAATTATCTTTCTACAGCTGGACAAGAAAATGTTTGCAGACCACTCTTTGAAAATGTTCTTAGTTATCAACACCTTATCTGAATGACAAATCAGAAGGAAATTAAACTTTGTATAATCCTTTCAGCATGATATACAGGTTGGGACTTTAATTTCATTTCACCAACACTATTTTCTTCTAGAAGAAGTCAGATAATTTTTCAAAGCTTTAAATCCTGGATGTATGTGTGTGTGTCCTATTCCATTCTTTGTTTCTATATCTAGAAACAAAGAATATGGAATAGGATACAAAGAACTTGCGACAAAGCAAACAGGGCGAACACGTGGTATAAAACTGACAAATATCAAGGAGTGATGTTTGTAGAGACCACAGCACATGGAGAACTAACCTGTAGATTTAGAAAAGCTCTGAAGGAGATCAAACTCAACATTAAGATTGTTGAAAAGCCAAGGAACTCTGTCAGATCACAACTATGTAGGACGTACCCTTTTGAGAATACCATATGCACCAATGATAACTGCATGGTATGTAGGATTAGCCCTGGCATTAACTGTAGAACTCGAAATGTAGTTTACTGCATAAGATGCATAGAAGGTGCTTGTAAAGAAATGAACATGACATACATAGGGGAAACGTCTAGGAGCATTGTGGAACGACTAAATGAACATCTAAGACAATATCATGACAAAAAGCAGTCCTCCATACTCTACCAACATGCCAAAGACTACCACGGAGGCAACTTGGGTCAACTTGACATCCACATCTTATCCAAGCACCCAAAAGACCCAACACTCAGACAAATACAGGAGTATGTCCTTATAAATGAAACCTCCCCAATACTAAATAGGAAATATACATAGTAGATATAATACCTCCATAGCCACAGTTTACACAGGTAGAGTAGAATAGTTAGTGGACTGTTATATAGATAGATGTGTGTGTGTATATGCACATGTTTTTTTTTTTATGTAAGCATATGGATATGAAAATAAACAGATCAAGATACAGACGGATAGGTACATAGGTTATAAGAACAGACAAGCACACATACGCAAATGGAGACTGACACACATGACCATATATACACACACTTTACTCCACACAAGGACACATATGAAGACACATATCCACACATGAAGAGATGCACATCCACCCATACATACAAACATGGTACATAGTTGTATAACATAGTTGTAATTGTCTCGACCACGGTCGAACAATGATGATGATGTATAACACGCACACACACAAGGAGACAGAGGTGTATACATATACAAGCACATGCTCACACACACATACATAGAAAATACACGGACATGCAAGCACATGAATATACAGAATACATACATACAGATACACACATATATACATACATACACATGCATACATACATACACACATACATATGTACATGCATGCATCCATAGGCACACACACACTCACTGACCCACACATGTGCACAAACAAACAAAAGGTAACACAGTGGAAATAACAGACAGTCAAGACTATTGAAAAGGTTGCAAGACGCAACAAAAATTTTAGGAAAATAAAATTAAGAAATAAGAGGAAATTTTACTGGTGAGTGTGTTACATTATAAGGCACAAAAAGAAAATGACTCCCCAGACACAACAGAATAACCTAAATTAATATCCCTTTAAATTGTAGATCACATTACAAAGAGGCACCTTTCTTTTTCCTAAGAAATTACATGAATTTAGTGCTGGTTTCTTGTAAAAATGCAACTGCCTTTGTCTTATCACTGATCATATTGGAGAAATCTTTAGCCAACATCTTACAGGTTTTTAGAAATTGAGAAGTAATCTCCCTTGTAGATCACATGACAAATTTGCACCCCAAATGGAATCTGATCATCTTCATTATCACTTAATGCTTTACTCTTTTTTAAAAAAAATATCTATCCATGATCTAACCCTAACTCTGTGTTTAGCTTTTATTTTTCCATTGGCTGTAATGCCAGAAATGAAAACACCAGCTCAGAGGAAGGGAAGTTCTGGTGAAAAGGCACAAGCAGATAACTGCAGATTTGAAGTCATCATTGATAACTCTCTCTCTCCTCCAATTTGCAGACCCTTGTTACTATATTTTTAATAATTGATATAATGGAAAAATATGATAAAATCTGTCAGTAATTATTTATAACTATTATACAGAGACTCCTGCATGCAATTACAAGTAATCCGTAATAATATTTTGAATTTTGAAATATCATTTATTTTTGGCATATGAATTTTTTGAAACTATTTCTAAATCTTTGAATGTCTTTCAATCATTCCACCTCACCTACTATCCTCTTTCGCTGCACCTATGAGGCACGTTGCGCCATTTGGGAACCACTGGTATAGACTAACATTTCTTCACTGTCGACTTCTGAGGGGCCTTTGTACCTGAAATATATAAATGTTATTGAACTTTTTACCCTTTTGTATTGTAAGAAGCTCTCCATCTTTCCTATTTTGTTATTTTATTTAAATAAAAATCATAACATTCATGCTAACATGAAAATCATACGATTTCTTTTTTAAAAAACAGTAGCAGTTAGCTTATTTTTAATGTGTTTTTCATAATTTACTTTATTTTTTTTTAAAGTAGCAGGTGTTGTATTATGTTGGTTAGCTATTTGGATATATGAATTGCTGTGAGTAATCTTCATCAATTTTACATTTAACATCCTAAAATAATTCTTTTACAGGAATACAAACTTATGTTTGGCATGATGTTTTCCATAAAATCTTTCATTCACAGGATATCACCATCAGACATGTATCCTTTCAAAATATTCCATACAACAATTTGAATTTTGAATTGTATCTCTTTTTTTAAAAGCTGTGTATGTTAAATGATAAAAATGAACAATGGCAAAGATAGTGACAATGGTTGTAAGGATTTAAATGCTCTATTACTATCAATAGCTATGTAATGAAGGTGTTAAATCAAGAGTTGAAGCCCTAATATAGATTGGAAATTGCATTTTTAAGGCAAGGAGATTAATTTGCTTTAGTCAAATGATTGGTAATAGGACAGAACAATATGCATATTATCAAACACATCAGCTCCTGCAATTTAAACAATCATTCATCGTGGATGTAAAACTGTTTTATGACAATAAAAAGAAATTTTATTGTTTGGTTGATTATGGTTATTTTGTTACTAAAAAAATTCGAACCTGTTTTTTTTTGACAGTTATTGTATCCCAAGTGATGCAAATGTTTTGTGGTCTCAGTAAATAAGATGAAAAATATGTTACAGTAAAGAATGGGGAGGAAAGCTCTAACTGAAAGAGCTATTCTACTTCATGGGTAGAATGGCTCTTCCTTAATCTTATAGATAGCCACCTCTACCCCAATCAGGTTGGGTAAGGAAGTGGTTTGGAGGTCCAAGACATTAGAATTTTCGTTGTTGTAAATTTGGAAAGAAACATATCAGTGGTCATTACTTTGTCATCTTGTGATCCTTGGGTCTGATGACAATTGCCCAGAATGGAATCTTGATGCCTTAGAAAAAGAAGACTGGTACCATCTGGTCTTTTGCCATCCTCTCAAGTCTAACCCCACCAGCTTTAGTTGTGATAGAAAATGGCAGCATCCAAATCTTATTTTGATCTTTTTGGGGGCAATATGCTGTGTTAGCATGACAGTGGGTGGAATATAAAAATGTCAGTTGTAGAGCTGCAAGCTGAAGTGAAATGCTGATTTGGAGACAGCCATTATTCAACTGGTAATATTTGATCTCAAAGGTGTGCTGTTGGGAACTTGCCAGTCGATGTTGGTCGAACGAATGCATAAGGTTGTCCAAGATGTTCTAGCATTCAATGTCATCCCATTGATGTTCAACTGATGAACCATCTGCAAGAGTACAGCTTTGTCATGTTTAGGTGCTGTAAGCAGTTTTAGTTTTGTACAAGGTGGTATCAAAAGATTCCCAAACTAGTTCTGTAGTCACGGGCAGGAAGCTGGAACAAAGAGCCAACATGAAATTTCATGTCAAACTTGGGAAGCCTGCTATGGATACATTGAGCAAGCTTACAGCGACAAGGCACAAGCTCTTCAAAAGCTGAAGAAGGTTCCTGGAAGACCTTTAGGAACTTTTGCTCATAACAAAGAAAGCTGAAACGTTCAAGGCAGACATTCTCCAAATACAAGAATAAAAAGATGTTAAGAATTTGCAAATACGGCCGTAAGTCGTTTTAATCTTGATGCTGCATACAAATTACAGTATTTGTATAGAAAGAGATATAAAGGCGTTTCTGTGCGTTCGTATTCATATACAAGAAGTAATACTTGACTCCGAATTTTGTCAATGTTTCTAGTTTGCAATGAACATGATACATTTTTATACACGTTTGCGTGCACACACACTCACAGGAAGCACTATAGGACTTTAGAAATTGATAGCAAAAGTATTCATGCTATGCATGATGAATGTGATGTGATTTGATTGTGACATGAAATATTCTCTAGTTTTGTTTAGTGCTGTTGTTAGATTTTGTGATGTCAGGATTCTAATTTGTGGATATGTTGATTGATATTGTATGAAGAGTCCTGGATGCTAGTAATTGTGATGTAAACAACTAATGAGGAAGCTTCTATGTAATAATTGAGCCGGTTCTCCAGGCTAGTACTGAGATGTTTCTCAGGAAAAAAAAAAGAAAAAATTCTCCCCTTATTGGAGGAAGAGAATTTCCATGTTAGGATACTATGATGCTTTTTTTTTTCAGTTTTAGAATAGGAAACAGAACTTTTTCCTTTTAATATTTATTTTCCTTAACATGCAAACTTAGGAAAGACGGCTTTCTTAATTTTAAGACCAATGTTTACAAACTTCATTTCTATGAGACACCTAGTGGCATCAAAGTGATTATGTTGACTGATTTGAATGTTGGAAATATTCGGGACATTCTGCATCAAATCTATAGTTCAGTAAGTAAAGATTCATTCCTTTGTTTTAAGTTTTACTTTTAATTTACATTTCTTAGAATTTGTTGAGAGACAACAAATTTCATGTTCATGTGCAATGAAAAACATAAACAAGAATATATGGCTTCTTTATTCTTTTTTTATTGTATATACAGTAATCAGGAAAATGATTTAGTGCATGTGCTTTGAGAGAATCACAGCAGATTAAATCACTCGAAAGACAGCTCACCAGTTAAGAAATCTACAGTTCAATCCTGACATCTTTTTGAATGTATATAAATTGATTGTTAAAAAATATTTCTATGCTCTCTAAAAGAATTTAAGGGTTATAACCCTTAGAGAGAGACCATGTCGGTTTATGAGTCTGTCAACTGAATGATCACAATTTTAACCAAGTCTCGTCGGTTTTGCTATAATCTGAACTAAATATTTGTTCTCAGTTAGATGGCTTATATCTGGAATAAATCCTGTACTGAAGTTCATTTTATGTAGAACATTAGTAAATAGGGGGGTAGTTTGAACTCTTCTCATATTCTTTCTCAGGGTTAAAATCCAAAATTATTTTGAGCAAGGCTAGCAATAAAAACTTTCTTATATAAGAGTAGACCCAGATAATCTTTATTTCTTGTCTAAATCTTTGCTACCCTTACATAACAGGGTTCCTACACTATAATTATGAACCTGTTAATGTCTAAGAGATCCTGCTATGAATTAGAAATTTAATCGAACTTTCCCAGTCAAATTTTTCGTAAAAATTGATTACATCTGTCATGGTAATCATTATTTCTACACAGGAACTTGTTTCATTGCAAATTTTGATACAATTCATTGTACCGAGCTGTAAATATATCAGTTAGGCTGTACACATAAACAGAAAACAGTAAAAATTTAGCTTGGTGCCCCAGCATGGCCACAACTGACAGGCTCAAACAGGTAAATGAGAAATGTCACTTACTTGGACTAGCCTAGGTTTTTGTGATGCCTTTATTAATGAAACAAAGCATATTACAAATGTCTCGTCATTTCTCTTATTGTAGATGTTTTTGTATTTTCACAGCTCTATGTTGAATATGTTGTTAAGAATCCATTGTGTTTACTTAACAAGCCAATAACCAGTGAACTGTTCAAAACCAAAGTGGACGAATTTGTGCAAGGACTAAGTATATATGCTAAGGTTTAAATATATATTTATAAAGTTTAATGAAATCTATGCAATGATATGTGTTGCCAAATGTTGTAAAAATTTAAGTAATTGTATATTATTAAAAATATTTCATTAAATATATACAATAGTATTTTGGTATTCTGTATATATGTTCTTTCTTTTCTTTTTGTGAGTACTAAGTAGAATGTTTCTTTTGGAAATTAAAAAAAGATAAAAGTTATACTACTTTAACAACTTCTTGGGTATTTATAATTCAATCACCACATTTATTTAACATTTTATTTTTATGATAATACACATACCCTTTACTATATAATACATTTTACCAGAAACCAATGCTTAAAATAAAGATACATTATTGAAAACAACGGGTTTTTTGTGTTGTTGATTTGTGTGACATTTTTATCAATTTAATTAGATGTATTTCAAATTTATTCAGAATAAACTGTAGAATCAAAACCAAAAAGAGAGCACAAATGGTTGAGTTGAAAGAGTATCAGACAACCAGCTGAGAATAAATGGTTTGTATCCCTGTCACCAACAAATGTATTGTAGTTATGGCCAATGCATTCAACTCTCAAACATTAAATTTATATGGCATTGAATCAAAACCAGTACTAATTTACTAATATAAGCAAACATTGAATAGTAAAATTGCTGAATATTTTGTCAGCTTTTTCATCCATTTAATTCACCAGACATCAGCATTAGAGATCATTAAAATTTAGATTATCTAAATGTGAACACAAAGCACTGATGCTAAATTAACCAATATCCTTAATTTAAAATGTTTGCTTTTAAATAATTCATTATATTGAGTTTTATTTGCATTTGTTTAGCTTTGAGGTCTTATATTCTTCCCTGCACAACTGTTTTAGCAACTCCTCTTCAATACTTGTTTACTAGCCAGATCATTCATCATCATCATTTAACGTCCGCTTTCCATGCTAGCATAGGTTGGATGATTTGACTGAGGTCTGGCGAACCAGACTCCAATCTGATCTGGCAGAGTTTCTACAGCTGGATGCCCTTCCTAATCCAAACCACTCTGAGAGTGTAGTGGGTGCTTTTACATGTCACCGGCACGAGGTCCAGTTTGGTGGTACTGGCAACGGCCACGCCCAAATGGTGCTTTTTATGTGCCACCTGCATAGGAGCCAGTCCAGAGGCACTGGTGACAATCTCACTCGAATGTTTCACGTGCCACCAGCACTAGTGCTAGTAAGGCGACGCGGTAACGATCATGCTCAAATGGTGTGTTTAACATGCTATCAGCACGAAGGCCAGCTTGTTGCTCTGGAAACTATCTCACTCGTATGGAACTCTTAGCGCTCCACTAGCAACGGATGCCAGTCACCGATTTTGATTTCAACTTTGATCATCATTAATTAAAGTCTGTTTTCCAAGCTGGCATGGGTTGGACAATTATATGTTGTTGTTTTTTTTTTGGGGGGGGTCTTTCTTTTTTTTTTTGCTACCAGCATTGGTGAGGTTGCCAAATAACTTACAAGACAAGAAAAAGTCTCTTGACTGGGTTGGGGTGTATTTGAGAAAGAGGTAGGTGGATTTATGCCAGGTGTTGAGAAGGAACAAGCACAAGTCTTATGTTAGGAAGATGCATGACTACCCTGCAATTTTATAAAGGTGGGTGAGAGTAGTTGGAAAGAAGATAAAGGTACAAGAAGGTGAGTATAAGACAGAATACAGAGAGTGGAAGAAGAGGAACAGATGGTTAGAGATGAGAATAGAGGTTAATGTGATGATGAACAAGGATGGAGATGTGGTTGGTAGTAAATATCAGTATGGAGAGTAAGGAAGGTGAGAGGGTGTGACAAGTGGCAACATATAGATAGATTAGAAATTAAGGAGATGATGTGTAAGAGTGAGTGGGGGAAGGATAGTGTCGGAAGATGGAGGCATATACATGTGGCTATAGTAGTGTTGAGGCATTGATGGCAGATATGAGAGGGTGTTAAAGATGAGGTGTGTAGCTCAGAGTAGAGTGAAATACGGCACAGAAACAGGTGATCAGTAAAAAGACTAGCGTGAGGAAGGGATGCAAATGAACGGTTGTTAACAGAAAGTGGTGCCAGAGGAAGTAGGAGATAACTAGATGTGCAAAAAAGGTGAAGGTGAAATGTGCTGATTCTGATCTGAAGTGATTACAGTTGCTGAGTAATGCCATAGTTAGATGATAGAAGGATGGGTGTTAAGAAGATGAGATGTGGGGGATGATTGATGGGACAGACTGGGTGCATGGGCTGGATCTAGCATGTACAGATATAAACAAAATGCTTTTAAGAGAAATGTGTGGATAAGATAATTGTGGTATGTGATAGGATTACTAAGCTTAGAATAGCCTTGTCTGATGTAACTGTGACTGTTGTACCTTCTGCACCTTTCTAATTTCCTCCAGACTTCTTGGCTTCTGCAGAAGGCTCTAATGTGGCCTTTTTGGCCACATTTAAAGCAACGAGGGGTTCTGCTCTGCACCCACACTCTCAACACTACATCTCCAATGGTCACCGTTTCCACCACATTTTCCAGTGTTTCTGCAATACCCTGTATGATCAGGTCCAATGTTTGGCCTTTCCATACTGAATTTTCTGTTTACGTGGCTTGGAGGACAGCTATTTCTTCTTTATTTCCTAGAAGAACAATCGCCGCAACCTAAGCCACATTTATTTCCGGTGGGATTCCCTCTTCCCTAATTCTGGAACTCCTTCCAAGATAAGTGGGTAAAAAGACCACTTTATCCGACTTTTCTGTGGTTACTGCGTGTTCTTTTGCTTTTCCTTTAAATGAACCATAATTGTTCCGTATCTGCTTCCACTGCCAAGATATGCTATGTCTTGCCTTTTCTATTACTTCTGCCTCAACATTTTCAATCTTCCTTTCTTCCAAAGAGTACACCTTATATATCACTGTTTTCTTATCCATCTCTTCCAATACTTCCTGGGGTGGTGACAACTTAACATCACCACCTACCTACCCTACATACCATCTTCTCATATTTTTCTGGTTGTCAGGCCCACCTCCTTTTTTTTGTGACTTCTGTCATTTCTGCAAAACTTTTCTTCCTTAAGCACTTGTCCATCCTATCAACTGCTCGTACAAGCTCCTCCTCCGAAGAGGACAATTCGGACCCACTAAGGTCTGAATGGAACATGTTTTTTACTGTTGACGTTGCTGACCCTCCTCAAGGTGGAGAGAAAGCACAACCAGAAGACCGCTGCAAAGCAGCGTAAGACGGTCGACTACTCTTCACACAATCAGTAAACACATCAGCATGATACGAACTCTACGAGAGAGAAAGGAGAAAGAGAGGCGCGGGAAACAGAGAGTGAGCAAGCCCAACAGCTGTCTTATATAGGTGTCTTTCCAGAAAGGCTTACTGGCTCATTGCGCATGCCCACCAGAAGTTTGTAAGATCTCGCTTTTGTCTCGAGCAGCTAATAGCTTGCAGCAAGATCTCAATATGGTTCTTCTGAGCGACATTACAAAGGGCTCCCCTGAGAACTCAGGTTTGAAATTAAAAAGTTGTAGGAGAGCACAAGAATGCAGAGAATGGCAGTGAGAGCAAATAACAATAAGTGAAAAAAAAAATTGATCACAATCAAAATACAAGAGACAGGCACAAGAATGTTCTTTGCAAAGTTCAATGTCAAGGCATGGAAATGTTCAGCACAGAAGAAAATCACAGGAAAGGAAAAGAAAAAATGTCAGATATAGTCTTACTGAGTTTCTTAGGCCAATGAACTGTACGGCCTGTCTTAGTGACATAAGGTTTGTTTGGTTGTGGTTGTGATGACGAAGGTGAGGGTGTAGATGTGAGCAAAGGTGTATATGTAGGTGGTTGCAGTGGATCAAAGGTGGGCATAGCCCCCTTTCGTTACCCGTATTTTAAGATAACAGGATGGAGCAGGCGTGAGTGGAGGAAAGGAAGCAGGGAAAGAAAGGGACGAACACTTATGAAGACCAAGACCTCCAAATCGCTTGGGCAATGCAACCTGATTGCGGAATGTTGGAGAGAGTTTGACATTGACTAAGCATTCAAGTGTCTCAAAGATTAGGTTGTTGAAATGTTGGAGGCACAATGGAAATCGGTAAGATGAGCTGACACTGAGCAAATATAGAAGCTTTGGAATCGAGAGGTAATTTCTAAGTATGAAAAAAAAATTGAGGGGGTTCGATAACTTCAATATTTTTCAGCAATTGCTCAAGGGCAGCCACCATCGACTGGAAGAGGACTTAAAAGCAAGGTCGGTGATTGTGACTCCTAGGGAGCACCAAGCTGATGGGGGAGGGACCGCTATGGCTATGGAAGTGAAAGACTGCAAAAAGGTCAATTGGTTGGTGTTGAGAAGTCAGGTGGTTGAGGATCTGGAGCTCACATTTACGCTCCCACCCAAAGTAGCATCGTCAAGATACCAGACGTTGAGGTCTAGCTCGACCCCCCATCTTGGTGATGTCATGAATGCCCAGTGCAAACAGAGCAGGCTTGATTGGTTCGCCCTGTTGGACTCCTGAGGCGGAGGTGATGATTTGGTCACTGAAAGAGAGGTAGGAAGGCTCCCGATAAGCCTGCCATGCAAGGTGGTAGAGTTGTGGGACCTTCTCTCTTACTGAGCTGAGGACAGCATCGTGGCTGATGGAGTTGAAGGCATTCTTAAGGTCAAGTTTAAGGATGACCTTGAGTGTACAAGAAGACCAAGTTGGTATAGGCTCTGGTAGTGTGGGCAGCAGCTTCATATCCTAATTTGGTACTAACTCCTAGCTGGGTGGGGGAAAATTCCTCCTCCAATAAGCTAGTGACCGATTGTAAGCACACCTTTGCGGTGAGATGGCAAAGGGTGCAGCCGACTGCAATGGGGCGCAGATTTCCATTGTGTTTAGTGAGCCCGAATAATTTTGCACTGAAGAATAGTGGGAAGATATAAGGGAGGACATTCACTGAAGAGAATTGGTTCACAAACTGAGTCAAATTCTCCAAGGGCTCAGGTCCGGCATCCCTGGTCAATAAGGAGATACCGTCCTTGAGGTGTTGAAGCCAAAGGCCATCATTTCCCGCACCTAAACCAGCAGGGAAGGATGAAATCGCCTTTCTGATGTTGTCAGAGGTGAAGATCAGTCTCAAGTATTCTGGGGGATCAGGCCAGTTTAGTTGATTATCTGGGGCTGACGGTGGGTCCTTCTCTTCCAGACGTCCAAGAGATTCAGAGTAACCAAGAGCGAGGGAGGCTAGAGAAGAGAGGAGACAGACAGCCCTACGCGCGCTTGAGGTTTATCGGTTGCCTGTCAGTAGGCACCATGCTTGATGTCAAATTGAGGTGAGAAGTGGTCAGGCCAAAATCCGGTCAATATAAAGATCTTCACCCGGGAACAAAAAAAGAAAACAATAATAATAAACCAGCTTGGCGGGAGTTAACAAGTATGTAGAAAACAAATACAGAAAAAAAACTGCGCTGGGGGAAAGTGGGGACTTTCAGAAAATTCACAAGATCCGATTTTTCCATCATAACTTCTGGTAAAATGGATATGTATTGATTTTTTTTTTTTAACGGAATCCTACGTTTTTGGTTATGGAGGATCCGATTCTGAAAAAAATTTTCAAAATTTCAAATACCCCCACACTCTCCTTCATTATTCATTTTTTCCGGATTATTTTTTTCCTTTTCGAAATATATAGAAAAATACGAAGATTACAAATTCTCAAGAAATTAAATTTAAATTTGTGTTTATTTTTTTCTATATTCCGAATCTCCGTATTTTCCCACGTAGATTGATGGAAGCAAAAATTCGTAAAAAGTTTTTTAAAAAAGTTAAAAAAAACACTTTAATTTCACATGAATTACTTTCATATTATTACGGGAAATTACTCTGAAAGAATTTCTTTTTCAGAATCGGATCCTCCATAACCCAAAACGTGGGATTCCATGACGGAAAAAATCGGATCTTGTGAATTTTCCGAAAGTCCCCTCCCCAACTCCAGGGTCGTCAGCGCGCATTTTTTTCCCTATTAGTTTTCTATATACTTGTTAACACCCGCCAGGCTGGTTTATTATTTTTCTTTTTGTTTATGAAAACCACGTTAGTGTTTGTGCGTGTGTGAAACAAGTAAAAGTATAAAATTAAAACAAAATATTTTTACATAACTCGATTTTGTGAATTTTCCGATGTCCCCCAACCCTGTTGCTTTCCGCGCATTTTTCTTTTCATATTCGTTGCCTACACATTTTTTTTTTTACACCCGTTGCACAATTTTACTGTTTTCAATTCGTTTCCGGGTAATATTGTAAACATTATCCGAAAAATTTTATAGAACATGTATTACGAGGCGAGGAAAAACATGGGTAATATGTAAGTATTTAACCAGAAATAACTTTTCAAGTTTTTTAAGATAGAAAGATATATGAGTCAGTAATATTTTAAAACATTTTAAAAGTATAAATATCATGAGAAAAAAAGGACTATTAAGAGATTTTAAAATATTTAATTTTCAAAATGTCAAGTATAAGATGTAAAAGAGTCAATAGAATGCAATATCACCGCAAAAGGAAACAATATTTCGTTTTCGTTTCGGTATTTCAAGAAACCCATCCTATTTTACATGTACCCAATTGACACCGTTCATCAGCAGCGATTTGTCTAGATATTTCGTTTTCGTTTCGCTATTTCAAGAAACCCATCCTATTTTACATATGCCCCATTGACACCGTTCATCGGCAGCGAATTTTGTCTCTGTTTTTGGTGATCAACTTTGTCTTTTGTAATTATGATCGACCGTTGTTCAGTTGACATATTGTAATTAAATTATATACTCAAAGACCAGAACTTTGCAGTCTCGTGCAAGCTAAAGACTTCCGATAATAATGGCGATGCCATCAAATGAAAGAAACAATGAACACAATCTAATTGATGAACTCGAGACGGCTTTTCAAGTAAGTTCTTTGCTTTTGTTTCGCGGAAATCTCAATTTTTATTTACTGGTAAATTTTAAAATAACCTCTGTTTATATAGAAATAGAAATAAAGTCAATGAAAAAGCATTTACATAAAACATTTCGTCTGTTTTAAAAAAATTGATTTTTCAGTAGAGGTATTTAATGTAATTTTGCACAAATTAATATGAATTAACAGACCAACACTTCTTCTGATCTATAAATCTGTACGATCTTTACACACACATGCGTTTGTATGTGTGTGTGTATCTTTATGTCAAGTTATATTAAAAACTGTTTACCATTGAACTGAAGTATTACTCAGTTTTTGAAGCGGACATATTAACTATACTGTTACGAAAAGGTTGGTGACAGTGACTCCGAAGTTTCTTCTCTCTCTCTCTCTCTCTCTATATATATATATATATATATATATATACTTCTTTACTGCCCACAAGGGGCTAAACATAGAGGGAATAAACAAGGACAGACAAAGGGATTAAGTCGATTACATCGACCCCAGTGCGAAACTGGTACTTTATTTATCGACCCCGAAAGGATGAAAAGCAAAGTCGACCTCGGCGGAATTTGAACTTAGAACGTAACGGCAGACGAAACCCGGCGTACTAACGTTTCTGCCAGCTCGCCGCGGGTCAAAACCAGGTGTTTTTGCTGCATTTTTGACAGACTATATTTTTTTACAAATATTTACTACCTTACAAAAAACTATATCAACTAAGCAATTTCTGAAATAGTAATTAGATTATGTTATAAACATAATCTAATTACTATTTCAGAAATTTATCGCCGTTCTCTTTGAGTATATAAAAGGGCCATCTACCTGAAGGGATTTGTGATTTGTCTGCTTTCTTACTAAGACTTTGATTTTTTTTTCTAGGTTAACGCTAAGGCCCTTCAATTCTAGACCTTGGTTCCACATCTGAAACTTCTCTAGTTCTGGTAGTGATTCAGTTATAAGAACAAGGTCATCAGCATAGAGGAGCTCCCAGGAGTAGCACAACTTAAATTCTTCTGTTATTGCCTGGAGGATGAACAAGAGGGAACTGAGGACTACTCCTTGGTGAACCCCTACTTGTACCCTGAATTCTTCACTATACTCATTGCCAACCCTCAACTTACTGACAGTGTCCCTGTACATAGCTTGTACAGCTCTCACCAACCACTTGTCTATCCCTAGTTAGATTGTACTATCATTTTTACCATTCAAAACTTTATTATTATGAATGAATTGGATAAAAAAATATTTGTAACAGTGTTCTAAAAATATATTGACATTGTATCCTTATTTCAGAATTGTCTGTCCTTGTTAACTTCCCAAGAGTATTTCAATGTAACAGACTCTGAAGAGACTAAAGCAGGTAAGCCTTTCTTTATTATTTTGTTGAAGATATTGAGAGAGTTCTGATCTTGAAATGCCTTACAGTATCAGCTTCATCTCTTTCTTTGTTGTGAATTCAAATTCTACTTGGTTTGATTAAATAAGTGCAATAGATTGGGGCTGGAAGCAATCATAGGTTTGCTCTCCTTCAAAAATTTCGCTTTCTTTGAAGTCATTAATGTTGTGTTGTATGTAGTGATTGATATAATATGAGAGTAGTTATTGAATCTCAGCCAAGTTTTACTTCAGATTGTGATAATTTATGACTGTTTGTTTGGTAGAGTGAATTTTAAAACGATTATGTAATACAAAATACTGCTGAGTTAAAGGCTTTCAAATTCAGATTTAATTAGTTCACTATATGCAGTTCTACACTGTTATTATTTATATGTGAACATATACAACCAGATTTCTGATTAAATAATATGTGATTCAAATTACATTTTTTTAATGGCTTAGTTGCAAGAGCTGTGCCCATGTCTTTTGTAGGTTTTCTGAGGCTGGCTTGAATGCTGCAGTTAATGTTGAAGTTGAATATTTATAAGTTGACATTTGCAGGAAATATGTTGATGGTGTGGCAACTCTGAAGAGGAAAGATAGGGTTAAGTGGTTAGTGCAATGTTGGTCAGTGAAACACTTGGATTGGGGAGAGGGGAAGAGATGGGTGTGTGTAGGAGGGAACTAGTGTGTTCAGAGGGGCAAAAGTGGTTGAGACAACTTTAGAATGGAGAGAAGAGACAGCAAGTATTAATTGATTACTCTGATGACTTTCTTTTTGGATGGTTGAGAATATTTGTTTGTAGCGGCAGTGCTGTTCATGTATTTCTCCTCTGCATTTTGTCAAGGATCATTAGATAGTCCGGAAGAAGAGTGTGAGTTTTGTGATAGAGTTTTAGCTATGATGTAAGTGGGTTTGATCAGATATTGTGTGAATGAAGCCAATAATCTTTTCTACTATAGACACAAGGCCTGAAATATTGGGAGTGGGGGGGACGGCTAATTGATTACATTGACTCTAGTGTGCAGCAACTGGTCCTTGTTACATTGACCCCCAAAAGGATGAAAGTCAAAGTTGACCTTGGAAGAATTTGAACCCAGAATATAAAGATGGATGAAATGCCACTAAACATTTCGTCCAGTATGCAAACAATTCTGCCAGCAAGACTGACAAAAGAATGTCTGTGCAATGAGCAGTGAATATTACCAAAAATTTTGTCCAAATTCACTGCTTTTCTCATTGATGCATCATAAACTGTTTTGTGGTTTATATTGGCAAAACATATATACATATGTATTTATAAATATACACACACACATATATGAGGGTAAGTCAAAAATTATATGTACCTTTGTTTCTGTGATTTATTAAGACAAATGCAGGGATTGAACAATTACATGATGTTTCAACATAGTCCCCCCCTCGCTTTCCAGTGCACTTATTCCAACAGTCTGCAAGTTTGCTTTTTCCAACAGAAAAGAAGGTTTTTGGCTGGTCACACAGCCATTTATACACTGCTTCTTCTTCTTCTTCTTCTTCTGTAGCAAGTCGACAATCTTGTAGAGGTTGTTTGAGTGGTCCAAAGAGGTGATGGTCAGAAGGGATGAGTGAGATCTGGGCTGTATGCTGGACTATCCAACAACTCAAAACCCAGAGTTTTTCAATGGTGTGGGCATGTATCGTCAAGCAACAGTAACACTTGCCTTAACAATAGGCCTTGGTGTTTATTGAGAATTAATTTCGTTTGTTGGACAGCATTTCACTAAGGCATACAGTGGTAGACTGTAGACTTCTTTTCCAGGTAATGTTCCAGCTTAGGCCCTTTTGTGTACCCAAAAATGGTTAACATCACTTTTTCTGTGGAAGGTCGAGTCTTGAATTCCTTTTTCATTGGCAATCCTGGGTGTTTCCACTTCATATTCTGCCTTTTGGCTTGTGGCTCATTGATAGACCCAGGACCCATCTCCTGAAAGTATTCCCTCCAAAACAGCTTTACCTTTATCAATACAAAGGTTGAATAAGTATTGACAAATCTTCACACCACTGTAAGCACTCTTGGCATCCATCTCACACACATTTTACAAAAGCAAAGCTTGCCAAGGATGATTTCATATGCAGAACCATGAATAATTTGTAGAGAACAAAGGCTACTTCATTGAGGGGTCACTCATTGATTCACCAGAACCATCTCTCAAGCTTGTTGAATCCTTCTCACATCAGTGGTGGCGGTTGATGAGCATCCTGCTCTCTCTCTCTCTTCATGCTTCACATTTCTTTGGCCATTTTCAAACTTCTTGATCCACTTACACGCACACTTCTACACAGTAGAGCATTGTCCCTGTATTGTACTGAAAGCTTGCAATGAATTTCAGCACCTGAAACACAGACCAGTGAAATTGGATCACTGATCTCTGTTCTTCCTTGGTGCACACTGCCAGCAAAGTAGGCATGTCTTCTTCATTAACTCAAGGCAGAAAACTGGAGGGATGAAGGTCAAATCTTGGTTATGTAACCACAAGAATACCACTTTTTAGTAAGGCAAGCACCAAAGGCAGTGCAGCCAGCCTAAAAAAGTTTTGTGAAAGTGCTGATAATTTTTGACTTCTCCTAGTATATTATGAATTTTTTTTTCAAAGTTTCCATCTACAAAATTTTATGCACTGTGAGATTGAACCCAGAATCACATGGTTGTAAAGCAAAATTCTTAACCATATAAATCATGAGTGAGTTCCTTTTAAGGTATCTCTTTGAAATTGTTTAGGAAATTTGTTTTAAATTCCTCTTTTGAAATAGTTTTGAACATAAACTCGTATATATTTTTACTAAATGTCTTGAAATATTTTCTAGGTATTGAACATGCACTTCAAAGATTCTTAGAAGTTGGGCGGCAAATGGAAGCATTTTTTCTTCGGAAGAGAATGATTCTTTCAATACAAAAACCTGAGCAAGTTATAAAAGAGGTAAAAGGACATGTAATAGAAAGAAAAATTCAAAACTATCTTTTTCAGACCATCAATTACTTGTTTGTAACAAAATATCTTATATTTTATAGATAAGATCTCAGATGGTATTTCTTTTAATTTTTTGATAATTATTTTTAGTTATACAGCTAATTACTTTAGAAGAACCCAAACAGTCTTAAATCTTAATCATAAAATTCAAATACAAAAGGAAGTCACATTGACATAATATTCCAAAATTACTACACAGTAAACTTAGAAGCAGATATCTTTAAAAGAATATGAATAAAAACTAAAGCGTAGATTAAATAAATAATGCTTGTGTTTAACTGGTAAAAAAAAACCCACTATTTTCTCCAAGTATAACAATATTTATATGTATGTATATATATATATGTGTGTGTGTGTTGATCCAGGAAGACATGAGACAAGGTGGTGAAGCATGATCTTCAAACGTTGGGCCTTATGGAGATGTTGGTGATATGCTGTGCTTGAGAAGACTTGTCAAACCAAGTGAAACCATAGTTGTGGCCGTTACTGGTATCATGTAAATGGTACCCCATTGCCAGTGGCACATACAAAGCACCCATTACGCTCTCAGTATGGTTGGTGTTAGGAAGGGCATCCAGTCATAGACCACAATATGGAACCTGGTGCAGCTCTCTGGCCTACCAGTTCCAATCAAACCATCTAACCCATGCCAGCATGAGAAGCAGATGTTAAATGATGATGATACATACATACACACACGCGTATATATGTCCCACCCATGTTAGCATGGAAGATGGACTTTAAATGATTATGATTACCTACACATATCATCATTTAGTGTCCATTTTTTATACTGACATGGGTTGGATGGTTCGACTGGAACTGGTAGGTCAGAGAGCTGCACCAGGATTCAGTCTGTTTTGGCTTCGTTTCTACTGCTGCATACCTTTCCTAATGCTTACTGCTCCACAGAATTTACCAAATGTCTTTTATATGTCACTAGCATGGGTGCTCTTTATATGTCACTGGTACAGGCACTACATGTCACCAGCATGGGTGCCCTTTACATATCACCAGCACTATTTTGTTATGTAAGAATCCTTTAATGTTCCAGACACCTAATTAATTATGATGAAATTAGTTGTTTTAGAAAATCCCACCAAATTCATGGTTATTTTCAAAATTAATTAAAAGTCAGAGACATTGCATTTCATTAGAAATATATTCAATAACATATAGTACTAAGTTCAAATCCTTCTGGCAAAGTTTTTGAGAAGCTGGAACTCTGTTGAAAGAGAGAGATGTCTTAACTGCTTCAAAAATACAACCGGCTCTGGTACATCATGATGTCTGACAATGAGAGCAAATAAAACTAAAAGAAGAATATGAAAACCCCCATACTGTAAAGCATAAATAAAGGCTATAATTAGGGGGCAGGGGTTTGTAATTTTAAAAATATTTTCTTTAAAAAAATTACTCATTAATCTGAAGAGTTATTTATTCAACTTCAATAACTTTAACTCTATTTTAGGAATTCACAGACTTGGAACAAGAATTGCTCCGCAAAGAATCTTTGCTGCAGAAACATCAACACCGTCTCCAACAGTGGCAGAGTCTATTGTGTAATCTACAGTCTGCTCAACAACAAACAAGTCTACCTCAGCCTACTTCTAAGCTTTCTCAACAACCGCAATCAGCAAGTAACTCAATGCCATTGCATACAATGCAGTCAAATATGGCCAATTATTCCCAACATCCACCACCCTCGAATCCAACTGGAATGCAACCTACTTCTCAGTCCCTTGTCATGCCTCCTCCTCAACAACCAGGTTATCAACAAACTCCACTTGCTTTTCTCGAACAGACAATGTCTAACATTGGAATGCCATAGTAATTAAAATGATCTCCAGTATTTTTTCTTTTTAATCAATAAATTGAATATAGATAAATATTTTTCAGTAAAGTTTTGTTATTTCACCAATGGTATTTTGTGATGATAATGATGATGGTCATCATCATCATCATCATTTTACATGTGCTTTTTCTATGCTAGTAGAAACACAGAGCATCTCAAAATAAATACAGTAATGAAAGGGTTAAACTGAGTAGCCTACATGTTGTCGACCTGACTGCTTGTGAACACTGTTGTAAGAAGACAAATGCCACATTTTGGTAAGCATTGTCCTTGACTTTTTGCTTATTGGCATAGTAAGTGCAGGTCTGACATAGAATTGACACTGTCTTATTATAGTGAAGAGAAAATCTGTATCAGATGATTGCAGGTTGGTATGGGACATCAGCAAAGTACACCCTGCATCAATACCAGTAATTTTACTTGCTTTTATGAAAATGTCTGCTGCAGATTTCTTGAAAATTGCTATAAGAAATTAATCATTGAACTAGCTTTCTGAAATGATTGAAAGGAAGGAAGCAAGGTTGACAGAAAGTACCTGGGAATCTCAGTTATTTGTGTCTTGGAGAGAGAAAAAAAACTGGAAAGAAGGAAGGAAAGAGAAAAAGAAAAGAGTGGAAGAGGAATAAAAAAAGAATGCAAGAGTAAGAAAAGGAGTTAAAGTAAGAAAGAGAAAATGAGAGAGAGAGAGAGAGAGGAAAAGAAAGTAAGTGAAGTGGGGATAGGAAGAGAGAGAAAGAGAATAACAAAGAAGGAAGAAAGAAAAGAAACTAGGCAAATAGATTGATGGCAGTTTTTATTTTTAAAAAAGTAACTTATGAAATTAAACTAAAATAAAATATTTGTAAGTTTTCTGAAGAGACATGAATTTCGTTTCCTGTTTGTTTACTTTTTGTATTAATTAACTTCTTTTAATATAAGAAATTTCTTATTTTCAATTATTATAACTTAACTGAATATTTTTAACAGCAGTATTGAGAAAGAAAACAGTTTGGTAATAGACAGACAGAGACACAGAAAATACTGTTATATTTGTTTGTGTGTGTGTGTTTTTTTTTCTTGAAAGTTACAAGAAAATATGAGTTTTGTCAAGAAGTGTGTTCAGGGAAGCCACTCCTGTAGAGTTTAGGGGAGAAAGTTCCGCAATGTTTTTGAGAAATGTGTAGAAATTCTGCAAGTTTTTCTTCACAGTAAATCCATACATTTCTTGATACATCGCTTCATGTTGCCCAATGATCCAGTCATATGCTTTAGCCGTCTTTGGAAAGAGGACCAATAGGCCTCAATGTGGTCCGTGCAAGCGTCAGTTTCAGGGTCGACAAAATTCTTTGAATGGTTATCCGTTCTGTGACTGTAACCCAGCTGTTGTAAGTTCCTATGGCTGGCCCATTTGTCTGTATGTATTATAGTACCAGGCAAAAACATTTTCAATTATAACAGCTTCTAGTGTTGCTGTGCTTCTGTTGTGTACACGATGTAGAAATCCTTTTTTCACAGTGTTGTCATAGTACCTATTTCTTTATTGCCCACAAGGGGCTAAACATAGAGGGGACAAACAAGTACAGACAAACAGATTAAGTTGATTACATCAACCCCAGTATGTCACTGGTACTTAATTTATCGACCCCGGAAGGATGAAAGGCAAAGTCGACCTCGGCGTAATTTGAACTCAGAATGCAGTGGCGGGCAAAATACTGCTAAGTATTTCGCCCGGCGTGCTATCGTTTCTGCCAGCTCACCTGTCATCAACCCACGTTTGGTGGCCTATTCTCCCTCCATTGCTCTTCCTTTTAAGCTCTCACCTATTTCTACCTCATGACCTGGACCACCAAGCGGAGCTTTCTCTCGAAGCATCTCCCTCGAACACACTTCTCAACAAAACTCATAACACTGGATCGCGGTTGTTATCTACTCCGGTAGATAAAGCCGCGGTGGACATAGGTGCCTTGAACACGAAATGCAAGACAATGTGAAATATTTTCTGTAAGGAAAACTTTTCCATAAAAGTCTTTGTCTTTATAGAAATATTTTTTTACAATTTCTGCATCGCCACACAAATCCATTCTACACATTACCGAAGTTTATCCCCCCGCTAAACTCTACTGGTGTGGCTTCCCTGAACACACTTCTCGACAAACGACAAAACTCATATTTTTTTGTAACTTTCAAGAAAAAAAAACACGGATCTTTTCGGTTTGAACAGCAGTTTTTTCTAGCAGTGTCATATGAAATTGCCACCCATAATTATGACCCTAGTATCGATCTATTGCATTTCAATCTGTTTTAGGGTTAGGGGAAAGGGTATCTTTTTTTCTTCAGAAATGTAAATAAACCCAATCTGTTTCTTAAACGAGGGACATATTCATATGGCACAGAATGTTTTCACCTCAATAGACGTCATTGATTGGTTGAAATTGAAGAAAAAAAAACCCAAATATCTTACAAACTATAGAATTTTCTCAATAAAGCCAAGAGAAAAAGATGTTTTATAAACACATTCTACCAGTATATGAAGTTTAAAAATGTTTAGTTACTCTCTCTCTTTTACTTGTTTCAGTCATTTGACTGTGGCCATGCTGGAGCACCGCCTTTAGTCGAGCAAATCGACCCCAGGACTTATTCTTTGTAAGCCCAGTACTTATTCTATCGGTCTCTTTTGCCGAACCGCTAAGTGACGGGGACGTAAACACACCAGCATCGGTTGTCAAGCAATGCTAGGGGAACAAACACAGACACACAAACATACATATATATATATATACATATATACGGCAGGCTTCTTTCAGTTTCTGTCTACCAAATCCACTCACAAAGCTTTGGTCGGCCCGAGGCTATAGCAGAAGACACTTGCCCAAGATGCCACGCAGTGGGACTGAACCCGGAACCATGTGGTTGGTAAGCAAGCTACTTACCACACAGCCACTCCTACGCCTTATGTGGAAATTATTTTTAAAAACTGCTGTTCAAACCGAAAAGATCCCCTTAGGCGTTTACATAGCTTCAGTTGAGATTTATGTATAATGATAATACTTATAATTAAGTTATAAGTGACAGGTTTATGGTCCAGATGGACAATATGTAAATGGAACACTTTCCACCATAATTTTTTTTTTTTACGGAATCCCATGTTTTAGTTTATGAAGGTTCCGATTCTCAAAAAAAATTTCAAAAATTGCAACTTCAAAATTTGAATTAGTCCCCATTTCATTTTTTACTTTTTCCAGAAATTGTTTTTGGCGAAATACGTACAAAAATACGGAGATTATGATTCTGAACCCCCCCCCTTAAGCAGGCTATTCACATGCTAGAAATAACAGCCAAATCTCACAAAAGAAATGTGTAATCAATCTACTTACCTTTCTGCAAAAGATTTCTTTCGGAATAATTTTTAGCAAAGTGAAATTAAAATGTTTTTGGATCTTTTCGGTTTGATGACATCACTAGAAAAAACTGCCTTTCAAACCGAAAAGATCCGCCTAAAGTAATACACCACATCATGAAAGTGGTACCCATGAAGGTGGTGCCCAATCAGCCGTTATAACAATCTCACCGTTACAAAACTGGTGACCTCCCGACATGATAAAAGTAGTGACCTTTGTAAAAAATATATAAATTCAAATAGAAAATAGATGACAGTTTCATTACGACAGAATTATTTGATATTGAAGGTTGAAGGAAAGAAGAATGCTGAAGAAATAAACAATAATAGTTGTAAGAAGTTTTAACTGCACTTTCTAGCAAACTAAATTTATACTTCATGGCTGTTTAAAGCATTATTTCACTAAGTGAAAAATTTTCTTTTTGAAAGTTTTAAAACATTTGAATGGAAAAAAATATTAAAGAGTTTGAAATGCCTTATTTCGATAGAGGATATATGCAAGCTTCTATGAGAGTTTTTCCTCTTGCTTGGATGGATCTGGTTTGCTCAATTAGAAGCAAGTTTTGCAGCAAACAGAATACCAACAGAGGTTGGTATAGCATTATGTTAACTAATTTACCATCACCTCTGAGCAATGAAATTAGAGACTTATTGTTAGATCCTACCAAACCATTTTCGTATTTTTCCATAAAGGAAGAGATACTAAAGAGGACTTCCAGCTCCAAGCAAAAAGAATTTGCTAAACCGTTCAATACCAAACTACTAGGTGACAGAAAACCTACTCAACTTCTTCATAGAATGAAAGAACTTCTTGGAAATCAACAGATAGAAAAATCTTGTCTTAAAGAAGTTTTCTTTGGCAGGTTACCTCAAAACACTCAAACTCTACTTTCAGCGGTGAAAGAGCAAAACTCTCTCAAACAATTAGAAGATTTGGCAGATGGTATTTTGGAATTATCATCTAGAGAGTCTGTAAATGCCTTGTCCTCCATTTCTTTAGACTTACAGTCGATGAAAGAAAAATTTCACTTGGCTTGACATGTCTTCTCAAGCACAGCATATCACCAAAGGTCTTGGTCACTAGTCATTGCCTTTGTGAAGTCGTCTTCCTGGGTCTACCCCTCCCAGACGTTCTCTCCACAGTTAGAGATCAGTACTTCTTTACACAGCTGTCCTCATCCATTTGCATCACATGACCATACTGGTGCAGCCGTTTCTCTTGCACATCACATCTGATGCATCTCTTATGCCTAACTGTTCTCTCAAGATGCTTACACTCTGTCAAACATGCACACTGACATTGCACATCCAGCAAAGCATACTGGCTTCATCTCTTTTAAGCCTACACATGTCCTCGGCTGTCACAGCTCATGTTTCACTGCCATGTAGTATAGCTGTTTGTACATAGGCATCATGCAATCTGCCTTTTACTCTGAGAGATAGGCACTTTGTTGCCAGCAGGAGCTCTCTGAATTTTGCCCAGCCTAATCGTATTCTCACAGCTACGTTCTCGAAGCATCCACCTCTGCTACTAACTTGGTTACCTGGATAAGGAAAGCTATCTACTACCTTTAGCTTGTACCCCTGGCAATTGATGGAGTCTATTTTCTGCACATTTTCAGTCTTTATTGTATCTGTGCATCTTCCACATACAAAAGCTATTTTCCCTTTTAGCCTTCCTCTGATATTGTTGCACCTTTTATGTGTCCAAAACTTACACCGGGTACATTTTCAGGTGCATATTTTGAACTAATGTCTATGTGGATGTGTTTAAAACAAGCATCAGGAGGAGCAAAAGTGCCTAAAGGTGTTTTGATATACTATTGAACTTTGGCTTTCTGGCACTGTATACAAACAGCATGTTCAACTATGAATATCTTTTTGCATACTTGGCCATACAAAACAACTTGAAATCAATTTTGCTGTTGCTGAAATACCAGGATAAGATTAATAATGAAAGAGGAGAAAGCAGTTCATCTATGATTCTTTGGAAAATAAAGTCAAGAAAAACCAATAGAAACATCACACCAAGTAGACAAATCAGTGGAATATAATGGCAATAGACAGAAATCTAAAAAAAGTGAATCCAGTTTTCAGAGTTGTAAAAATTCGTCTTCTTTCTATTGATCCAAAGTAATCAGTTGAATCAGGGATGTGCAAAGCATTGACATGAACATTAGAGAAGGTATCTGCCTCTGAATTATCAATACCTTGATGTAACAGATGTCCACAGTGAACTGTGAAATAAACTCAAGGTATCTGATAACTCCAGGTGAATATTTATCTGTTTTAGATTGCAGTGCAAAATATTAATGGTTTATGATTGGTGAAAATCATAAACTGTGACCCTTCTAAAAAATGTTGAAAATGTTTTGCTTTTGAATAAGCAACCAAAAGTGCTGTATCTTATTTTTGCTTACTTCTGGCATTTGGAAAAAGAAGAAATGTCTATCAAGCATTGTGGAAAAATTGTTGCAGAACTTTGCCAGTCTCTATCTGAAGCATCAAGCTAATGGTGCTTCCAGAACTGGATGTGTTAACTGTAACTTTCAATAATTTGTTCATAACATCATCAAAAGCTTTCAATATTGCTGAATTCAATGATATAGTTTCATTCTCTTTTTTTTATTACATAGCAATTTGGTGAGAGGAAAAATAGTTTCTGTACAATATAGAAGTGAATAAGTCTAAGAAATTCTCAAAACTTCCTTAGTGAAGTAGTGCCTGGAATATTACAAAAGCATAGACTTTCTCTCTTACTGGACAAATTACATCTTTATTTATGACATATCCCAAAAATGCAATGGAAGGGATGTCAAAAAGACATTAGAGGTGTTAATTTATAAGACCATGCTGTGATAAATGAGTAAAAAGCTGTTCCAAATGAAGAAAATATTGCTCTTCTGTGGGGCTAGTAATTGATTAGTTATCAATGTAAACAAAAACAACATCTAGACCACAAAGAACTTCATCAATAAACATTTGGAAAGTGTCAACAGCATTGCAAAGGCCGAAAGACATTCTAATAAACTCAAATAAGTCAAAAGGAGTAGTTATTGCTGTCTTGGGAATGTTGGCTGGTTCAATAGGAATTTGGCTATAGGCACATATTTGATCTTCAAAAAGACTATACAACCATGTAAAGATGCAGAAAAATTGTGAATATGCAGGATAGGATATCTGTCTGATATAGTCAAAGCATTTAAATGCCTGTAGTCACTGCAAGGGTGCCTATGTCCCTGAGAATGTTTTGAGACAAGAGGAAGTTACTGCTAGAAGGTTGAATTATATCAAGGTCCAACATATGACCGAACAACGCTTCCTTAGCAATTTTAAGCTTGTCCGTGGTAAGGTGTCTGGAATGAGATGACATGGTGAGTAACCAAGTGCACTGGAGTCTGGTTATGGAACATAGTATGAGTAATGTTAAGAAATTCCTGAAGAATCTCATGGATACTGATGGAACAAAAAGATGTAGATTGATGGGAAAAGGCTTTGAATGCATACCTTGTGCTGATAACTCATTTCTGGTATCAATCAACTGCTTGAACCTTAAATCAAGTAGAAGACGAAAATGGTGTAAGAAGTCAGCTCTGAGTATAGAATATGGTAAGTCTGTGATGATGAATATCCAGTTAAAATGTTGCCTTAGATTTAGGTCCAAAATAAAAGTCTTTTCTGTGTATGTAGGAACAGGTGAACGATAAGATATGAGAGAATTTACAAACAAAAGGGTTTTATATTTAAATGTGAAAGAATAAAGGAAGTTTTTTGATATCTAAAATTTAACTGCTACTTCAGGCATACTGGAAAGGCAGCATATAATGGGAAGTCATACATCCAGCTTGGTGGTAGGAAAGTCAGTGATACTTGAATGGAAAAAGCACCTTGCTTGCTGTTGTTGTGTCAGGTCTACCAAATATGGCCGTAAGTTTTGCTGATGGTCTTGCTGTATTCTTTCGTCATTTTATGCTTGGGTGTCACCAATTGTAACATGGTCAGAAGAAGGCTGCCTTATGTTTATGAACATAATTTATTGTTACATTAATATAGGTGTCCATACAATATAAGCAAAGGAATATTCAAATGAAACAATGTAGATGACAAGTGTAGTAAGTCTTCATCAGAAATTCCATATTTGGGCTAATTTTTACACATCAATAGTGTGTTTTCTTGTTTTCTTGTGCCAGGCTGAACATGTAGCTGTCAACAACAGCTGTTGATTGGATCAAAACTGGGTTTGTATACATGATCAACTTGTGATTTCTATGTGACAAAACATGGGGTTGAATCAAACTGTTACAAGTGACAAAATACTTAACTACTATTTTTTTATAAAACTACTAGCAGTATCGCCCGGCGTTGCTCGGGTTTGTAAGGGAAATAACTATATAAGCATTTTTAGATATGTAAAGTATAATAGCCATCTCAATATGGCTAGCCACAAAGGGGGGGTGTTACTGTAGCTTTTTACGTTCTGAGATTTAATAGTACATTTTTAGAGAGTTACTTCCCTTATATAATAGCAAAAAAAGTGCATTAAAAATGGGAAAAAATGATGGTAAATTTTTTTTTAAATCGTAGACTCATCATAGACGCGTGCTAATACCTAGAAGGGCTCGATATGAATCACGACTATAAGATACCTGCTTTTGGTTACACTGCACCGCAAAATGTGGGAGTAGTTAGGAATCTAAATCATAGGAGACAGACACACAACTTCACTTTTATATATAAAGATTTAAGTTTTGTTAACTGATGAAGCAGACTAAAGTTTGGTTATATTTTGATGACAAGTTCCAAAAAGATAGAAACATAACTGTCACCTTATTTTTTAGTAAATTACCAAACTCGCTGTTAATTAATATTTTAATAAAATCAGCTCTTAATTAATTGAAATTATCTCTTCTTTCTTCAAAACTTGCTAATAATTACAGATTAGTTTTTGTTTCCATTCTATAGCTAAAAGGTAAATTTAAATTCATAGACAATTTTTTCTGAACCATCCATCATCATCATCACCACCATTTAATGTCTGTTGTCCATGTTGGCAAGGGTTGGACAGTTTGACCAAGGCTGGC
>NC_043004.1:37517659-37570159 GCF_006345805.1 Octopus sinensis
TAATTCAAATTTTTTAAGTGAGAGATGGAGAGAGGGAGAGAATTTAGTGGCTCAGGGATGGATGTGATCAATGTAAAATGTGGTTGGAGATGACAGTATAAGGATAAAGGATGGATATCAGGTGTAATTGTTTCATGTAGTGTGACAGATTAGTGGTATCAAGGAAAACTGTAAATAGAGAGATGATGAGTGGTGAGGATATCTTGAAATTGGGTGAGGTACTCTGCTGTGCATATATACCATCATCATATGTCTGTTTTCCATTCGGGCATATACATACATAATACTGCCTGATGTTTCACTGGTTTAAGTGGGTCTTCTCAGGAACTGTGTATTGCCTATCAACCTAGTCCTTTGTCATCTATGTGAGGTTCAAGGTCCTGAGATCAGCAGTCAGTTCTATATCTTCCTGGGTCTCTCCCTCTTCCACAAACTCCATCCACCTTAAATGATTACCATTTCTTTATGCAGCTACCCTTGTCCATATTCACTGCATGTCCATACCAGTGCAATTTTCTTTCTTGCATACACTATATGATTCTGCTTGTGCTCAGTTTTTCTTTCAGCATGTTTATTCTACATTGCACATCTAATGAAACATGCTTGCTTCATTTCTTTCCCTTATTTTCAAGTCCCATGTTTCACTACCATGTAACACTCTGCTCTTCACTTTGAAGAAGATCATCTCTATTGTTAGCAGCAGAGTTTCTCCAACTCATCCATCACTGTAACTGCTATACATTCAGAGCCATAACCTCCCTTGTTATTTATATCTTCTAAATAACAAAAACTATCAACTACTTCTAGTGTGCCATCTGGGCATTTAAACTGGCCGTATCAGGTCCAGATATTCTGGTTTATATTCAAACCAACTAGATCTGGCTTCTCACACATACTTAACATTGTCATTCTAAAAATAAACAATAATCTCCTGGTGATCTGATGAGTTAGCCTTCTAAATTTGCATTAATTTGTGGATATACAATAAAAGCATATAATGCTGAGCATACATATTAATACAATCATGTATGCACAATTTCTTCCACATTGAAATCTATTTCTATATATATAAACGGCAAAATGTCTGTGTGTGTGTGTGTGTGTGTGTGCATGCCCTTTATACAAATTCACAATTTTTCAGTTAGAGAGCTTGCACTTTCTATGGTCATTCAAAATCGTCCAAGGGTGGTCGTGCACATCTTTACATTTCCCCAGTCACCCCGCAAAGCCATTAAAAAATCAATAGAAGTGACTTTTTTGTGAATTTTCTATCCAAAACCCAATCAAAATGCCCGAAACTTGATACGCCAATTGAATGCCAGCTACTGTATGTGATTGGTCGGAGATTTGGACAGTACTCGCATGTATGTGCACACGCACGCAGCTGTATATGCATGCACTAGTACTATATAAAAAAGGTTACAAAACACCCCTACTCCCAAGGATATCATGTGGTGAAATATCTATTTACTTCACACACCTCCTGACTTAATGCTTTATATATTCCACATGAAATTTCAATTGGCTCTTCTGGATTTCTGTAAGATGGACATGCTTCATCACGTTTGTATTGGATTACTATATTACTATACATGTACACACAGACAGACACATATATGTGTATATCATCATCATTATTGTTTAACGTCCGTTTTCCATGCTGGCATGGGTTGGACGGTGTGACTGGGGACTGGCAAGCCACCAATCTGCACCAGGCTCCAATCTGACCTGGCAATGTTTTTTGCTGCTGGATGACCTTCCTAATGCCAACCACTTTAGTGCTTTTTATGTGCCACCGGCATGGGAGCCTGTCAGGCAGCACTGGTATCTGCTACATTCGGATGGTGCTTTTTACGTGCTACCAGCACAGGAGCCAGTTGGGATGGGGGTGGGGCTGGCATCAACCATGTTTGGATGATGCTTTTTATGTACCACTGGCACGGGAAGCCAGTCAGGCGGTACTCACTACGACCCATGCATGAATGGTTCTTATTGTGTGCCACCAGCATCAGATCCAGTCAGGCAGCAAAGTGGCTGAGCTCCTTTTTTCCAGTGTTGGGCCTCACGGAGGCAATGACCAAGACCTTTGGCATTATGTCGTGCTTGAGAAGAAGACCCACCAAGCTGAGCAAAATTGCAGTTGTGGCAGATACCGGTGTCATGCAAATGGCACCCATGCAGGTGGCACATAAAAGCACCCATTACACTCTCGGAGTGGTTGGCATTAGGAAGGGCATCCAACCATAGAAAACCATGCCAAATCAGACTGGATCCTAGTGCAACCTTCTAGCCTCCAACCCATGCCAGCAGGGACAATGTACATTACATGATGATGATATGTATATATTTGTGTGTGTGTATATATATATATATATTTATATAATATATAAAAGTGAAGTTGTGTGAGAGTCTGTCTACTCTGATTTAGATTCCTAACTACTCCCACATTTTGCGGTGCAGTTTAACCAAAAGCGGGTATCTTATAGTTGTGATTCATATTGAGCCCTTCTGGGTATTAACGCGCGTCTACGATGAGTCTACGATTTAAAAAAAAATTTACCATCATTTTTTCGCATTTTTAATGCATTTTTGCTCGGTTTATATAAGAGAAGTAACTCTCTAAAAATGCTTATATAGTTATTTCCCTTACAAACCCGAGCAACGCCGGGCGATACTGCTAGTATATATATATATGTATATATATGTTCCCTCTACCATTGGATTATGTCACCTTATTTGGAGTACATTTCTGTACTTTTGATTATGTGTGTATGTATATGTATGTGTGTGTATATATATATATATATATATATATATATAAATTTAAATAATAAGGGTAAAAAAAATTGATATTACTTTGAATAATATCAATTTAAACCATTAGCCTAGCATATTGAAAAAATCTGAAGGTTCAGAAAATTATATTACATATAAGAGAAGTGACCACTAGATGGACTCTTAATATGCTAAATGTAGACCTCATATGGTCTGACCACTAAGAAAAAATTGCTCTCAAGAAAATTTGGCAAACACCAGAACGTAAGGCGAGGAAGGCAAATGAAAAGATACAAAATATAATGATTAGTCAAATACCAGGTTTCATTGTTACCATTTACATATGTAAATGTCTGCAAATCATCAGTGCGACCATCATAGTAAATATAATTTGCAGAACTATACACGAGACGTCCTCACGAGAGAGAACATGCATACAATTCTATCAATTATATTTAGGGGTATATTTCAAATGTCTTTGTTTTGGCGCGCCTAAGCTGGAAATGACTCTGGCATGGGTTGGACATTTGACTAGAGCTGGAATGCTGCACCAGGCTTCAGTCTGATCTGGCAAGGTTTCTACAGCTAGATGCCCTTCCTAACACCAACCACTCCAAGGGTGTAGTGGGTGCTTTTTACATGCCACCGGTATGGGAGCCAGTTGGCGGGCACTGGCATCTACCACATTCGGATAGCACTTTTTATGTGCTGCTGGCATGGGAGCCAGTCAGCAGGCACTGGCATTGACCATGTTTGGATGGTGCTTTTTACATGCCACCAGCATGGGAGCCAGTCAGATGGAACTGACATTGACCACATTCACATGGTGCTTTTTACATGCCACTGGTATGGGGAACCAGTCAGGTGGCACTAGCATTCACCCATGCTCGAATGGTGCTTAGGCAGCAATGGCCACAACTACAATTTTGATTTTACTTGACTCAACAGGTTTTCACAAGCACATCATATTGTCTGATGATTCAAGGGTATTTTTAAATGGGCCGGTTATGCAACACTGGCATTGGCCACGACTGTGATCTCACTTTACTTGCTGGGACTTCTCAATTACAGCACATCTCCAAAGGTCTTGGTGTCTTGTCATTGCCCCTGTGAGACCCAACGTTCGAAGGTCATGCTTTACCACCTCATCCCATGCCTTCCAGGGTCTACCTCTTTCTCTGGTTCCTTCCACTCTTAGTGTGTGACACTTCTTCATACTGCTGTCCTCATCCATACACAACACATAACCATACCAGTGCAGTCGTCTCTCTTGCACACCACATCTGATCCTTCTTATGTCCCACTTTTCTTTCAGGATGCTTTCACATCCAGCAGATCATACTAGCTTCATTACAGCGTTCCCTCTGCTGTAATGGCCCCTATTTTATTGCTGTATAGCATGGCATTTCACACAAATGCATCATACAGTCTACCTTTTACTCTGAGCGAGAGGCCCTTTGTTGCCAGGAGAAGTAGGATCTTTCTGAACTTTGCCCATACATGTGTATATATATATATATATGTGTGTGTGTGTGTGTGTATGTATATTGAAAGATGCGGATACCGAAAAAATTTTATTATCAGATGAGGATAATGCTAGTAATATAGCATGAACAGGTTAAACTATATTATTAGCATTATCCTGCATTTGAGAATAAAATTATTTCCTTATCTGTATCTTTCAATACATCTCAATGCTTCTGAGGCAAACTTTGTTTGTTGACTTTCAATGTAAGTTGAATTTAATGTATGTATGTTTACATATATATATTTAATGTGTGTGTATATATATGTATCATCGTCGTTTAATGTCTGCTTTCTATGCTGGCATGGATTGGACGGTTTGACTGAGGGAAGGCAAGCCAGGAGGCCTTGGCAAAGTCAAGGTATATCACATCTACAGCTGACTGGTTTAGCTGTTGCTTCAGTACGCAGTCAAAGTGCTGCAGCAGCTGTGTGAGGCAGTTCCTCCCTGGATGTTAGCCATGTTGCATGTTTGTGAGATGGTTGTTTTCTTCTTGGAACATGATAGCCTTTTCTGATAACATTTGAAGTCAGAGAGATGGGCCTGTAATTTTTAGCATCTGCTCTGCTCCCTCCTTTATGGACAGGACATATTATATCCTCTTTTAGCATGTTGGGAAGTTTACTACATGCAAGGAAACTCTGCAAAAGTATCTGCAGTGGCTTTGAAAGAGCCCTTTTATATGCCTTTAAGAGAACAGCCGTGAGTCCATCAGGGCCTGTTGCTGAGTTTGATCTCATCAATGGCCGATACTACATCCTTTTCTGTTATGTTGATGTAATCAATGGTTGCCTCTTTTCCGAATAGATTTGTTACATTGAAAAACCCCTCAGGCTTGTTTATTTGCAGATTTTCCAGTGGAGAAGTGAAAATACTTTGGAAGGGTTTATTTAGTGCTTAACTTGTCTTCCTCTGGTCTGCTGTTAGTGAGCCATTTTTACCAAATAGTGGCCCTATCTTATAGTCTAATGAGGCAGACTCCTTTGCCAATATGTAGAAGGCTTTAGGATTTCTTTTTATATTTTTGACCGCCCAGCTTTCTCTTTTTTCTCTTTCTTTTTTATTGGAGAGTTTGAGTTTATTTTCAATCTCAAAGTGTTTCTCTGTCAGGTGGGATTTCATACTGTCATTGAGGTGTTTATTTAAACAATTTGAGATCTTTATTTTCCACCACATGAGTATTGTTCTGTCAAGGAGATGATGTTTTTGTGTGTATTGGCTCTCTTCTCTGGGACATATTTAATGCATATGGCTCACATTATTGACACAAATTTATTGAGTTTCATATCTATGTCTTGCATAGAGAGGCTTGTAGGCCAATCCTGCTGGAGTATCTATTTTTCAAGTGACTTCCCATCAGCCTTATAGAAATTTAGGCTGTTAAGCTTGCTCCCGACCTATGCGTTCTACCCACATGTTCTGGCTCACTCTATTATTGCTATCTGCTAGCCCCCCGACTTGTGTGTCCACCCATACGTAACTTCTTCATACATTATATCTAGCCTTACTCCTCAATCCTGTTCTCATACTCCTGTTCCTCTCTATCATTCATATCTGGTAGCCCCCCCCCCAACTCTATACATACCATGTCACTTACTAGCACTCTATAGCACTGGTATAGGCTATGGCTGTGATCTCACTTGTTGGGCCTTCTCAATCACAGCATATCTCCAAAGGTCTCGGTCTCTTGTCATTTCCTCTGTAAAAGTCGTGCTTCATTACCTCATCCCATGGGCTCCTTCCATTGTTTGGGTGTGACACTTCTTCACACAGCTCTCCTCATCCATACACATCACATAACCATACCAGCACAATCATCTGTCTTGTACACCACATCTGATGCTTCTTGCATGATAGCCTTTCTCTCAAGGCGCTTACACTCTGTCGTGTATGCACACTGACATTACACATTACACACTGACATTACACATCCAGCAGATCATACTAGCTTCATTTCTTTCAAGCCTATATATGTCCTCAGCAGTCACGGCCCATGTTTCACTTTTGTGTGAGCATGGCTGTTTGCACACATGCATCGTACAGTTTACTTCTCACTGTAGACAGAAAGGGTAAACACATCACGGCCAGTTTGAAGTGCATGCATCCATTGATCTTGAAGGGAGCACTTCAAAGTAATCATGGTGTGTTTACACTTTTTTGTCTACAGTGAGAATATTTCACTATGATGGACCACAGTGAATAGCTATCTTATGAGTTCAAATACCCCCAACACAAGTTTATATTTGTCTCAATCACTGCTTATCCCTTCTATGCATATATATACGCACACACACACATGTACAGCAAAATTTAGATTCAGATGAATATGGTGCTTAAGGCAAAGACACTAGAATTTTGTATGGTATTATCCATATAAATCCATGGGGTGATTACAATCAAAATAAGCAACAAGTATATCCGAGGTAATGTGGTACGATCGTTTCATGCTACTTCATTTTATTAAACACTGGTATATCTACCCTCTTTATAATGTTGACAAATGAAATAGGAATAAGAATGTACATTGTCCGTTTTTTTTGGAAAATTTTTAAAGGTGGCTGAAGATTGCTTGACATTTTAAAACTGATGTAATGCTTACATTGTTTAATAAAATGAAGTAGCATGAAACGATCGTACCACATTACCTTGGATATACTTGTTGCTTATTTTGATATATATATATATGTATACATATATATATGTGTGTGTGTGTGTGTGTGTGTATGTGTATGTACATGCAAATCCCATGTATTTTTCTATAAATTTTTCTAGTTTGTATTTGGTTTAACAGTGTTGTTGATTTATATCTTTCTACAAGAAGAATGAATTTGTTTTTATCTGCTATTCCAGGTTTGTGGTGAATTGAGTTGTGAAGAAGAAGTATTTCCTCTCTCTATGAATTATCTGGACCGATTTCTTTGTGTTCACACAATTAAGCGAAATCAGTTACAGCTTCTAGGTTCAGCTTGTATGTTCCTCTCATCCAAGATGATGCAGACAATTCCTTTAGCTGCAGAGAAACTAGTGATGTATACAGACCACTCTATTACCTTGGAGAGCCTTCTGGTGAGATTTTATTCTCCTTTTTTTTTATGCGTATTGAAGTGTATAAATGTTGGACTCCAGAATTAATGAAAATATAAACACAGTGCTATGTAAGATGACATAAATTATAGATAGGAAAGCATTGCTGTAGGGTATTCATTTAACCAATTGATAAATAATTTTATGTGCATCATTTGTATTGGTTTAAATGTCATCAACCATCATGATGTGAAAGTTAAGGACATCTAAGTTTTGCTGGAAACATGAATTCTACTTTTTTTTTATGATATGAGCAAAATAAAGATAAGTTGAAGGATATTGTGGTGAAAGATAACAATCGCAAGTTTTATGAGGTAAGACGATAATATATGAGGCGTATAAAAATTTTGGTTTGTGAATGAAAAAGAATGGGGGAAAAGCCCACTTTTGTTTCTTTTACTCTTTTACTTGTTTCAGTCATTTGACTGTGGCCATGCTGGAGCACCGTCTTTGGTCGAGTAAATCGACCCCAGGACTTATTCTTTGCAAGCCTAGTACTTATTCTATCGGTCTCTTTTGCCGAACCGCTAAGTGACGGGGATGTAAACGCACCAGCATCGGTTGTCAAGCGATGTTTTGGGAGGGGGTGCAAACACAGACAGACAGACACACACACACATATATACACGACGAGCTTCTTTCAGTTTCCGTCTACCAAATCCACTCACAAGGCTTTGGTCGGCCCGAGTCTAGTAGAAGACACTTGCCCAAGGTGCCACGCAGTGTGACTGAACCCGGAACCATGTGGTTGGTAAGCAAGCTACTTACCACACAGCCACTCTTGCGCCTATGTGATCATTATATTTTAAATTTCCATTTTTCTGTGCTGGTATGAGAAACCTGTCATTTGCCTTGATAGTGCATCATTTCATATGTGACACCCAGTAACCTAAAATTTGACTAAACTACTTCTGTTTGATAATAGGCAATATGGCATTTACTTTGATTTTGCTAAATTTAGAGATCTATACCTGCAATCCAACAATACAATTTGATAATAGGTTTATACTATTTTCAGCAAACCCTCAAATTGTTCAAAAATGTTTTTAGTAAACCTAAAGCACCTTTTGAGCATTGGACCTCACAGAGGCAATAACAAAAGACCAAGACCTTTGACAATATGCAGTGCTTGAGAAGAAGACCCATAGAGCCAAGTGATACCATAGTTGTAGCAATCACTCTCAGAGTGGTTGGTGTTAGGAAGGGCATCCAGCTGTAGAAACCATGCCAAATCAGACTGGAGTCTGGTGCAGCCCCTCAGCTTATCAGCCCTGGTCAAACTGCTCAATCCATGCCAGCATGTACAACAGACATTAATTGATGATGATGATACAGGATTAAATATTTTAAGCATAATATTATTTTAAACATATTTCTATAATTCTCAAACTTAAGCAGGAGTGGCTGTGTGGTAAGTAGCCTGCTTACCAACCACATGGTTCCGGGTTCAGTCCCACTGCATGGCACCTTGGGCAGGTGTCTTCTACTATAGCCCTTGGGCTGACCAAAGCCTTGTGAGTGGATTTGGTAGACGGAAACTGGAAGAAGCCCGTCGTATATATGTATATATATATGTGTGTGTGTGTGTGTGCATGTATGTTTGTGTGTCTATGTTTGTCTCCCTAGCATTGCTTGACAACCGATGCTGGTGTGTTTATGTCCCCGTCACTTAGCGGTTTGGCAAAAGAGACCGATAGAATAAGTCCCGGGGTCGAGTTGCTCAACTAAAGGTGGTGCTCCAGCATGACCTCAGTAAAATGACTGAAACAAGTAAAAGAGAAAAACTAACCAGGCTCCCCACTCAAAATATTGATGAATTTGTTCACTTCACCTCTATAAATGGGAAGAGAAAATTGTTTCGTCTTTCCTTTGGTGTCAGGCAAGTTTAAGAAGATGAAAATCAATTCAGTTTTTTTTTATTAAACTTGGCTATATTCAACTTTTTTATGTACATTAAAAATATATCTTTTATTACACTTTTAGGCTATGGAGCTTCATTTACTGTGTGTTTTGAAGTGGGACTTGATGGCTATTACACCAAATGATTTTATTGAACTTATTTTAAGACGTCTTCCCATAGATTCATTGAGAATAAATATCATTAAAAAACATGCACATACATTTATAGCAATGTGTTATACAGGTAAGCAAAAGATTGTTATTTTAATGTTATGAAATGGTATTTTGGTTCTAATTAAGAAAAGACAACTGAATTTTAATTACTTATTTTTCTGGCTAGTAGTAGCAGCTCATTTAATTTTTAATTTTTCTGTGGATTCTGTTTTGAAAGTTTAGGCTTCTGGATATTGTTAAAGCTTTGCTTTTGCATCTTTTCCTCACACGTAAAGTAGAAGTAAAACTCATTTTAAGCTTCAATGAGTAAATTATTTATATCGATAAGCTTCAAGAAAAATTTAGACATCTGTATTTATAAATAGTAAACAAACAAACTACTTCTATGTATTTAATTTGATACAAACGACTTCTGATGAAATATTTAACTTCATCCATTTAACCTGGATATACATTTGAGGTTAGCATACTCTCGATGCTGGCAATATTGAAGAATTAGAAAAACAAAATATCAAATATAAACAAATAGATTAAACAGCTTCATTTAAAATTTATAATTTAGCATTAAATTAAAAATCTGAAGTGAATTATGTAAATAATCTTTTCTCTCCTGCTTGTATAATGATTGAAAAATTTAATATACTAACAACTATATATATCATAACATGAAATATGGTTATAAATTACATAATTGTAAGTGAAAATATACCCAGTGTTACTTGTCTAAGTGATATATTCAAGACCAAATAAAGCTTCCAATATTTTACCTCAGTCATTAGTCAGTAAGAGTGGTTATTACAAGATATTCTTTTCGACAGTTTATGATGAATAAAGAAAGTCTTACCAACTGAGAACTGCCAAGAACAGAATGCACGCAGATTTCAGGCAAAAATCCTTTCTGTGAAGGTATCATCTTTAGCGTCCGCTTTCCATGCTAGCATGGGTTGGACGGTTCAACTGGGGTTTGCACCAGGCCCAGTCTGATCTGGCAATGTTTCTATGACTGGATGCCCTTCCTAACGCCAATCACTCCGTGAGTGTAGTGGGTGCTTTTTACGTGCCACCGGCACAGGTGCCAGACAAGGCTGGCAAACGGCCACGATCGGATGGTGCTTTTTATGTGCCACCGGCCCGGGGGCCAGGTGAGATATATGCAAATACCAACCCGGCCGAAACATTTTTTGGTTCATAATACCAACTGGCTGAGAGTACCCATTGTTATTTAAATGTGAATTAAAGCCCAAATCTTGTTCGTACATTTGTGAAAATACGTGATTTCACTTTGTAAATAGTTGGGTTACAGTATCCGACATTTCTTGACCTGATATCTGAACTCAGTGAATTTTTGGAGATTTTTTTTCCATATTTTTTCGGCATCGATTTTTCGTCAACTTTGAAAATGGATAGGAGTTTCATGTTATCAAGTATTGATTCCGAATTTAAAGCTTTTTCAACGGAAAATAGGGAGATAGCGAGAAAAAGAATGAATGGGGTATAAAAGCACGTGGTGTTCGATAATGAATGGGATATTTCTGTATCCGAAAATGAAAGCAGCGATTCTGAAGAAACAAGGTGGCGATAACGACAACAAAGACGATTTTACATCGGAATAAAGTAAAAACTTTTAAAATGTTTTTATTAGCAATTTTCTGAGGAGATAGAGTTTATCTATAGTCTTTCTTAGGAAGTGAAACCATTAGACTTTTATTTTTTTCAGTATGCTTGTTTGAAGCGATCACTGCGGAAACAAAACTTACACAGAATGTAAACAAACACAAAATGGGGGAGCAAAGTTTGGAAAATTTGTGAATCAAATACTGGGTGCTGCTTGTGAATTTAGTTTTTATACAGGGAAAATAATGTTAGTCAGCATGGCCTAGGGTACGATGTGGTCTGGAATTTATCACTTCCATACCATATATTATTTTTTGACCGATTTCTTTAGTTTGGTCAAACTTGTGGTGGATTCCAGTATTTCAGTTTATTTCACCTTTATGGTACACCTGTTCTATTGTGCATTAAATACAACTGATGATCTAGTGATGTGCACAATTCTTCTATATCAAAATTTTGTTGCATACCCAATTGAATATTAGCTGATGATTCATTTTCTATAGTGATGTTTAAACAAAATTTTAATATTTTTACCTTTTGCTCAGTTTACCTGGGTTTACCTGTAATTAAAGTCACTTTGATACAAAAGTTATGCAATAGAATTCATTAAGAACCCTTTCTTTAATTATGTTCCAAATATCACATTAATATGTCGATAAGTAAAAAAAGTTACAGCTATTTAATGAAACAAGTCTAAATTCATGATTATTTTAGAATTTAATTGAAACTCATGAGGGGTGTATTTTAGTCAGAAATATAGTAACGAAAGGGTTAACTATGGAGTCTGTAAAGATATGACCTCTTAGTCGTTACATGTATGACTGCTTATTTTGGACATTGTTAGTTTATTATGTATTTTAGTATAGCCAGAGAAGAGAGTGTAAATCTCTTTATTTCATAAGTTTGGTGGTGATTAAAGTACCTATCTTAGGTACTTTAATCTTAGGGGTGCAGGCAGAACCCAAGCTAGCATGGAAAACTAACGTTAAATTATGATGATGATGATATATATATATATGCCAGCATGGACAATGGATGTTAAGTGATGATGTTGATATTTATAACATTTTAGCATATATTTACAAGTAATTTAAACTTTAGAAATCTAGTAAATGCTTCTTTATTCTATAAATGAAGCATAAGTTATCAAGATTTTTTATTTAGATTTTCAGTTTGCATTTTTTAATTATTTTTAAAGTATAGTTTTTTTTCACAGTCCACCAAGCTGCATCTTGATGCACACTGCCTAGCAGCTGCTACTACTAGTGTGTGATATTACTGATGTCTCACAAATATGTGGATTCAATTCTTACTAAACTTGTCTAAGTAAAAGAATTCTACTTTTCAACTGAACAATACTTTATATTTTGCTTTCACTTTAGTGTTGTATAAACTTTTCTAAAAAAAAATATATGAAGCTATTCAATCCTGGTTTAGCCCCGACTAATAGAAAATATATGTTCAATTACAGAAATTTGAACTGTTTGTTTAATTTCAGATTGCAAATTCATGACGTACACCCCATCAACCATTGCTGTTGGATGTATTGGCGCAGCTATGCAAGGTCTCACTAATACACCAATGGTGAACTTTAATTTACTTCAGAGGCTACATGAAATCACACATATTGAATTAGTAAGAAACCTTTTAAAATTCTATGTATGAAATGTTATGAAAAAGCTTATTGAACTTGCTCCATTTCTGAATTCAAAAATTAATATATGACCAAAATTGTTTTAATTTAAACATATTAAGTCGTCGTTATCTTGTTTGTACCACTCAACCTAACTTAATTTTAACTTATCTGGTGAGGATATAATCAATCTGGCTGGTTTCCTGAAGTTAGTGTTGCAAATCATTAGATCATTTGCACCACAGAACTCCAGCAGCCTTGTTCCTTCCTTATTTCTAAAACCAAAGCTGTAACCTCCATGCACACTGTAAAATCTATGAGAGTACTTGTCCAGTGTGCCCCCCTTGAAATCACCTGTCTCAATATCCAAGTCTCTGTTATTTGTTGTTGAGATAGTCTGCAAAAGAACCTCATTAAATTGGTCGTTCTGATCAGCTGCATGTCCAGACTGGGATCATAGGCAGAGATAAATGTAACTGTTAATTATTTAAGTCTTAGCTTAACTTATCACAGTCTCTGACTACATCAGTTACCTTATTTACCCAAAAGTATACTTGTATCACCCACCCCATCAGTTGCCTACCCAAGAGAATTTGAACCTCTGTTTCTTACCTATATATTTCTTTACTACCCACAAGGGGCTAAACACAGAGGGGACAAACAAGGACAGACAAAGGGATTAAGTCGATTACATCGACCCCAGTGCATAACTGATACTTAATTTATTGACCCCGAAAGGATGAAAGGCAAAGTCGACCTCGGCGGAATTTGAACTCAGAACATAATGGCAGACGAAATATGGCTATGCATTTCGCCCGGTGTGCTAACGTTTCTGCCAGCTCGCCGTCTTAAATAACGAGTCTCCCTGGCGAGGAATTGAACCCTGGTCTCCCACCTATAAGGAATCTAGCAGAGGCTTCTCTCCATTTTACTATTTGCACACTGCACATGTCTACATGTCGTCACTCCAGCATTTCAGTAATCTCACTGGTTCTGGTCCTTTCATTTTGCTGACATTGTGGAATAGGAAGGAAGAGTGGGAAGACGGTCATGGAACTTTTTGTCAGCACCTGAGAAGAGATGTGTATATGCATGTTTATATCTGGATTTCTGCTTTACTGATTGTCAATTAGTGTTTGTTTGTTTATATTCTTCTAACTTGGTAGTTGAGCAAAGAGCAACCAATGGAATAAGTACCAAACCTAAAGATTAAGTACTGGGTTTAATTTGAATGACAAAATCCCTTGAAGGTGGTACAGTTCAATGATTGAAACAAATATAAAAAAATATGTGTGTGTGTGTATGTATAAGTAGATGCTTTGATATGTATGGTGTTTGTTCCACATAAAATGCACCCAGTACACCCTGTAAAGTAGTTGGCATTCGGAAGGCACCCAGCTATAAAAACCAAACCAAAACAGACTATAGAAGCTGGCCTTGCAAGCTCTTGTCAAACCATCCAAGCCATGCCAATAGGTGAATATGATTGTATAGTATGCAGGAAGCCCTGATTTACATTTGTTATGTAACTTCCCTCTCAACTTCTAGGTTTTGAGTTTTAAAGCAGTTAAACCTGAAGAATATTCCAAATCTGTACGTAGATGTTATATTTGTGTGAGGTATGCATAAGTGTTGAAAATTCTGGCAGATATTTTTCCTATTTATTCACTATTGCATATATTTCATTTGCTAACAGGCATTACAAAATTTGTACATGTAAGATATCTCCTATTAGAAATTCTATTCTTCAGACAGGGAATCAAATTATTTGATTTCCAATCTCCTATTTTCAGATATATCTACAATTAATATTTTAAAGAAGCAAATAACTAAAATGAAAATGAACTAAAGATTAATATAAGGAAATAATGAAAACTATTCGTTGATGTAAAATTTTTTTGTTTGTTTTAGGACTATTTGCGAGCTTGTCAAGATCAGATTGAACAGAAGGTTGCATATAATTTGTCTAATCTGAATATTCAAGAGGTTGATATTGCATCTAAAAATCACACTGTTAAAGAACACCCCACAACTCCAACAGGTGTAAATGACATAAATTTCTGAAGAATTTTTTTAAGGCAATACCTTGGTGATTTTATTTTATTTTCATCTCTAAAATTAAAATTTAAAACTGTGTTTTTGACCAAGAGAAATTTCTTGACATTGGATAGATTTCTTCTGAAATTCATCTGATATAAACCTACTGGCTGTGAAAACTTTCATCTTGTAGTTACCTATAAAGCAATTCTTTATAAGGGTTTCCAAACTATCCCAAAGAATTGTTGTTATTAAAATATCTATATTTTTCATCATATTGATGAGCATCACTTCAAGAAATCTTACAAAAATGATGCCTTTTTGTTGTTTGTAAATTGCCTATTACAAAACTGATTGCTTTTAAATCAAATATTGCTATTTCGTATGGTTTCTTTGTTAATTTCTGCTAGAACATTATTTATAATAGAATTAAGTTTATATTGAAATACTCTAGCAATTGTTGTTTCTAATTTTGTAACTTGATGAATTTTATGCTTAATCTGATTCTAATCTGCACTTTCCAATAAAGATTCTTCTCCCAGCATTTTGATGCTAAATACTGACAGGTAGTGTTGTTGCTGAAAATATGGAGATTAATTTTGGCTTAATATTCTAAATATTCTGAAATAGAAATTGCTTTAGGACCAGATATTAGAAACATATTACACATGGCAGAGAATTGACTGGGGTGTTAGCACTTGAGACAAAATGTTTTGCAGTATTTTTGTTCTGACTTTCAGTTCAAGTCCCACCATGGTTGATTTTGTGTTTTTGCAGTCAATAAAACCAGAAGACCTGTCCAGGTCAGTGAATTGATTGAATTGTTAGAACAAGCGACAAAATGCTTTGCTACAAAATGTTTTAATTCTTCGCAGAGTTTCGGGAGATAATCTGTTGGTTGGTTTAGCAGGATTCACTCTGTTGCTGGCATTCATGTCAGTTCTCTGATTTGGAGATAAATTACTTCTACCTGTCTTGTAAACCCTGGAAAAATAAAAGGTTATGGATTTTGCCTTTTCCTCCCCAAGCAATAAAAAAAGCAATGTATTATATATAAATTATCCTGCAAAAAGCAGTGAAAATATTCCACATGTTTTTCTACAAAATAAGTAATATAAATTTTTGTACATAGTATGGACACACTTGCTAATTTGTTTGAAGCTCATTTTTCTACTTGAGTGAAAAGTGTTAATTTATGTAATGAAATATTAATGATGGGACAGCAGCAAAAAGATTTAAGTGTTAATGTCTGTATATAGATAGAATTATTTTGGGACTTTTAATAATATTTATTATGATTGACTTATTTATTGTTTTAATACTTCAGACAGTTGTAGACTTTACAGATTTTTGCACTGTCATTGTTTGAAACACTCAAGTCACTTGATGTTACACATTGTATTTAATCCTCAAAATAACTTGAAATTGTTTAAATGGTTGATCATTTTGTGCAGCTGTATGTCTTCAGAATTCAGTATGGAATCATTGTTACTAAACAATGAGTCTAAATTGTACAGATAACCTGTATAATTTTCTTTGTCATAAATTTTGGATTTAGGATGAGAGGCACTTAATGAAACAGTAATTACTCTCATTATGTTGGTCCTGCAATTGTTTTTATAATAGTGTTGATATTTTCATATGCTTTGTTACTTGATGGAATTATTTCAAATTTATTGAAATTTTCCATCATTATCCTTGTCTTTGTAATGTCATCTGTACCTCTGGCATGTGTAAATTCCAAAGAGGCAAGCAAGTGTTGTTTGTGGACCAATGTCTGTAAATACATCACATCATGACCTTCAACATACAAATAAAAACTTGTCACTATAACAGTCGACACGTTTTGATTTTATAATATAAGCAGTTTGATTCTTGTTCAACCATTTGTATAAAGGGAGAAAAGCATATTAAAAAGTAATTTGTTTCTTATTCTCCTTTCTCTCAAAAGTATTATAAGTATGAAACTCAATATGTTATATTGTTTATACAAGTAATAATTCATACTTCCCAATAGTTCCATATCCATAGATAGTCCTGTTTCTGCATGTTGTGTGGAACAGTTGATAGTCAATTATTCTTAAACTCAAGCTTATTGCTCTCAAAAAAAGAAAAAAGAAAAAAAATTCCAACATTTAAAATTTACATTTTATATTTTGCCTTAAATCTACCTCTTGTTTGGAGGCTCCAAAATACTGTAGTTGGACATGATGGCAGGGTCAAATAATTATGCTGATGAAATCAGAATATCCAACAATACACAACATCATTTATGAGTAGGGTAATTTTTTCCTTAGTGATTTTTACAGTATTTTCTTTTAAATTCTTTCTATACAATCCATTATGATTTAAAATTTAATAGGACAATATATTTTTGCTGACTTTTAAATATTATAGAAAGTCTTTTGCAAAGCTAAAAATTGATATCTTAGTATGGCATGTATCTAATTTTCTGCACTCTGTATCACCATTGTACATTAAATATGCAAATTTTAGAATATTTTTTAAAAACTTTGCAGATATGTCTAGATTTTCAAGTACTAATATTCTCATTTACAATATTAATTACTTTATGACTTGTTTAATCTAAGTCCTTTAAAAGAAAACTTTGTAAAATAACAAGAATGGTGAGTTTATTTTAATGAGTTGAATATATGTCAGTATATTAATAGGTTTACAGTGTAATTAAAATTATTCTAAGATAGTTAATTTTCATTTGTTTAAAGACTAGAGAACTTAATAGTGTTAAATCCATGGTTGTATCTCACTAAGCTGCAAATGTTTTTGCTATTTCCATTTAAAACTCATTGAAAATGAAAGGTGTATAAAGTTTAAAAATAGTAACACTACAACGAAAAAAGATCAGTGTTAATAATCTTCTAATTTTTACATAGTTTACAAAAATAATTGTCTAGAAGACAGATCAAAGAATGAAAATAGTTTGTGACAAGTATTTTGTGTTTTAAACCTTTTCTCAAACATTTGGTTGCTCAGTGAAAGGTTTCGAAAATTTTAGATGCTTATGCTGTACTTTATTTTATGAAGTTGATTATACTATTTCTTATTCCATCATTGATATATATATATATATATATATATCTCAATCTTAAAACTATGGTACTCCTGCTCAACATGTCAGTAGGCAAAAAGATATTAATAAATGAGGACTGTGATTATAAAAGTTTGATGTCATTTTTCAAGGCTTATTTATTAATTCAAAATATCTACATTTATTTTTTCCAACCAATTCATAAGCTTCATTACTATTTGACTACCATGTCACAGCTCTGAAGACTTCATTTCTTTTATTCACTTGTGCTAAATTTTTGGCAATATTACCTGTCAATTCCCCTCCAAGTCCATTTTTTAACCCTTTCATTACCAACCTGCCCGTCATCGTAGAATACCAGAGCACATCTGTATTTGCCTATTTATATATATAAATATCATTACTACATTAATAATGACATGATTTTAATACATAAACACTTGTATATTGAGAATTTTCTCTTTTCCAAATGTTTTTTTAAAATTTCTATTAACATTGTCCTTTCTTTAAAGTAAGTAAATTTATTTAAGCATCAAACTTATTAGTTGTTCTGAACTAGAATGATGGTGGTTTCAGTTTTCAAATGTGTCATGTTGGATGGAAGTATTTAAAGTAATGGATGGAACAAAAACTTCAAATATTTCTATTCAAAAATTTCAGAAACTATGCTCAATCACTCATTAATTCTAATTCAGCCCTTAAACAAAGAAGAAAAAAAAAAAAAGGCAAACTAAAGAAAATTAAGGCACTTTTGCCACGAATATAGTAATTAACATTTTTACCTGTAATTGGAGTAGTCTTGAAACAAATTCCATAACAGATTTAAGGAAGTATCTTTCTCTGTGCAAAACACCACTTAAAATTTTTTTTTAAATGTTATTTTATTGAATGATTATTTTAGAATTCAGTTGAACTCTGTAGGAGTGTATTTTTTGTTAGAAATATAATCATAAAAGTGTCATGTATACATTCATATTTAGGGCCTTATAGGGTGAAAAGAAGGCTAGATTATGAAGATGTTGCATATGGGAATTGTGAAGCGATAAGCTTGAAATAGTAACCAGATCTTTAAATCATACCCTTCCATTTTATATAAATACATGATACATTAAGTACCTGACAATCTGAAAAGCTTCTTTCACGCCCGTGGAATCAGTGCTATTGTTATAGGATTTCTGCTTGGATATTCAATAAACACCTTTGGAACCAAGCTTGATGGAACTTATACTACTGGCACTTTGGAATATTGGTGGAAAAGCATCCAATTAAAGACCATGAGTCTTTTGCCAATTACTGATGAACATATTAAATAATGCCTTTCATCATGTCTACTCAATCAAGATTGATCAGTAACTGAGCATTATGTCCTAATTAAGTTAGATATTTATTTATTCTTGCAATGTTAGATCAGTATTATGTATCAAAGGGCTACGAGTTGTAATTTAAAGGTGAAAAATCATCCGAAAAATAAAACAATGTCCAGGAATCAAATGTGTTGCAGACTATCATTTCTTCTTACGTCTGTATCTGCTCAACTTTGTAATCACTAATTTCTCAGTTTTCTGGTTTACAAAGACCATTTTGAATGGTAGGGGAGATTTGTATAATAGGAACATTTGGGGTAGCTAAAGAAATTTCAATTTCTATGACAAATTAGGATACTTTCAATATAGAGCAAATATATACTTTGGGGTTAAATATTTAGTATAATGTCTAAAATTGAGTCCTCTTTTTTTTTTTTTTAACAAGAATTAGTCATTGTGACATTGACTGGGGAAAACATGCAGCCATATAAACTTTTTGGCTCTGATTTGGTGCTTGTTCACCAGAATTTCAAGATAATTTTTCTAATTTTATTTTCAATGTCATCTTTGAATGTTGTTTTTATTATCATTATGATTGTTATTAACACTGTCACATGCTAATCTTGTATGTATTGTTTAAAATACACCTAAAATTAATAATTTGTTACATTTTAAAATTTCCCACTAGAAAGAAAATACTCTGGGAGCAGATTACTGCCAAAAATTATCTTTAGAAAGTTCATGTTAGCCTTTTCAATCTATAGTCCTTGTTAGCTCTTTAAATCCCTTCTTTTCAGAGCAAATATATACAAAGAGGAATAAAAACAATTCCTGGACTGACTTGCCAGATTCCTTGAAAATGTCTTTCAGCAGAGCTGTGATATACCCCTTGCTGGCAGGGTTACCAAGGATAAATCAAGTTTCTGGTTAATTTTATTTTCAAAATTGCTATTATCATTTTGTCCCTCCTTTTGCTACTTGTACTTATCAGAAAAGTGTGCAAAAAAGAAAGCTTATTATAACTGTATTTATAACTGCAAACAGGAATAATGAGTCTCTTTTTGAAAAATTTTCAGAACTTACCTTTTATTTATTTTGTTTTTCAAGGGTATCACCTTTCTTGAGTTGTATTTGGGAGTAAGTTCTGAAATTTTTTCTATAAACAAAATTTGCTTTTTTATTCAGCTTGTCTTTTTCTAAACACTTTTCCATTCCAATTTAATCCAAAGCAGAGAGTTCAACAATACTGTCCAAATATTTGAATTTGATAAGAAAAAATGCTATGCCATATTGGCTAGAGACTAATTTTCAAGTTCACTGTGCTAACTAAACCAACTATGTGAGAAATGGTTAGACCTTAACATGCATACTTCTCAAAAATAAGGCCATATCAAATCACAGATGTCTTGCAGACCAAATGTATTCTGGTGTACGGGTTTCCCTATGTGATAAAATGAATGTTTCAAGCAAGAAGTGTAAGTTAATTTACTTGAAAGCACCAAAAAATTTTAATTACTGATATTTTCTACAACAATGTAATTTGTTTTAATTTATTGGATACTTTAAAATGTGTTGTTTTGAAGAATACATTTTTCAAGATGGTAACTATGAACATTTTCATGAATTTATTTTAAATTCTTTTTTAAATATAATAAAGGCTTACTTCTATGCTTTGGGTTTTGTTATTTTTACAATGTATTATTCAAACTTGTGCATGACCAAATTAAAAAAACAAATACCTGGTTTTTCTAACCATACAAGCTTGAATGAAAGAATGCACTAACAATTCTTTGAAGCATTTCTAAAGCTAGTATAATTTCCATAACATGAAGGTAACAAGCACTGATGAAAGAAGTGAAGCTGGTTACCATGTTTGCTAATAAAAATTAAAATCTGGATCACCCTAAAGCAGGAGTGGGTGTCCTCAGGTAGATTAGTGTTAAATTAATAATATTACAAGTAAAAAATATTTGTCAGCTATATACGAAGTTATACCAAGGAAATTTACATTATAAGCTATATTTAAGACAGTTGGGTGGATTTAAGGGAGATAGAGCTGTTTTTAATTAGGTTGAGTGATGAAATAGTACCCCCATTGTTCAACATGTACATTTTATTACACAGCAGAAAGCAACTATCTCCTATGCTATTTAGTTCCTTTTGAGAAGTAGTGTGAGATTTTGTTACTTATGGAGACTGATGAAAGGAAAAGTATATATATAGATGCTATGTGCCGGGTTTCCTACGGCTATAAATTTGCTTAGTAACAAAGTCAAAGTAATCCAATATAATTTGTCCTATTAAAGCAAAATATTTTATCTTAATACTGTAGTTTTTATAAATGAAATGCTATTGTGTTTGTACTGCAAACTGAGGATATTACAATAATAATAATAATCCTTTCTACTATAGGCACAAGGCCTGAAATTGGGGGGGGGGCTAGCCAATTTGCGTTAACTCCAGTACTTTACTGGTACTTAATTTATTGACCCCTGACAGGATGAAAGGCAAAGTTGATCTCAGAACGTAGTGATGGGTGAAATACTGCTAAGTACTTCATCCAGCGCACTGCCTTAATAATGATGCAGTTATTTATCAATATCTGTCATAACTTATCTACAAAAATTATCCCCTTATGGAAATTAATTATCCATTAATTAATTTCACCAGTTCAGAATAATTTAGTTTAACAATTATCTTTGTTTTATTTGTCCCTCTAATGTGTAACTAATTTCCCCCGTCACCTTACAGAGTTTATTTCTCAGTTATATAAACACATATAAGTTGTAGCAAATATCAGACGTATTTAAAATATTTGATAAACATTTATATACAACATATCTAAAATCTAAAATGATTAAACTATCTTCTGAAACCTTTCCCCGTGGAACTTAATAATCAGATAAGTTTCATGGTTTATTGACCATTCATCAGAAGAGCACACCATTTGCCTATGAAGAGAATTTAGAGTATTTGATATTTATAATAAATACCAACAAGAACTTAGCTATGCTAGGTAGACTATTTTCTATACTATTCGTTTGCCAGTGGCTTGAATTATGCCCAACACAGCGAGTGTAGTTTTATATGCATACATCTTTCTATCCCATTCAGCCCCACTACTATAACTGTTTTCAAAGCAAAAGACATTTAATCCACAGGTCTTTGAAAGCATATTGTGAAGGATCATGTAAACATGATTCGCAGCATTACTCAAAGCAAAGCTGTGCAATATCAGTATTTACTTATGAGGTGCTGGGTTGTCCAGGGTAGTTGTAGAAGACTTGCATACTGGAATGAAGCCTAGAAATGGTTGGTTGCAAACTTCTTAATGACATAATCATGCCACTACTATTTATAAAATATATTAGCTTAAGGTGACCCGCTCTACGTGCGGGCAAGAGTGTGGTTGTTACTTTCTGTTTTTTATCACTCTCTTACTCTTCCTTTCTCTCGGACTCTCCCTCGCTTTCTCTTACTCTATCTTTTTCTATCTATCTCTCTCCCATTTATAAACAACAAAAGATGTTGAGAAAGAAAATATTTTGAAAGATCAATCAGGCAGTGACAACGGAAAGGTCTACTTCAAGGCGGACAGCAAAACACTAACATTTAAAAGGGACAGACGAACTCGTGAGCTGAATAAAAATAAAAATATATTGGAAACCAAAGTTTGAAGGGATAGAATCTGAGGATAGTAGACTCAATATGGCTGGGATTTCTTAACGACGGACAGCAACATAATGGCAGTTTAACAGCTGGCGCAAAAGTTTGAACTTGATGTAAAAGAAAATTCCTAAACACCAAGTTTTGAAGTGATTCTTTCTCACGACAGTAGACTCACCATGGCAAGCATTCAAAACTTCATCATGGACGGCAACACATTGAAGATTTAGAGGCTGGCGCAAATTTTTTAGCTTGATGTAACAGAGAATTCCTAAACACCCACTCCTGTAAATTTTAACCCCCTTCCAGCTCTATATAGACCCCTTTTTATATTTTGGTTAATATAACCCGATTTCATTCGGGTCTACTTGGGCCACATTTTATAAGATGAGGAATTTTGTCCTAGAGTCACGCCTTTCATTTGAGGAAAAAAATAGTTGCCATGCAAACTCGCCAGCACTTTTAACATAGGTGTGCATATTTTCAGCTCAGCCGATCACATAATCCACACATTATATATATATATACATGCATTAAATATATATATATGTACATATATACGCATTATATATATATATACACACACACAAATATATAAATTAACCCAATAAATATCCAATTCATAATATTTGTTCTCATGATTGTGTGGTGGTGGTGATAATAATTCTCTCTATGAATGCAGATAGACGTAGAGAGAGAGAGGATATGGGAGAAAGACTGACAGAGCTGGCGAAGGAAAGATAGAAGCTGTGAAACGTTATAGAAAGTGAAGGGAAGGGAAGGAAAGAGAGAGACAGAGGACAGGTAGATAAGAGAAAGAGAGAAACAACATACACTTGTCAAAGTGTGGGGGTTTTTTTGCCCTAGTAATCACAGCTTTTGAGATAGGGATTTCTAACCTAGCCCACTCACATCCTCGCCTCTTTTTGCATGTCCCTGTAAATTTTGGAATGAATCCAACGGGATCTAGTGCCCTTTAACCCATTCCAATGCCAAAACCAGACAAACTTTTTGCATTTCAGATTTATAGATATTGACTAGCTGAAGGTGACCCACTCTACGCGCGGGTAAGAGTGTGGTATGTGTGTGTGTATATATAAATGTATACAAATTATATATATATATAAATACAGATATATACACTTTGTATATATACATATTTATATATAGATACACACACACACACACACACACACATATAAATTAACCCAATAAATATCTGATTCATAATATTTGTTGTCATGATTATGTGGTGGTCGCAGCGATGATAATTCTCTATGAATGCAGACAGACGTAGAGAGTGAGAGTGTGTGGAAGGGAGGGGGGGGTTACGGATGCTGTGAAACGACGTTATAAAGAGAAAGTGAAAGGAAGGGAGAAAAGAGTGAGTGATGGAGGAAGAGATACATAAAAGAATGAGAGTGGGTGATGTTTTGTTTGTTGAACCAATGTATTAAGGTAGTATTGTTTTATTGTTTTAAAACGAAAGAGGCAATGTGTTTGTTTCAAAAATAAAAAAAGACAAACGTCCGCCAATGGGAGGACAGATCATATTCGATTAGAGCACTCTGGGTATATCATAAAAGTGAAAAATGGAATTTCGGTGGCGAATATTGTAGAGGACTCTAAAAAAAAAAGAATTTTTTTAACCTGCAGGAAGATAGTTTAAACCAAAAAAGGCAGAATGTAAACTCACATCTATAATAGTGTATGAAATTAGAATTCACACCCAGCTCAGTTTTGTAGAAAGAGTATCACGAAGTGAACTCATGAGTTGGGAGTTTGACTGAGAGAGTTTATATGGTGACACATGCCAGTCCCTTCGACACCACCTAAACAATGGAATAGTGTATAAAATGTAATTAACAACTCATTCACTTTATGAATGTCTTATGTTAGCGAAGAAACAATAACTTGACAAAACCGTTTAATGGAGACGTAGAAGGAATCGGAAAATGAGTTATATCAAATGTTTGCAAACATCTGAACCCAATATTCTTTTTAATGTCTTTATTTTCAAGAATGAAGAGGTGCAAAATAAAAAAATCAAGCAAAATTTCATGACTTACAATCAGTTTTCTTTTGTCAGAGCCTCCTGATAAACCACGTTCCTTGTGCGCTCATGATTGCCAAGAATGAAGAGTTTATGTGGATTTCCAACTCGAGAACAGGCTACGTACAATTGACCATGATTGAAAACCGGTTGTGACAGGTTAATGCCTACAATGTCCAGTGATTGTCATCGCGAAGCATAGTTTTATCAGAAATTGAAAGCGTTTAAACTAAATGGGAACATCAGAGGGTGAAATACTCATTTTATGTATCATCTTGATTGTTCCTACAAATGGTCCACTCAAAATTTCAGCAGTTATAACATGGCTTTGAATCCTCCTTATAACCATTCGGGTTCCATTGCATATTTCAGGTGTTTCCATATTTCTGAGCACCAACTTTCAAACACAAATGATGAGGTGGAAGTCCCGGAGGTGTTAGCTTGTTGAGTAGCTCGGGTGGATATTTGACTGCATCATTCTCATCTTTATTTGTATCGATGGACATGAAAGAAACTATCTCACCAGGAATCATATCAAGCACTTGTTTATTTGTAGCATCAGCTGTTGTATTATGAGGCGATAGAATAGCTCTTGCTCTTAGCCAATCGAGATCCTGGAAGTTGGTTTCGACGTCAGGTAAAACGGCTCTTATAAGTTCTTCTACATTTGGAACAAAATTCCCAAAAGGCAAAACTCCATCACCAAGATCTAATACGTGTTTTGCGAAAGCCTCAGACTCCACATCACCATGTAGGTGGACTCTCATGTTTGTTTGAAGATGGCGACTGATAACACTGTGCCACACATAAGAATGCTTTATACATGCATTAACCTCATTGGCTCTAGTGCCTGCTCGGACAACAGGAAGAGTTTGTCGAAAATCTCCTGCCATGAGAAACGTAGCTCCACCCATTATTTTTGTATTGTGACGCAAATCTTGGAGAGTTCTGTCAAGAGCCTCAAACATGGCCTCATTACTCATTGTAGCCTCATCCCAAATAAAAAGACTGCATTCACGAAGTCTTGCTCTTGAGGAACTACGATCTATATTACATATAGGATTATCTTTCTTTCCAATGTCCATGGGCAATTTGAATGCACTATGTGCCGTATGGCCGCCTTGAAGCAGTGTCGCTGCAATACCACTTGAGGCACACGCAATGGCAATTCGACGTTCAGCGCGCAGCTTTGCGAGAATCAAATTGATAACAAAAGTTTTACCAGTACCACCTGGAGCATTCAAAAAGAAAAGCTTTCCTTGGTTCAATCTAACGCTGTCAATAATTTCATTATAAATATCTCTTTGTTCAGGCAAAAGTCTTGGTTCATCTCGCGTAATTGTTTCCGTCAATTCGGCAATGTTGTAGTTTTTTTCTGACATGTAATCAACATCCAAAGGCACTTCATGATGGACAGGTGTTGGTAGATGGAATTCACTTACTTAATCCACGTATAACATAGCGTCTGATGTGTCTGTCCATGTCGATTAATGCCTCATTATAAAGATCGTCGTTGCCATCACGTAGCGCTAAATTAGCCTGTATGTCCTTTGATAGGTTCTGTCTGAACGATTCCCAAAGGTTAAGAGGGTTGCTGGGATTACAGTGGATTAATATGCTACAAAACAGTCGACGCATTTGCCATAACAGTTTACAATTTGAGGCCTCTGCTAATGTCCTGTGTAAGTGGTCGTCATTAAGAAGTCCGCGCCTCAAACATGCTTCCCTGTAAGTGGCGCAGATGATACCATCAACCGTGCGAAGATCAGCAAAAGACTTCGGTCCAGTAACTACATGAAGTAGCATTCTCAAAAAGATTTCCTGTTTGGTAGGATGAATATTATACACACGCCCAATGACATTCTTCCTAGAAACACCGGGCCAATTGTCAAGTTCTGTTCCATGTGAGCTGCGCTTCCAATTATTGTTGTTGTATGTGTAATATTCCGGTACTTCAGGGTAAATGAGAGTAGCAGCAAACTCATCAACTGAACACAATTTAAAAAACGCTGTAAGCGTAGTCCCTTTTGGATTTTCAATGACTTGATGTGCATTTTTCTCTGTGAAGTAAACCAGCTGTCTCTTCTGTAAATGAACATTCAGGTGGAAAACTGATGGTGAGCTTAGATGAATCTCGTATCCAAAAATGCGCCACGCTGCATAATTGGAGGATACATACCTACCCAAAACGAATTGTTTAATTTCGTCATGTCTAAGGTCTTCATCACTGAACATAAACACGGCCATATCATCGCCCTTATTAATGTACTTGCAGAGGTATTGTATGCATCTCACCGAACCGCAGTACTCAACATTAATGTGTGCATTAAATGTTTTGGAAAGCAAAGGTTTGAATGGAACGATCCAGGCATTATCAACATCGAATGTTTTTAACCGTTGTCTAATTCTAGCTGTGCGGCCACCCAAACCTGGGTCACGCCTTCAGTAGATGGGATATCCGTCATTCGTAGTGTAGGTTTGACCGCAATAGTCTCTAGGGTACCGCTTCGAACATCTTTTATTCTTCATGCATGGACTTCTCGGATTAAGGTCACCACATGGACCGTGAATCATATGCTTTGTCACACTGCTGTACAGCTGAGGATCAGCATTTTGATCGGGCAACTCAGCAGATATAATTCTGTCAATATCCACAGGGTGGATTCTATCCTGACACCAGGCTAGCATATGAACGTGTGGAAGACCTCTCTTCTGCCATTCCACAGTATACATCCAAGCAGACAGTGGGCCAAAAATATGCAAAACCTTCAGTAAAAATAGCATTTTCTTCAACTTGGCATGAAAAATGCACGCCACAATGTCATGTCTGTGCTCTGGCAGCTGCCCAGCGAACACATTCTCTTTAATCTCTGGCCAGGTAGGATTGCAGGTAAATGTAACAAAGAGATCCGGCTTTCCAAACTTACCGCGGTATGTCATTGCGTCCTGCATTCGTTTATTCATATACCGAGGTGAGCCAATAAATGTTGAAGGAAGAATAATACGTTTTCCAACGTTGGCTGCATCACCGTCTTGACACATTGCATCCTCTAGATTAACGTATTCTATTGCTCTCAATTGGTCCTGGTGAGAACGAATGTATTTTAAACGTTCGGACTCAACTTTACAATACATGTCGACCAAAAACTGATTGGTCAAAGAATGGCACCTTAGTAATAAATTGAAATCGTTTTCTCGCACCATGAGTCGATAGGTGTAAAATGCCTTGCAGGAAACCTTCTTGTCAAGAAGTGTGAGAATTGTGGGATCAACCTTTTGAATTTCTAAGTGGTATCCATCCTCTCCATGAGGAAAAAGGAGAGGGTACTGCAAGCAATCGTAACATCGGTGTAATTCTGATATATAGGTGTGTGTGTGTGTGTGCACATATTATATATATATATATGTATAAATTAAATTAGAGATAAAACCACTAATAGGCAAATGAAACAGTAAAAAACCAAAAACAAAAACATAAAAATAAAAAATATAATATAGAAAATATATAAAATATAAAATTTATATATATATATGTATATATGTGTGTGTGCGCTGGAGTCTCTCTCATACGTGAATTCGACTGGTAAGCAGGTAACCTTGTCTTTGTATTTGGTCGATCGACGCGTTGACAGGTAGACAATAGAATGCGATGGCGATGGAATATTTGTTTCTCTGTATGAATGCAGACAGATACATAAGTGAAAGTTATGGGAAGCTAAGAGATAGAGTGAGTGAAAATGTTCTGGGAAGAGAGGAAATAGCGAGAGTGAGTTGAGGAAGACAGATACGTTAAATAACGGGAGTGGACTTGTCAAAGTTATAAATGGAAGGGGAGTTAGGGGGGAATGGAGGAAATAGCGTGAGTGAGGAAGATGGCCCCTAGCAACCACACCTTTTAAGATAGGGATTTCTAAGGTAGCCCACGGGCATCGTCACCTCATTCTACATGTCCCTGTAAATTTTGGAGCGAATCAGATGGGATGTAGTGGCATTGAAAGCGAACCAAGCGGTAAAAACTCATTTCAGTTTTATATATAGAGATTAGCTTTCGATGGAAACTCCTTCATGTACTGTTCTATTTATTACTATCTTAACTATTCAAATTGGGATGCCACTTGTATAATGATCAATAGCTTTGGACCTGATGCTATTCAATCTTCTTTATCACCCATGCTGTTACAAAGTGGCTTAAAAAAGACCCCCCAACCCAGTTTCAATTACTGTACAACTTCTCCCATTAAACAGCTCAACAGCTGGGACTGAGCTAACTAGATTTTATAACAGTTTACTTATGGAAGCACCGAGTACTCTTTTTGTATAGCTATAAGCCTTGATCTCAAATATAAATATGTAGGTACATCACATGAGTAGGTGAGCAAATGAAAGAAAGCAGCACTCAACATTGTTGTAGTTTTATGTATTTAATAACATGTTGACTCAACTTTTCTTTAAAAAGTCATGGATGTAGAAAACATGCATGTCCTCATAAGTATGGAGTCAGAGTGGAGAGAATTTAAAATGGTTTCACAGTGGCAATATTTAGGCCTCCATTGGTCAGTTCAGCTAGTCCACAACAGCAATTCTTGCATTTTTGCTCCATGCAGTTGATAGGATGGATGTTAGTGTCAATTGGTACTCCACGGAGAATGGCAATTCAGCAACATCAGTTACTATTTCATTTGGTGGTATCAAGTTACATATCAGTATGTGTTGTTCATGGTTACTTGCTATAAATACATGATAGTACATGGAATAGGAGATAATCTTGCTGGGGATAACAAGGATCACAGTTGTGAAATTTCTGAGTTATCAGTGGCCAACAGTTTAAAGCTCATTAACAAGGTGTATCCTTGGAAGTGACTGCAATAGGATGGATACTATATGTAGTTGACAACTGTGAACACAAGATGTGTCAGGAGGGGTCCTGGAGTTAAAATTGGTTACTTAGAATATTATGTACTTTGTTAAACCAATTCTGTTATCTATTACATTTTTGGCACCATGTCATTTCTATGCATGAGGCCTTTAATAGAATATTTCTATCATTTCAGTGTTCTTACCAACTAAATTTTTCTGATAATGCTTCAAATTTTCAGTCTCAGCTGTGAGAATATTGTTCCCTTTTTCTTTATTTTTGTCTGTATAACTGCAATCAATATTTCAAATTTTTTTTTATTAATTTCAAAACAATCGTTTTTTTTAGTCTATACAATATCAGTAATATTACTATGTTTGTTGCAGTTAAAAGTAACAGACATCATTATTAACATGAGGCACCCATTATTGAAGTTGAAAGCAGAAACATTAGGGATAGTCACTGAAATGCTGAAAATATCCAACAAAATGTGCTACTTATCATACTCTGTGACTGACACAGATTTGGTCAGCTTGGGGCTATAGTAGGAGATATTTGCCTGAGGTGCCATTCAGTGAAACTAAACCTGAACCCAGGTAGTTGGGAAAGAAATTTCTTCACCTTACAGCCAAACCCAAGAAAACGTATTCAACCCATGGAAGCATGGAAAAAAAAATGAGGATGATGAGACTATTTTAGCACAACAATCTCATAATTTGATAATCTTAGTTATTATTTCAGTTCATCAGAGATGTCAACTTGTTTAAAAAGCAGATTTAATTTTTCTTCCAAGCATGCCTTCTCAGCTTGTTTTTCAGCTAATGTTATGTTCAATAAATTAAAACTTGCAGGCAATTTTTCATAGACTGACAATTTCGTTTGAATTGTGGAAGTTAATCTCTGCAATTTGGATACCTCCTGAGAATTTTTCTCTAAATGTCCATGATGTAGATAAGATCTGAAAAACAAATGTGAAGATCATTTACCTATAAGACAAGAATAAAATCAGAAGTCAAACTAACATGTCTTAATCAAATATACAAAGATACTGTAAATAAAAATTATATCATGCTGAAACCTTAACCAAAATTTGGTAGACCAAATTAGTATAAATTTACTCAATAAGACTATATACAATTATAAATAAGTGGAACATATCAAAATTATTGGTAATTAGCACTACATGTATGCACACTTATTTAGGGGTCGCTGGGCCAGGCCAAAATTGTATTTAGGGTCATGACCAAAAAAGTTTGGGTATAGAGGGCATTATCAAGCTTATTGAAAATATGAAATTTACTAATTGCACCAATAGCCTTCAAAAGTTATTTAAAGCAGTATTTCAAGTCCTTTGAATCTATTTATACAAGAAGATAGAACTAAAATCATGTAGGGGCCAGTCAGGCAGTACTACCAACGGCCACACTCAAATGGCATTTTTACATGTCACCTGCACAGGTGCTAGTCTAGTGGCACTGGCAACACCCTTGCTTGAATGTTGTTTTTCACATACCACCAGCACAAGTGGTAGTAAGGCGATGCTGGTAACGATCACGATCAGATGGTGCTCTTAGCGCAGCACTAGCACGGATACCAGTCATGTGGTGCTATCATCGAATTTGATTTCGATTTCACTTGCTTCAACAGGTCTTCGCAAGCAGAGTTTAGTGTCCAATGAAAGTAAGGTACGCTTAAGTGGGCTGGTTACACCACGGATTATCGTCTCACTTGGCTTGCTGGGTCTTCTCAAGCAAAGCATATTTCCAATGGTCTCAGTCACTAGTCAGTGACTAATTAGAGTACTACTAGCGAACAGTGCGCGCATCTGCGCTAGCTAGTCATGACTAGTCAATCCATACCCTGTGTTTTTGTGTGTTACTCTTTTACTTGTTTCAGCCATTTGACTGCGGCCATGCTGGAGCACCGCCTTTAGTCGAGCAAATCGACCCCCTATTGTTTGTAAGTCTAGTACTTATTCTATCAGTCTCTTTTGACGTTAACACACCAGCATCGATTGTCAAGCGATGTTGGGGGTACAAACTGACACAAACACACATAAATATATACATATATAAGACGGGCTTCTCTCAGTTTCAGTCAAACCAAATCCACTCACAAGGCTTTGGTCGGCCCGAGGCTATAGTAGAAGACACTTGCCCAAGGTGCCACGCAGTGGGACTGAACCCGGAACCATGTGGTTGGTGAGCAAGCTACTTACCACACAACCACTCCTACGCCTATGTTATTTACTTTGCTAGGTAGTCGTTGTAGGATCAACTAGTCACGACTAGCTAGCTCGACTGCGCGTACCGGGACCGCTGTTCGGTAGTAGTACCTCATACTAGCTTCATTTCTTTCAAGCCGATGCATGACCTCAGCACTCACAGTGGTCAATGGGAACAGAAAAAAAAATTAAACAAGCCTGGTGGGTGTTAGCAATTATGTAGAAAGTGAATATGAAAGAAAAAATGCGCGATGACGACCCTGCGGTGGGGAAGGGACATTCGGAAAATTCACAAGATCCGATTCAATATATGGTACTATTTAAGAAGTACCTAAATATATATAAAATATATTTTACGGAATGCCACGATTTTGGTTATGGAGGATCCGATTCTGGGGGTAAAAATTTAAATCGCATTTTCAAAATTTAAATCCACCCCCCACCCTTCATTTTTCCGTAAATAAGTTTTAAAAAAAAATTATTTCACACGAATTACTTTGTCATATTACTTCGGGAAATTGCTCTGAAAGAAATCTTTGCAGAAAGGTGAGTAGATTGATTACATTATGTTAATGCAGTTTTGTGAGATTTGGCTGTTATTTCTAGCATATGGATAGCCTGCTTTGACGGCCTGAGTGTATATTCATTCTTTTATTTTACTTGTTTCAGTCATTTGACTGCGGTCATGCTGGAGCACCGCCTTTGGTCGAGCAAATCTTTCGAAGCCTAGTAATTATTCTATCGGTGTCTTTTGCCGAACTGCTAAGTTACGGTTACATAAACACACCAGCATCGGTTGTCAAGCGATGGTGAGTGGACAAACACACACACATATGTATATACATATATATGATGGGCTTCTTTCAGTTTCCAAATCCACTCACAAGGATTTGGTCGGCCCGAGGCTATAATAGAAGACACTCGCCCAAGGTGCCACGCAGTTGGACTGAACCTGGAACCATGTGGTTGGTTGAAATTTTACAAATTTTATTATTTTTCTACGTATTTCGCAAATATAAAAAAAAATTAAAATTCCGGGAAAAGTGAGAAATGAAGGGGCAGGGGTAATTGAAATGTTGGAGGGAATGAGGGAAACTGTGGAAGAGGTAGAGCCAGGAAGACTTGGGATAAGGTGGTGAAGCATCCGATGGATGTGTTATGTCAGCGTGCAAGAGAGACGACTATGCTGCTATGGTGATGTGTTGTATATGGATGAGAACGGCTGTTCTTATCAAATGTGGAGCAAGCCCTATCTTTCGAGGAAATGGTATGTGTCTAAAAATACGGTTTGCTTAAAATACCGAGACGAAATATTGTTTAAAAATTCTGAAATCCCCTATACTGAAAGATTACCCTGTTTGTAATTAAATACTTAATTACCCATCTCCTCGTAATATAAACAATATTTAGCTCCCTATTGTAAACAATATTTTGTTTTGCTATTATGCATTCTCTCGAAAATAAGCTGTGATTTTTAATATTTAGTTTTCAAACTTGCAAGTGCACAACCAGAACTTCAATCGTAAATAGTTTTGAACATAATTTTGTAGGAAAACCAAAAAAAAGATTCATACTTAACGCCGGTTTCAGTTAATTTCTTGTTCTCTTGATTAAAGCGATTCTTATAGGAATTGTTCTTTGACGCAAAATATTTACTCATTTTCATCTCTTCTTCTAATTTAGAAGAGGTCATTCTTTTACGTAAACAGTCAGTTGTTTCTATGAGTTGTTCGTTATCAATTTGGCCACTGGTCGAGGAATTCAAGTCGAAAAGGCTTTGCTTGGAAGCAATGCCATCATTTTTCAAGAGAGCAAATTTTTGGTGCAAATACATTAATGCCATCATGTAACAATTGTCACTGAAATTATCATTAATTTGATTGGAAAACAGTTTCTGGGCAAGTGTTGTCAATATTTTCAGATTACTAAAGCCAGACGTGTTTAGCAGAGCAGGAACGATTCCCAGATATTCTGTGGCTGCCTTGTAAGAGAACATTTCTTGTCGGTATTCCATGGTTTTGTCATGTAAATCGGATAATCTTAACACATCATTTTTCTTTGAAATTTTGTTTATACACATCAGTTGCTTCAGTAGACACAAACTTCGATTATTAGCTTCATATAAATAATCCCCTTTCCCTAATATTTCCTGAAGCCATTCTTCAATTTCAAACGAACTTTCCACATCCGACATGATGAATGCAGTTGAAAATTTAAATCGCGCGCCGTCGGCAGTGCGCATGACACGAATTGCGTCATCGCCATCAGATGCGCGATTTAAATTGCGTCATCGCCATCAGATGCGCGAGTTGACCAATCAGAAGTGGTATCTTAGGTTAGGCGTGGTTAGTGCCAACAGCCTGGAGTCTATCAAGGCAAATTATAAATATTATTTTTGGAATTTCAACCAATTTCGATGTCAGCAGTCATAGTTATCCGAAAATATATATAACGAAGATATGTATTGGTTTAGTTTATAGAACAAGTTTGTGAAGTTCATACAGTTCTATATTTAAGGGATGGGGAATTATGCGCATTATTTACATTTGACGGTTATTTGTCCTCATATTATTTGTTGTTAATGCAACGTTTCGGCTGATATCGGAATGAGAACCTGGATTCTCATTCGTAAGGTATTTTTTGTTGTTGATTTTGTTGATGTCGTCGTCGTCGTTGTAGTTGTTGTTGTCGTCGTTATTATTATTATTATTATTATTATTATTATTATTATTATTATTATTATTATGCCGTGGGCATATGGCGTAGTGGTTAAGAGCGCGGGCTACTAATCCCAAAATTCCGAGTTCGATTCCAGGCAGTGACCTGAATAATAATAACATCGAAAAATACCTTCCAGGTTCGAAATTTTCCCAAGACACCTGATGAAAGCTGGAGGGTATATCAGCCGAAACGTTGTGTTTGCAATAAGCAAGATGAGGACAAATATCTGTCAAGTGTAAATCTGTGAAGTTCCAAATACAAAATATTAATTATTCTTAAATAATGTTGTTGCTATGAACACCACATATACATTTTGAACTGCATGCGCGTGCACACACATGCATGCATGGTTAATTAATGTAGACCATACAGCTTTTGTATCCTGACTATGAATTCTCATTTGTACCTAGAAGTTTGGGATGAGGTTGGGCAGTCTGTGTGGAAGGGGAACTGAAGTGTGTGAGGAATTGAGGAAGGGGAGGGTGGATGTGTGCTGTGTGCAGGAGGTTAGGTGGAGTGGCCAGTGTGCAAGATTTGTGGGGGTTGAAGGAAGAAGGTACAAGTTGTAGTGTTTGGAAAATAGCTGGGGGACTGGAGGAGTTGGAGTTTTGGTGAAGGAAGAAATCTGTGAGAAGGTGGTGGAGGTCAGGGGAAAGAGTGACAGAGTGATGACAGTAATGTTAGCATTTGAGGAAGAAGTGGTGAAAGGTGATTTGTGGGTATGGTCTGCAAAGTGGAAGAGGGATCACTGAGAAAGAGCGGTTCTTTGATGAAATGGTGATTGAGTGGGACTTACATAGGGTAGATGAATTGGTTTTGGGCATGGGTGATTTTAATGGACATGTTGGGAAATGGATCCAGGGCTTTGAGGGTATGCATGGGGGAAATTGAATTGGGGAGAGAAATTTGGAAGGATGCTGTTGGAGTTTTGCGATGAAAAAGAATTTTGTGTGGCGAATACGTGGTTTAGGAAAACAGAAAAGGAATGTGGCTTTCAGTGCAGAAGGGAATGAGAAAGAGATTGATTTTGTGTTGGTTGGCAGGAAAAACAGAAAATATCTGAGAGAAGTGAAGACAATACCAAAGGGAGTTGCAGCACAGGTTGGTGGTTGCTAACTTGGATAAGAGGAAAGTTAAAAAGTGTGTGAGAAAGGGCATGGTTGAGAGGAGAAAGGTCTGAAACTGAAGGAAGAAGAAACATGAGCAAAGTTTGAGGAAAGAGATGGGGAGTTGGTAAGCATTGATGCACCGGATTTGTGGAAGTCTTTTAAAGATGGGGTACTAAAGGCATGTGATGAAGGGTAGGAGAGATTGAGGAAATACATGATGGTGGAATGAGGAGGTGAGGGATGCGACAGCGAGGAAGGAGGCACACAAAGCTTTATGTAATAATAGGACTGAGCAAATGAAAGCCATGTATAATAGAAGAATCGTGTGAGGAGGGTGGTTGTGAGATTTATGAGTAAGGAGGCTAAGGAGAGGTTGAGCAGGTTGGATGAGAACTCAGATAGAGTGTTTATGTTTATTAAATCAATGTAAAAAATGGTGGAAGAGATGTTGAGGGCAGAAGATGCATGAGGGGGCAGTGATGAAAGGTTGGATTTTAGTGAGAAAGACAGGGGAAGAGTTTGGAAGGAATTATGAATGGGAGGGTGGAAGTTAATGTGATGAAGGGGCCAATGGAGAGGATTAGTCGGGAAGACGTAGTAGAGGCAATGAAGGAAATGAAAACAGGAAAGGCAGCTGGTCCATCAGACATAAGTGTTGAAATGATAACTGCAAGTGGAGAGATAGGGATTGTTGTGATGATGGAGTTCTGCCAGGGCATGCTGGATGGAAGAGGAATGCCAGATGATTGGGCACTAAGTCTGGTGGTACAGATCTTCAAGGGGAAGGTGGATGCAATGAGTTGTGGGGCATATAAAGGAGTGAAGTTATTGGAGAATGCAATGAAGACAGTGGAAAGGGTATTGAAGAGGAGAATCCAGAAAGGGGTGGATGAGATGCAGGAAGGGGGACAATAGATTGCAGGAGGAATACCAAGATAAAGGGAAGGAGTTGTACTTGTGCTTCGTTGATCTGGAGAAGGCATTTGATAGGGTTCCAAGGAAGGTGATTGAGTGAGCATTGAGAAAGAGAGGTGTAATAGAGGTAACAGTGAGAGCAGTGATGAGTGTGTATGAGGGGCTAAAGACAAGAGTGAGAATTGGATCAGAGCTGTCGGAGAAGTTTGTGGTGAAAGTTGGTGTGCATCAGGAATCTGTGTTGTCACCATTGTTGTTTGCAATAATGGTTGATGTGGTGACAGAGAGTGCAAAAGAGGGATTGATAATGGAGATACTGTATGACCATGTTCTGATGAGTGAGAAGATGGAGGGAGAAGTCTTGGAAATGGAAGGTGTCATTTGAAAGCAAGGGTTTGAAGGTAAAACTCGGGAAGACAAAGGTGATGGTGAGTGGGGTGGAAGGTGAAGTATTAGTGGATAAGGTGGATCCATGTGGTGTATGTAGGAGGAGGGTAATGGCAAATGCAATATTGCGTACGAGATGTGAGAAATGGATTCATGGTAGATGTACGAAAATGAAGGGTCGAGAGGTTTATGTGAGATTTTTCGCCAACTTCTTACAACTTTTCTTGTTGTACTGAAACCTGCGCTGTGAGTGAGATCTTCCTTTCGCTTCACTTCGTAAATTTTGCTCAGTTATAGTTTTACAAGATGGGCAACACATTTGTTTGGCCATGAGCACCAAGTTCCTGGCAATAACTTTCTGTTTTAACCTTTTTATAATACCTCTTTTACCACCGGAAATTTCCTTGAAATTTTATCAAAACAAAGCCGGCCAATATTCAATTTGACGGCCAGATTTTTTAATTAATTTTAATTTATTTTGTGTTAAAGTTGTCATATTTCGGTAATTTTAACCAATCAATGGCGTGTACTCAGCTGAAGAAAATTAGTGCTGCTGTTTGCGACCAAGTCCATTATATATATATATATATATATATATGTGTGTGTGTATATACATACACTCACATTAATAAAAGACAGAGGATCTTTTCGGTTTGAAAGGCAGTTTTTTAAAATAATTTCCACGTAACTAAACACTTTTAAACTTCATATACTGGTAGAATGTGTTTATAAAACATCTTCTCTTGGCTTTATTGAGAAAATTCTATAGTTTGTAAGATATTTGTTGTTTTTTCTTCAATTTCTGCAATTTCAACCAATCAATGACGTCTATTGAGGTAAAAAACATTCCGTGCCGTATGAATATGTCTCTCGTTTAAGAAACAGATTAGGTTTATTTACATTTGTGAAGAAAAAAGATACCCTTCCCCCCACCCTAACCCTAAAACAGATTGAAATGCAATAGATCGATACTAGGGTCATAATTATGGGTGACAATTTCATATGACACAGCTAGAAAAAAACTGCCGTTCAAACCGAAAAGATCCGAAGGGCAGATTCTTAACCCATTTAATTGGGTACTAAGATGTTTATAATTATGTCCATTGTTTTCAAAGGAGGATTATATTTAAACACTTGCCATATCAAAGTCATGGCAAGAATTATGTTTCTTGTTTGCAAGGGAGGTAATTTGAAAAGAAGTCTTGGTATTTTCGCAAATCTTGGCTGGTAGAGTTACTTCCCTTAGAAAAAGATATATATTTATCAATTTTTAAGTGAGAATTTTGCCTTGAAATATCTTAAATGTGGCAGGCACAATGTATGGACCCAAGGGTACGGAGGTGAAATAGAATCAGACGGAATTTTAACTCGGGACATAAAGTCTGACAAAATATAACACTATTTCATGTATTTTTCTTTAATACACGCACACACACGTGTGTGGATATAACTATATATCTGCATGTGTGTGTGTGTGTGTAGTGTTTCCAGGAAGGTGTGTGTGTGTTGGGCGTTTGTACGTGTGCACGCGTGTGTATCTATATATATGTATGTATGTATGTGTCTTAGCGTGAGGTGTACGTTTAGGGCTATAGGGTTAGTTGTCTTCTTTCTCGTACACGATTACTTCGACATAGGTTCACCTTGTTCGTCTTACAGCTGCTACTCGTCATTCACCTTGTCCCCTCCATCTCTGTACTTTACTCTTTTCTTCCCTAATAAGTCTTGTTCCTTTCGCGACGTAGAAGACATCTTATATCTCACGTCTCTCGGTAACAAATATTCGATCATGCTCCATTCCCTACTACAATAGGAGAAATGTAACCAAGGAAGGCAACATGTAGCTCTTCTACTGTTAATCACAAGATATAGTGATTTCCTGTTACACTTATTCGTGAAGATACTATATTTACATCATGAAAAGGACTAGTGGTTACATAATAATATCAGTTGCTGCCTAAGGAGAAGATATTTCTAATATCTCTTGTTACTTGTGTGTGGTTCAAATTTTTTTTCAGCCTTGTTTGTGAGATTCAGAAGTAAAGAAATAGTGGTTAAAGAAGTAGGAAACAGAACGGTTTCTACTGTTTGTCAGTGCATTCGATACCGTAATGTTCGCGAATTCGAGAATCCCCCTTCTACTAGCAGTTAAAATTTTATTTGTTGATCCTTTTATTCCTCTACCTCATGCTTTGCTTTATAGACGTCACTGCCCATCGGACTGCCTGGCAACAGGCCGTTCCAATCAAAGTCTCACCCGAGTATGACCACCGTCCTGTCATCTCCGCAGATGGAAGTAACGAGTTATGAACTTACTTTGAGCTGAGATGTTCAGACTACAAACAAGCCAATGGACTTAGGTGTAACGACGTAGTCTTCCAGTTTCTCGAATGCTGCAATGAGACCTTCAGAAAAGATCTCACATGGACGTTCGGTACACTGGCCTCTAGCGATGAGGGAACAGTCCTCATTCACATTCAGTCCATGACTGTCCGCCAAGAAAATATGATGGGCGTTTGTGTGCAGGTATGGCAAATGCGCCTGGATCGAAACGAACCTGTTAGGACATTTGCTGCATGTCTTGGATGGCAGTCATGTGTCTGTAACTTTGATGTTGAATGCCGCCAGGAGGCCTTGCATGCCACGATTGATTATAGTGACGTCATAGTTTGCGATGCTCTTTGTACGTGTGTTGGAGGACGAGGAAATCCGCCTTGACACCATGGGTGACTCCAAGTAAGAGATGACCTTGGAAGAAGCCCCGAAGTACGTCGAGAAAAAAAGTGCAAAAGGCTCAGCCAGCCACATCATGGGCACTTCCTCAATCACCGCGGCCTCCAGTTCATATAGGCACCAGGTGTAGCGTTTGGTCAATAAATCCGACAAACCCATGATACACCCACCGCAAATCCCTAATGTCACTGCAGAAAACACGATTACAGACGTCATGTACAGGAACGCATGAAGAAATGTTCCGTCTACAGTCACAAATAGGCTACGTGTGGCATCCTGTATCACTATGAGAATGTCTTCCACCGATAACGCTGTCCTCATCAGCAAGTTCCAACCAACGCAGCTGACACGGAAGACCGCGCATCTGCAATATGCAACAGCCTGTGGTCGACCTCCCTAACGAATCCTCTACCCTACCAACAATTCTTGACATCATGTGTATAATGAACCCTGCGATTCTTGGATAAAATTCTCTTCCGACCCTATCCCTTTGTCACTACATTCATTCATGCCGACGCATGTGCCACGAAGGAATCGGGTTTCGCCACTTCCCTTTCACGACCGGCCGAAGCTCTCCGTCACAACACTATGGCAGACACTGGATGCCAGTCGTGCCTGGCTGGATGAAGTCTATCGAAACAGGGCCTGGACCAGCGTTAACGTAAACGATGGTATCTGCTTTGTATTAACATCGATTGGAAAAAGGGAAAACAACCTATAGTATTACGTTCTGTTTAGAAAGGAAACGATTCAATGTATCCATCAGAAAGGGGCAGATTCTTAACCCATTTAGTCCTTCCTGTGCCGTACCATTCCGCATAAATTGGGTATAAAGAAGTTTATAATTATGCCCATCGTTTTCAAAGAGAGATTATTAAACGCTTGCCTACATCCCTTAGGAGGTAATTTGAAAAGAAGTCTTCGCACTTTTCCAAATGTTAGTTGTTTGACTTACTTCCCTTAGAATGGGTATCGTATTTTTGAATTTTTAAGTGAGATTTTTGCCTTTAAATATCGTAAATGTGTCAGGCATAGTGTATGGATCCAAGGGTGAAAAAGTGAAGTCGACTCTGACAGAAATGAAACTCCGAACATAAAGTCTAACAAAGTACAACTAGTTCATGCACCTTTCTTAAATACACACACACACATATATATATATATATATATACTAGCAGTATCGCCCGGCGTTGCTCGGGTTTGTAAGGGAAATAACTATATAAGCATTTTTAGAGAGCTACTTCCCTTATAGATGCCAATTCGGGCTTTCTTAGCCATTTCTGTTTTGGTGTCTTCAAGCCATGAAGTCGTTGTTCTAAAAGAACGCTGGTCTCCTTGACAACGCTTTACGACGTTGATTTCCTTACACTCCCTTCCCCACAGCTTCACGAGGGAGGGAAGAAGGGGGAAAAGCAACACAGGTGCAGGTGTGACCATGGACGCCAACTCCGCCGCCATCGACACACGAAAAATTATGCATTAAAATGGAATAAAAAAATGATGTTAAATTATTTTTAAAATCGTAGACGCGCGCTAATACTCAGATGGGCTCGATATGAATCACGACTATAAGATACCCGAATCTGGTTAAACTGCGCCGCAAAATGTGGGAGTAGTTAGGAATCTAAATCGAAGGGGACAGACACTCACACAACTACAGTTTTATATATATAGATATATGTATATACCCACATATATGTGTGTGTGTATGTATGAATTTATATATGTATTTATGCATGTATAGATATATATGTACACAGTTTTCCATGTTAAAAGGTATGATTAACTTGAAATAGGTTAAGTCGAACATTGACTTAACTCGAAGTAAATTAGCGCTCTATCAATGTAATAGTAATTACTCCTATTGTCTTGAAGTGTAAAGAGAACTTGAATCGAATGCACCTCAGATTTCTTTGCTCTTATAGTAAAGTAATACTCTGTTATATACAAACTATACAGTTTATAAGTATGTATTTTGGAGAATCACAAACGAAAGTTAGTAAACGAAATTCGCATTTACTGTTCAGGAGTATTTGAAACCAGAAATGAGTAAAAAAGCCTGATATTTATTTGATTATGAAAAGATTACAATGTGTAGTAGTCATACGTTTTGGTATTAAAGTGTTCACAGTATCACAACTCTTCATTGCATTACATTAAATTATAACATAGTTATTATTTTGACTCCATTCCTATAATCTAGAAAAATTTCTTGCAGATAGACATTCTCACTATCTCACTCACAAAATGCCTTTTGCATCCCATCCGTTGAAGTTGTTGACATGTTTCCATGGTTCCTTCCTAATCATATACACAAGCACACACACACAAAAACACAAATACACACACTGTTTGGCCTTCGCTTTTCAATTTCGATAATTTTGTTCCAATTAATTTCAAATTTCGTATATCTTTGTAGTTTGTATGCTATTTATGGGAATAGAAATCTTTTTTTGCCAGAAGTTAATGAATATAAAATAAGTAGCTTTCGAACTTCACAAATTCAGGGAAATTTTCACCAATCGTTAGCCACCAACACATTCGTAACTGTTTCCATAGTAACAAACGAAGCTGTTATCTGCTTAATGCTCCTACAAACTCTATGTAACTACATTCTGAACATTCGTTTTTCAATTTTCACTACAATAAATTACATTAATTGTCTTTTTCAAAATAACTATATTGCTGCAATTTCTCTCGCTGAATCTGATTGTGTTATTTACTCGTTGCAGAAAAACATCTAGGAAAGTATATACAAAACTATTTAATTAATTAATTAATCCCAGATAATGCACTCGTTTGTGGGACCCTAAAGGTCAACGCTAATCCCAAATTCTAACAAGTAAACAAGTAAAATATGATATATATGTATGTGTGTACGTATCTGTATATGTATTTATGCATGTATGTACCTATGTATTTATGTATGTATGTATACATGTGTGCATTTTATTTTCCAACTCACTCTGAAGTCCTTAGTTACGGTACAATATTGAATACATTACAAATAACAACAACTAAAGCAAAATATCAATGCATTGAACAAAACATTGAGACCCATAATCAATAGATATAATATAGTATATAGAATATAATATATAAACAGATATTTTTGAAAGTTATAAGAATAGTAATTTTACAATCAATATATCATAAAGTTTTGTCAAAACTAATCTGCATACACATGAGGAACGTATATATGCATATGCACACACACATATATATTTTTTCATTTAAACATACTAATATGTACATACGTATTGTATGTTTTGGAATGTAGAATAATTCGCAGACTAATTTATATTTATACATATAGAGAGAAACATGGTATACTTTCTCCTCTGTTGTTTATTATTGCAGTAGTTTAAATCTTGCGGGAAGTGGGGAGGGATTATTTTTAATCATTTAATTAATCTAATTGATTAACCATTTTCTTGAATTACTTTGTCTCAGTTACGGTTGGTTCATTGATAACCAATGAAATAAAACAAATTGTAAACAACAAAAGTAGTTGAAAATGTGAATTTATAAGTATGTGTATACACACACACATATACCTAAAATAGAGCATATTACTTTACCTCTGGTATTTGAGTACTCTTTTTTTCCACCTTGTTTCACATTTATGCGCTTACTCCGGTGTAGAAAAGTTAGGGTTAGAAAAGTTTGAGCGACTCTACACAAGTAGGAAGAAGAAACAGCTGAAAAAGATGGAACTTTACCCACTGGATTTTTCTCAGAAAAATATACCTTGTTTTGCTTTAATAGTAATTATCAATTTCTGAATAAAGTTTTTTTAAAATCTAATTTAAATATCTTGATTATTTAATTTGAAAACAATCAGGTTTGTTCACTTCTATCACAAAAGAATCCAATAAAAAGTGGATAATACTTATGAGTCTTCCTTTCCCATTCCACAAAAGTCTGCTCGGTAGAGCTTCCTGTCACATCTTATATTGTACACAAAGATTTCACATGTTTTACTTATTTAATCTTGGTCTCTGCTGTAAGAACTAATTTCAATTAATTTCAAATTAAAAAATAACTTGTAACAACAGTAGAGTAGTATGAAGGTAAATATTGTAGGGAAAAATTGTACTCTTCCTTTATCTGAAGTTACTTAAAAAGAGGGAGACACCGTGGCTTTTCCACAATCACATGCCATTAAAACACACAAATATTGTGTCATTATTTTATTATCTCAGGATTTTTCAGCACAGCTATTGTTTAATTATAATTTGTTGATTAATTTTCATATGTATAATCATGAAGTTTTATTTTTACTGACAAAAATTGCAGTAATTAGTAAATAACGAAGGTCATAAAGTAATATAAAATTAAAATATTGTATATTGCACCCCAAACCCACTGAATTTTTATTCAACTAATGCCACTTTGGAGAGGCCTGTCTTAAACCACAACAGGACAAAGTGAGATATCCTTAGATACATCATATACTATATAGAAATATTATCTCTATAGGATATATAAAGGGAAAAGACATCAATATATATACCAGGCATTCTACTCTCAGCTAAAAATGAAGGTAGATAACTATCAATATAGCAGAAGATATCAAAGCTGTCTAAATAACAATGGGGTTGTTTAGGGAGGAGATTAGATATACAATAACAGCAACAACAATAAATGGACATTTCAAAGTTTGTCTTTATTTTAAATGTGAATTTTTAACAAAGGAGCCAAACCAGTGAAGGGATCACTATATGGTTGATATACCTGCTGGAATTAGTAGCTAAATTCACACGATATCACTGTACAGAAGGGCATATTGGACAATGTAGTTCTGGGTTCTCTTTGGAAATAGGCATGATGGTCCTGGCTGGAATGCATTTGATTATAAGTCTCTGTTTGACGAAGGTTAATATGAGGCTAAACAACAACAGTTACACAGAAAATCACTTTGCATCTAGGGACAGACATTCAATCGCAGTGAAACATTCAGCTTCTTCAAGAGCTGCACTTAATGTTGCGTGTATTTGTGTTTCTGGATCGCAATTTCTGAACCATTCGTTAAGCATCAGGTTGCCTTGTTTTACAGTGTCAATAGACTCATCATCAATTTTCAGTTCAGTTGTATCAATTCCTAAAAAAATAGCTGCAAAAGACACAATAAGAAATAAATGCAACAACATTAACAATAACATGTGTACTGTAGGTTGTTATAAATATAACAAACAAACTTTATCAATAGAGAAATAACTAAGAAACATGAAAAATGTAAGACATTGTTTTCTATTGACAAAAATAACAAAGAGTTTGAATTAAACGAGATTTTAAAAGAAAATTACACTTGAGAAAATATATGGTAAACGAGGGCAGGAAAGTTTTTGTGAAGGCAAAAGTATATCAGAACCTCAAGAATTAATATTGACCTCCAACAGTGAAAGCATATGATCCATCCATTTCCTCTGCTCAATATTCTTGAAAGGGCTGTGGGGATAGAGTCCTCAGGCACCTCCTCCATAAGGTCCTATCAGAAGCATCCAGCATTAGATGTTCTGGTTGTATTCTTTGATGTGAAGAACTAAGACTATGGATATCATCCAACCATTTCTTTCTTGGCCTCCTCCTAGATATCCTGTTTCATTGGATTGACTTTAAGAACCTGTCCTGTAATTCATTCCTGCGACATTCTGATCACATGTCTGAGGTACCACATGTGGAGAAGACGTGGCTCAACCTGGAGAGACTCCCAGATCTCTGAACTATAAATCCTATTGAGTAACATTACTCCAAAGACCCTTTAGAGGAATCCCATATATCTCTTATTCTAGATTTCAGATCTGATATTCAAAGGGTCATGAAAGTAATGCCCCTCTGTGCAATCTACTACCTTGCAAAGTTCCCAAGAGGACACTGGAAATCGAATGATCAGTGATTGTCCAACAGTCGATAACTCTAAGTCAAATTCAATCCCATTTCAAACTTCTCCAATGAACTCCAGGTTCGATCAATTCTACAGAGCCTATTCAGTTATTATTATGTCAGTCTCAATGAGAGATGCCACCTCCAGTTCAGCTTGACTTGTGCACGTTCATTTTCTGGTAAATTCCCTTAAAGGAATTCACTGTTTTTGCCTGAGGAGAATAATAGGATTTCTCTGTGTCACCTTTATTAAATCTCTTTTTATTGAAGCATTTATAGACATATGTGTGACACACTAATTGTACATATAAGGCAATTTGGTGTAGTTATATGTGCTACATATCGCCCTCCAGATGCCCCAAGCCATGTAGGCAAGTTTGAAGACTGCCTTATAAAAATAGAAGTTCTAGTCACATTGGAGCAACACATAAGTGTACTTCTTATGGGAGAACTCAATCTACCCAATGTCAGATGGCCTGAGGGTCTTTCTCTCCCAGGAATGACACAATGCGAACGAGGACAGGCGAGGTCCCTCCTGAACCTCATCAACACTCTGTACATGGAGCAAGTAATACACCAGCCAGGGCAGGTAACATACTGGATCTCTGCTTCACAAATAATATGGATCTCATCCATAATGTGAAAGTGACACCAACACTACTCTCGGATCACAACATGGTAGAGCTGACCATGTACGGGCCAAAGGAAAGCATGGACATGCAGCCTACAAGAAACTCTCAGAATCTTTCCAGCCTGAACTTCTATAAGGCAAACTGGAAACAAATTGAGAAAGAGATCCTCAAACAAATCTCACTCGAATCTTTTTAAACATGCCAACGGCGATGCTGTTAACGATCCTGCTCGAATGATGCCTCTTACATGCCACCGGCACGGAAGCTAGTTAGCCGCTCTGGCAACGATCATGCTTGGATGGTGCTCTTAGCACCCTACTAGCACGGGGCACAAGTGCCAGTAAGGCGAAGACATTTACAAAAATATCCTAAGGCCTCTTCGGAGATTATGAAATACAAACCAAATTACATATACACTTACATAAGTGTGGGTACATACCCATAATAAATCATATACATATACATATGAGTGCATATACTCATACTCCTATACATATACACATATAAATAATATAAATCAACAAACATACATATGTTCCATATTCAATGTTACAGTTTTTCAACTTAATATTGTGATATTACAATGTAGAAAACATACACATATTAATACCCAAATGCAGATACACAGAGTCAAGAGTACATTATATTATTTTATATTAATTTACAAAATGTCATTAATGTTAACATCATTACCATTACCACTAATGCTACCAATATCATTATTCTTATTATTAATAACACCAATACTAGCAAAACAATATATAGATCCCATTATTAGCGATATAATAGCAAAACTAAGGACCACAATAGTACTACAGTACCATGCAAAGCATTAAATATCTGTATATACATAGAAAACAAGAAATAAAAACATTCGGTTTACATGATATTAAGATCCACTAGTGCATAGATGTACAAACGAGTGCAAATTTATAATTTCAATTGTGACACAAATACAGTATTACGTTCAGAAATAGTTACGAATCTAGTGCTAAAATATGATTGGCTTATACATTTAAATTTAAATTACAATTGTCTTCTTTACGGTTGGTTTGTTGAGAAACATCTACACACGTACACTTGCAAACGTGCGCCCACACTCACATACACAGACAAATCACAACATAAGAGATACCAGTCCACACACACACACGTTTACATACAGATCTACTCATATATATCCATAAAAATGCATACATGCAAGCACGCAAACAACTGTACCTAGTCGAAGTACGTTATTATCATAAGATACATGATTAAAGTAACACCGTATATTTCGTAAACAAATTATCTTGCCACTGAAACTTCTATATCGTTACATTTCTACTAAACCAGCACAGGCATGGGAAAACTATACCAACATTTATACACACACACACACGCACATATCCATAAACATTTATACACTCTCATGCACTGTGTCTGCAAACATTCGCATATACATATATACATATTTAAATATGTATCTGCGTACTCCTAAATCTCCTATGTATTTTCTTTAACTATATGTAGATAAAAATGTGGGTGGTAGCAGGTAGTCATGCCATGTGCTAGAAACAACAGCTAAATATTTCAAATATTTTTTTAACAATATGTAGACAAAAACGTGGAAGGTAGCATGTGATCATTCCATGTGCTAGAAACAGCAGCTAAATCTCCTAATTTTTTCCTTAAATTACATGTCAACAACAGTGGAAGGCCTTGTGCCCGTTGTAGAACTATATATCTTGTGCAGCCAATATCATATTCATGGCTTTTTCCATGTCTGAGTTCGAATTCTGCCAATACTAACATTCACTTTTAACGTTTTAGTGTCGATAAACAAGAAGCAGGTTCATATCGGGGTCGAAGCAATAAACTAGCAAACTCCCACAACAGTTCAGGCCTTCTATCTACTTACTGTGGTGGTGAAAATATTTCCAATTTTTTTCTCAAATTTGGGTCCTTAATAAGGTCCAATGGTGTATTATTTAAAAAAATTTTATGGTGAATGTCAGCTGTCTGGCTGACGAGATAACTAGCAACCACTATGCCAGAGAGCCTTCTTTTCTGTTCAGGTTGAGGGCAGTGCAGCACTACAAATGATGAAATATAAAATGATGACAATATTACACAAATATTCATAATAAATGCCCCTAATTACACAAAAGTTCATCTAAATTTACTCATAGTTTGTTTATCAAGTAATTAAAACAATTACAAAATATTGAGTTCCTACATAATCTTTAATTGAGTCCATTTCCTATTTTCATGTTTTTACTTTATTTTCAACACTGAGACACCCCTTAAATATATTGTCATTATATTGAGCAGGACAAACCTTATTGATAATTAATGAGTAAATATTTACTTGTCAATCACAAATATCACAATATATTCAACAGAAAAATCAAATATAGGAAGAACAAACCAACAAGAACCTATCTATATAATTGGCTTGATAAAGGCAACCAAGTGGCCATACCATAAGAAAGGGTATTGTATATATAAATATAACACAACATAAATTATATCAAAAACAAAAACACTTATAACATAACAAAATCAATACCACACAGACATAACCAAACATATCAATAATGTTTCCATAATTAAGCAAGAAGCATCTTTGAATGATGAAGGTAAAGGAAGCCAGAATTAGTGCCACAGCTGCAGCAGCACACCAACACATTGTAATTATTAACAAATTGTTCACACTGTTAGTCTGATAGACAATTCCAGAAGGTGGGGTGGTAGTTGACTGTCAGAGTCAGTTCTTCTCACCAAAGAGGACATTACAACAATACAACAGAAATCTGTTAGTAAGTGACCTTTATTCATAAAGGGAACAGAGAGTTGCCACATTTGACAATACCAACAGATCTACCAATAGTTAGATGCTGTATATATATACATATATGTACCAACCCCCCACACATATATACATATATGGGTACAGGACGTCACAGACAGTAAACAGCATGAAATACAGAAACAAAGAGTTGAGTAGATAAACAATGAGAGAAACAAATGGAAAACAGGACAAGTAACATAAAAAACGACCCTTCATCAGCTGTTGGCTGTCCTTCTACTCCTCATTTCAAGCACTGAACGACAATATGAGTCTTCGAACTACAGTTGCTCTCGCAAACCAAAATACAATTTGGGATTTGCAGAGGGTCAAAGTTGGCAACAAAAACAGGATAGTGGAGACATACAAGGAAACTGAATGATATATATATATATATATGTATATATATATATATATATATATGTGTATATATATATATATGTGTATATATATATATATATATATGTGTATATATATATATATGTGTATATATATATATATATATATATATATATATATATATATATATATAATCATCGTTGTCACCATCATTTAACATCCGCCTTCCACGCTGTCATGGATGGGCTGGTTTGACAGGAGCTGGCAAGGCAGAATCCTGCACCAGACTTCTTTGACTATTTTGGCAGAATTTTTACAGCTGGATGCTCTTCCTGTACCAACCATTCAACAGAGTGAACTTTGTGCATTTTATGTTGCACAAGCACGGACAAGGTCAGTTTTGAAAAGGTTTTTACAGCTGGATGCCCTTCCAAATGCCAACCACTTCACAGTGTGGATGTGATGCTTTCTAAGTGGCACAAGCACTGACAGGATCACCAATTTAATTTGCAAGACAAAAAAATTTTTGAGAGGGGAGGGGGCATTGGAGGTGGCGTACTTGTGTCAGATGAAAGGTTATAGTGAGAGAGAGAGAAACAGAAACAGGTGTCTTGCTGTAGAGGAGGTACAAGGTTACCCAACTGGAGAGAGAGAGAGAGAGGGAGAGAGAGATCAGAAAGGAAAACAGTTGTGATGCCGTAGAGATACATGGTAACCCAACATGATGGAAGTGTACAAGAAGGGGAGAGAGAAAGTGTGTGTGTAGGGGGAGACAGCAGGAGAGAGATGGTGGAAAAATGCTGGGCATATCTGAAAGGGGTGGGGATAAGAATATTAATGAGTTGATTGAGTAAAGGAAGAGAGAGAAAGAGACAGTGGCAAGTGCCAGGGCATACTCTTGAGGTTCAAAGGTCAAGATATAAGTGACAGGATATTGTGAAAATGCATGGTTAGAGAGTGCGGATGGGGTGGGTGGTAAGTGAATAGTGAAGACCTGTTGTATACCATTCTCATCTCTGAAGTATTTTAATCAGACATTTGATTTAATCTCTGTCGACATCACTGATTTCATCCTGTAGATACTTACCTATTCTTGGTTGATTTATGTCTACACATCAACCAATTCATACATCTCCAAATACAGATTCTCTTATAAGTATATGCATACACAAACACATACATGCAGACACACGCATCTGCACAGACACATACACAGACTCATGCATGCACACCCACATAAATACAAAAACATATATTCTCACACAACACAAGGTACATCACCTTATATACACATACATAGAGGGGCTCCCATGGCCACAATCCTCTGTCTCTACACCTACAAAGATATCCACACACTTACAAACATGCAGAGATGTATTCCCACAAAGGCACACATGCACCTATGCCCCAACAGTGCATCATGTGTCGAAACGATTGTAGTGAAGAATAAACAGTGGAATGAATTCCACTTTCCTTCATATTTCATAAAATCTACGGACATGAAGAAAATCCTGAAGTATTGGGTTATCACAAATATAAATATTAAGTTTAATTGTACGAACTAAAAGTCATAGGGGATGGGATAAACTACCTGCATCAACTTGCTCTAAAAGCAGGTAGTAATATTACATTGCACTTAATGTTAGTGAAAGTTGTGAAAAGTGCAGTTCGATTTTAACAGTTAATTTTTCAAAGCTATAATGGAATTGACAAAGGAGCATATTCAGCATATTTTGCTTTATGGTTTCAATAAAGGTAACACAACGGAAAGTGCGAGGAATATTAATGCAGTAGATGGCAATTGGACAATAAGCATAGACCAGTGTCAATGGTGATTCCAGAAATTCCTGGCCGGAATCTACAGCCTAGAAGACAAGCTTCGTCCTGGGAGATGTGTAGAGCTCGATGAGGACGTCCTGCAAACCCTCCCTTCATAACTTTTGAGGAACTACCAGAGAAGCTTGGATTTAGTCACTCAACCATTCATCGGCCTCTTTGTGCCATCGGAAAAATCAGCAAATTGGGTCAATGGGTTCCTCACAAACTTTGCGAATCTAATCCCACACAGATAGCGAATGTGTGATCTTCTTTACTGCCACATCTCATGAATGAGCATTTTTTGGACCAAATAGTGACTGGTAATGAGAAATGGGTTTTCTATAAAAATGTCAAGTGCCAAAGACAGTGGGTGGAGAAAGGAGAAGTACCAGCACCCCAGGGTAAAGAAGGTCTTCACCCACATAAGGTGCTGTTATCTGTTTGGTGAGATTTGAAAGGTTTAGTCTACTTTGAACTTTTAAACCCATACCAAACGATAAGTAATAAGAAACAAGAACAGGAGAAAAGAGGGAGGACAGTTTATTAAAGGAACCCCTGGATATTACTGGTGCAGATTATATTGACCACAGAGTGATAGTAAATATTCTGGTAGGATTTGAACATTGAACATAAAAGAAACAAATGTAAATACTGTAAGGGGATGATTCTGTATTTAGCCCAGGGTCGGAGTAAATAGGGAAACTACAAAGGAGAGAGAGTGAGGAACAAAGAGAGAGAGAGAGAGAGAGAGAGAGAGAGAGAGAGAGAGAGAGAGAGAAGAGAGAGAGAGAGAGAGAGAGAGAGAGAAAGTAATTCTAGATGGGATGAAAGAAAGAAGAGAGAGGATTTGAACCTGTGACGTTGGGGTAATGGAGAACGAGATGAAGTAAAGTGTCCAGTCAGGCAACAACAATAACAATTATGGTGATGATTGATTAATGAAGCAGATTACAGTGTTATTTCAGTGCGAAAGAGAGAAGAAAGACAATGACCCCATGGTGGGATTATGACATGAATGACTCAATGAAAAAGAAACAAACATTATTGAAAACATAATAGAAACAGGTTTGGATATTCCAGATCCAATGGGGACTTACCGCTGAACTGCCCAATGTAGTGGTGTGTCACCATATTTGTTCACCACATTGGCATCAATGCCAATTTGATTCAATAAGAGCCCAACAGTTTCTGTGTATCCAATGGTACAGGCACAGTGGAGAGGTGCGTGACCATCAATA
>NC_043004.1:37575159-37742659 GCF_006345805.1 Octopus sinensis
AACATTGGCTAATTTACATTAAACACCTATTACCAACACATAAATATTCAGTCATTAAATATATGTGTGTGTGTATATACATATAAAGGGTAAAGACCCCCTTCGGTCATGAATGACCATGGGATTGCACCTAGAAAGTTACCCTCCTAGACACAAGTCCGGGCATGGTTGTTTATGGAAGACCAGCAGTCGCCCATGCATACCAGCCTCTCCTCTCCATGCCACCAGTGTTATCCAAGGGAAAGACAAAGGTCGATACAGCTTGGCACCAGTGACGTCGCAACTCATTTCTACAGCTGAGTGAACTGGAGCAACGTGAAATAAAGTGCTTTGCTCAAGAACACAACACGCAGCCCGGTCCGGGATTCGAGCTCAGAACCTCACGATCGTAAGCTCGACGCTCTAACCACTGAGCCATGCGCCATCCCACACATATATATATATATATATATATATATATATATATATCTGACATACAATAAAAACATCAAGATATGCATATTGATGCGTGTTTATGTTATAATCCGTTAAGAATTTTGTACGTGAGTGTGTAGATATATTAATGCGTGAATGTATATGTATATATTTACTGCTAGATGTGTATACAATTGAAAACAAATCAATTGTTGTAAGAATCTACAGATTTACAATGTGTATAATATGTTTATACATTGAAAAAATAGTTTGTCTTTTTTACATGTTGTTCCTGCAACTGAATACTATATACAGTAGAATATACACAAGCAATGTGTTGTGCAAAATATTTTTGTGATGGCTGGAGTGTGTGAAAGTGTGAGAGATAGATCGAAGACAGATTTATTATCGATCTAAACAACGGTAGCAATTCGTTATCGATAGCTTGAAAACTACATCTGGAAACATAACGAATATAAAACAAACAGACACATACACAAATGTGTATATATATATATATATATATATATAAATAAAATAAGAAAATGGAGGAATAGATTTCTTTCAATCATCAACTACTAGATAATACCAATTCATATAATTTATTAACTAATTATTTAGGAACATCCAGATCAAACAGAATAATACAGAATAAAACAGTACATACCAATAAGTAAGATAATACCATAAGAACAATACATATAAATATAAAATGGATCTTACAGCTGTTTCAGCCTGTAGATAAGAGTATCTCATTATGCTCATATTAGTCAGATGTATTGAGGTAATATGCAGTTATAAATGAGTTACTTATATATATATCTCAAGGCCTCGTCAGAGATTATAAAGTACAACTATAAAGGCATAAAGGTTTTTCTCACTCTTTCACGAACTTAATTGCAGCAGTTATCTTCCCTTGGTGATAATGTTTCTTACACCTTTACTGCTCCAGGGTGTGAGCAAGTATTTGTAATCTGCCTTGAGAAAGTGTTATTCTGCACTCTGCCAAGACGTGTGCCAGAGTGCCCCTTTCCCACAAAGTCTACACAGCTGGTCTTCCCTCAAACTTTATCTGTGCAGGTTTGTTGGCGTCGGGAGTGTGTCATACACCACCCAATGCAGGAAGGAGATGTGCAAAGGTTCCAGCCTCCACAGGTCAGTCCATGTGAGTTTCCTCTTAGGGAGATCCCATTTAGTCCATGCACTCAGAGATTCCAACTCCACAGCTCTTGATTTCCTGTTATCTTCCTCCTGGTACCACATTGCTTTCTGAGTCATAGCCCACCTCTGCCTAGTGTCTGCTTTCTTCCATTGTTGGAAATAGGAAGAGCCAAGTCCCTGGCGACTCCAACATGTAGCTCCAGCATACCTTCAGCCTGAGCGACAGCGGTGCTAGTTACCCACACCTTGTGGTAATACCTGCATGTCTGACAAGCTTGTCCTTAGAGTCTGTACATCATTACATTACAGTTTGCAACTTTCAATTCCTCCATTGACAGGGGAAGTTGTAGCCTTCCAGATCTTATGGACAGGCCTACTGAAGTGAAGTTTGGGAAACTCCTAGCATCTTTGGAGGTATTTAGTTATCTTTCTCTCTACCCTTTCCACACTTGTCATTGGAACATCATACAGCATCAGCAACCATATGAGTCTTGGGAGCAGTCTGTGTTGGTAGAGCCATGCCCTGAACTTTCCTGGAATCCCTGATCTATCAATCCTCATCAGCCACTCCTCTGCTTGCTTCACAATTTTGGTGACATTGCTTATCTCTGACAGTGATTGTCAAACATCTTTTCAAAGCATTTACAAGGATTTACCTCTATTGATGGAATACTCCTTGCACTTGGAGCCTGATTTTGTTGGTTACCTTAATGCCCTCCCTGATTACCATGCTCCTCAAAATGCTTAGGAAGATGGTTCAATTCATGCATAAGCTCAAGGAAGAGAAAGAAAACCACTTTATGTTTGTCACTGAATCTAATACAAAGTAATTATTTGAGACTAGATATCTGTGGGAACTTCTGGATGACACCAAATTCTGTTGAATATGTTCAAAGTGTGAAAAGTGGATACAAATGAAAGGAAATGATAGGGGAATAAAAACATAAATAAGGTAGTGCTTCATTAGTACTTTGTAGCCATAAAAAATGTAAAAATGTGTGAGTGGCTCATACACAACTGTATTACAGATGTTTAGACAACACTATCAACATCATCTGGAGGAAAACACCTACCATCACAAAGTGGCAGACATACACCTACCATTGAATTACAGGTATGATGGTCATCAAGAAAATAAAGGATGCTTTTTTTCTGCATTTCAACATCTGTCAGATCTCTTCACTCCTAATTGGAAACCAAGATTTCTGGTCTCCTACCAACAGAATCTCTATTAATTTAACAGAATCATCCTACCAACTGCTTCCTAACCATGATGGTTCTATACCAGTGATTCTCAAACCTTTTAAATGTGGTTTCTTTTCATTTACCTAGGATTTCTCAATGTCCCTCTCCTTGCTACGACTCTATATAACATATTTTTAATGTCGTTTCAATTAATATCAGATCAGATTAATTTCCCTCTTGATCCTAGTCTTGACATGGGTGACTACTTACCACAGCACCTTCACCAGAATACGTGAATACTTGATGCTTCACCAGTTTGTTTTGTTTACTGATCCAACCGTTGATACATAGCTTCAGTTAAAGTCAGGTACACATTCTTTGTGTTTCATATATACATAACCTCATATAATATTTTCCCACAGCGCCCCAATGCATGTGTAGTACTGACCTCAATAGGAAATCCTGCTCAATATTCGTGCAGACAATATCTAATCTAGTGACTACCATCCTGTCATTCTAACTTCCAATGTTTCAATTATGAAGTAAAAAGTCACAAACAACCATCATATTTGTCCCTTTAGGTATCTTTCATTATTCAATGAACACCAGTACAGTTTTATAAAGCCAGATCAAGAGGGTCTTGGTACCTGTGTGACACACCAGTGTTTTCGTATGTTTGACAAATTCTGCATAAAATGGTGTAGCCCTTGACATCAGTAAAACCTTCGACTGTGTATGGCAAAAGGATTTCTTTAAAACGTCACCATCGATCTATGGACTCCATCTGTCTCTCATTTCATGTGAAAATTTCATGTCAGTATACTCCCTTGCAGTGTGTGATGATGGGTTTCTCTCTCATTCATATTTTATCAACTTTGCTATGCTCAAAATTTGGTGAGGAATAATATTTGTTTCTACTCTAGGCACAAGGCCCGAAATTTTGGGGGAGGGGCCAGTCGATTAGACCGACTGCAGTACACAACTGGTACTTAATTTATTGACCTAGAAAGGATGACAGGAAAAGTCGACCTCGGTGGAATTTGAACTCAGAACATAAACACAGACGAAATACTGCTAAGCATTTCACCTGGCGTGCTAACGTTTCTTTACTGCCCACAAGGAGCTACACACAGAGGGGACAAACAAGGGCAGACAAATGGATTAAGTCGATTATATCGACACGAGTGCGTAACTGGTACTTATTTAATCGACCCCGAAGGGATGAAAGGCAAAGTCAACCTCAGCGAAATTTGAACTGAGAACATAGCGCCAGACGAAATACCTATTTCTTTACTACCCACAAGGGGCTAAACACAGAGAGGACAAACAAGGACAGACAAATGGATTAAGTCGATTATATCGACCCCCGTGCATAACTAGTACTTATTTAATCGACCCCGAAAGGATGAAAGGCAAAGTCAACCTCGGCGGAATTTGAACTCAGAACGTAACGGCAGATGAAATACAGCTATGCATTTCACCCGGTGTGCTAACGTTTCTGCCAGCTCGCCGCCTTGGTCAAGAATTTTATTATAACATTAATGGCGATTAGAAGAAAGAGATGAAGAAAGAAATGCAATATTATGGAGAAATATATGCAGTTAGTTTGAAGTTTTCAAATTGCGTATAAAATAATAAAGAAATAGGCATTTTTGAGAAAGCAATAAACAGAACAACTTACTTGACCTGGCTGCTTTTCTATTACGGTTTTCAACTCTTCAACATCACCATCAATTTTATTAAAGATTGTATAATCTGTCATGTCTTCTGAATAAAAGATGTCAAAAAAAGAGTAAAACAGTTTTAAAAAACTTATAAAATGAGGTAAAAAACAATACACAGAAGTTGATGGTTCTAAAATCTTGCATAAGATAACATTGATATTGTAAACTTCAGTTTATCTAAAGTATTATTCATAGCTGAATGTTTTTGAAACTAATAAACCTAACAATAGTCATTGTGTTGTGTCTGTAGGATAGATTACAGATTGACTGGTTACTATTAAACCTTCAATATTGGAATGTACAGTCTGTTGATCAACTAGGTAGAGACACTGTGCATCTTGAGCTATAAATCTGTGGATCATACTCCAGCTACGGTGGAGGGCACTTTATATCAAAGACAAATTGATTCTCTAAAGAAAGGTAATGAGTAAGGGTATCTTTTTTTCTTCGCAAATGTAAATAAACCCAATCTGTTTCTTAAAGGAGGGACATATTCATACAGCACGAAATGTTTTCATCCCAAATGGACTACAGCGATTGGTTAAAATTGCCGAAATGCTCGATTTTAAAGTGGAAATATCTTACAAACTATAGAATTTTCTCAATAAAGCCAAGAAAAAATGATGTTTTATAAACACATTCTAGGTACTAGTAGTGTAGACTGGACCCGGTTTGCGCACACGGAAAAAATGGTTGGGAAACACTGATCTCTTTTGTTAGTCGAAATACTGGTTTCTTACTTGGATACAATGTACAGAAGTCTGTACAATCAACTGAATCAATCGGGTATAGTACCGGTATTTATCTAATTGATTCGTGCAGTGGTGAACTGACAAAGCTCATGCTGGCTGGATTTGAATACTCGGGGGAAAAAAAAAAAAAAAAAAAAGAAAGAGAGCTAAACTCAATAATTCTGTAAATAGTCTTCCTTTTCTTTTTTGCGACACTACTATTTTGCTACACTCATAGCCCTGCGGAAATGTCATAAAAAAATATCTGGAGGACGGATTATAAAAATAAAAGTATTCATATACTCCTAGAAAACATGCATTTTTCTGAAAAAGTTTATTTAGAGTCCTAGGTTTTATATGTCAGAATAAACTTTTTCAGAAAAATACATTTCTGAAGGGGAGGTGTGAATTTGCATTAGCCCCATTCCCAAATCTTTTAGTGGGTGCATCAAATAGCTTTTCCGACATCCTCAAAAACTTCACGGATGCGAAAATGAAGGACATATATATAACAGGTATGTACAACATATATTTCTGTACTTCCTGTTTATTCGTATAAATCATTGAAATTGTTGTGCGCGCACACAGAGACACGAATACACCAATTATACACAATTTCTATATATATTTAATAACGAACCATGTAATTCACACCCAGGAAATTTTATTTCTGTAAAATGTTGGGAGTGGGTGAAACTTCCGAGGCTTCCACCTCACCCCACTCCATTTTTCGAACCGCAAATTCATTCAATGAAAAAAAAAAAAAAAATCCAATTCGCCACCCCCTTTTCCGAACCAAAATAAGGGATTTGCAGCATATTAGGGCAAGGAGGTCAGAGTATTTGATTCTACGCAAAAAATCCGAATTAAAAAAAAAATTTTTTTCCTTAGTGAAAATTGCGGGGTGGGGGTGGGGCCTCCCTTCCGAACCAAAATATGGGATTTACAGCATATTACGAGGTCAGGGTACTTGATTCCACGCAAAAAATCCGAGTTTCTTTTTTTTTTTTTAGTGAAAATCGTGCGGGTGTTACTCTGTATTTTACCAAAAAAATTATATACATTTGTGTGAAGAAATTAATTCATTAAGTTTAACAAATTATAAACGTCTGTGTAAAAAAAAAAAATTTTCAGGAATTATATACGTTTGCGTACGCGCATGCGCCAGTCAGCTCGTAGGATCAACTACCTACGTCTGGCTGGCGCGGACGCGCGTGTGCACAAACCGGGTCCAGTCTACGCTACTAGTACCCACATTCTATACGAAGTTTAAAAGTGTTTAGTTAACTAGAAATTGTGTTGAAAACTGCCGTTCAAAAGGAAAAGATCCCTATATGCAGCTCCACACACACAAATACACGAAACACCATTCTACACAATGCCCGCATTAGGATACTTCAACATATATACACACACGTTCCCTTACGCACACTCAGGCCCACATAATTTTAAGCTCCCCCACACATCCTTCTTAAATGCACACACGTGCTTACGCAACCTAGTTCAGCAGGGGCAGCGTTATTAGCTCCCTTTATCTCAGACTCTTTCTTCCAGAAATTTCATCACGTTCAACCGTTAATTCCTACACATTTTCTTTCTCTCCTTTATTTTCGTTCCCTCTCCATTTTCACCTTAAATCCATTTTGTTGAAAAGCGTAGCGGTACTACTAGCTAGTCGTAAGTCGTCGATCCTACAACGACTTGCGCGTATGCAAATGAGTTGATTTTACAGACTAAAATAAAAGAATTTTTTAAAGAAAGTAAATAAATTATTTCTTAGAACAATGTATGATTTTTTGGCACTACCACGGAATTAGCTGTCAGGAAGAAAGTAAAAAAAGTGTGACGTCAATCTGACGTCACTCGTCCACCTTCGTTTCTTTCCGTAGAATTTATCAAATTAAAAAACGCAAAATTAATATATTTTTTGAAATTGCAAATTATTTAGAATATAAAAATATACCATGACAGTGCCGATTTTTTTTACACAAATCAAATAAAACGTGTTTGATATATTCTTTAGTTTTTAATCATGTGTGTGTGTATATACACACCGATACAAATAGATATTATATATGTGTTTATGTGTGATATATTCTTTTACTAGTTTATATATACCTGAACGATGTACCTACTATGGATGCTGTCCAAAAACTAAAAACTAGTAAAAGAATATATCACGCATAAACACATATATATCTATTTGTATCGGTGTATATACACACACACACACACATTATGATTAAAAACTAAAGAATATATCACACATTTTATTTGATTTGTGTAAAAAAATCATATACATTGTTCTAAGAAATAATTTATTTACTTTCTTAAAAAAATTCTTTTATTTTATTCTGTAAAAGTAACTCATTTGCATACGCGCAAGTCATTGTAGGATCGACTACTTACGACTAGCTAGCGCGGACGCGCACCGGGTCCAGTCTTCGCTAGTAGTACCAGCGTAGCTTCTAAACATCAAAGATTTTCCCATTTTTTCACGAGCGCCAAACTAATACACCTTCTTGTTGTGCCCTCAGCTGTCTTCATCTTTTGTTTTCTGTAAATTTGTGTGTGTGTGTACTTAAGTTTGGAATTTAAAACTTTTTCTTGTGAAGAGTATCGACTAGTAACCTTTAACTAAGGTCTTAATACATAAGCATTATGATAAATGTTTTACGAAAACATTTGTGTACACTACACACTGAGACAAAGGGCGGGGGACTGCTAGTATATATTATACACACACATATATATATGCATAGCAGACTTAATAACAGAGGAAAGAAATGGAGGAAGCGGAGGCACTGAAATAAACACTGGGTCTACAATTTGAAGGTCGGAAGGTGAAAAGATAATTTATGGACAGGTCAGAAAGAAAGCTAAAACAGCAAAAGGAGTGGAAGGGAGTTACAGTTACAAACGATAAATACATGCAACTTGGCTTTATCACTTTTACACACACACACACATTTATATTCAGTTTTAATTTAATTTATAGGGTACTACCTAAGAAGAGTGATCCCGGTGCGCGCAATCGCGCTAGCTAGTCGTGACTCGTCGATCCTTACTTTGTGTTTTCGTGTAAAAAAATTATTTATTTTGTGTTTCATTTACTTTGCTAGGTAGTCATTGTAGGATCGACTAGCTAGCGCGAATACGCGCACCAGAGCCACCTTCTTAACTAAATAGTACCCAATTTCCACAGCGGAGAAATCCACACTTGTAAAAACATATACACAAAACCCTACCATTTCAGGCTGACTTAACAGAGTCCCCGCTCTGTGTGACCTCTACCTCTGCAACGCCCTTGTAAGTTTCACAACGAGAAACAAAGACATTATTTTCCTGATCTCATAATTGGATCACACACATTTCTGATAATTAATATCGTATCATTGATTTATAGACACACAGACAGAGATTAAGACGAAAGGATGTTCATTCAAGCGTTAATAGGCCCTATCTTAAATTAAAATGTCTTACCTCAGTTTAGTTTTAAATGGCAGCAACGTAACTGAGTTTCTGTTGCCGGATGTAGGTTTAAGTTCGAATAGGAGATGGCAAGTAAGCGGAGATAACTCTCTAAATATAGGCGCGTGGGTAGCGGTGTGGTAAGTAGCTTGCTTACCAAGCACATGGTTCCGGGTTCAGTCCCACTGCGTGGCACCTTGAGCAAGTGTCTTCTCCTATAGCCTCGGGCTGACCAGAGCCTTGTGAGTGGATTTGGTATACGGAAACTGAAGAAAACCCGTCGTATATATGTATGTATATATATATATATATATATATATATATATATTATATATATATATATATATATATATATATATATGTATATGTGTATATATTTGAGTAATTGAATGAATTATCTTATTAAGGATAATTCGACAGATAACCGATACCTGGGTAGCAAATTCACATCAGAAAGATCACAGTTGAAGCTACGTCCCTAGGGCATAGACTATGTGTCTTCGTGCGGAAATTTGTATGTTTATTTTAAAATTATAAGTATATGAAAGAATGGAGTTGAACGACTAGTTACCAAATATCCTTTATTCTCGACATATGTTTCGAAGGCTGCATATTCCTAATTCCGAAGGAATAAGGAGTACATTATGCAGATTTCTCTTCAGGAAAATCAAGGAAATTTATGTCGATATCAAAATGCGCAAAAAACTTTTAGCTGACCGCTCTCAAGGAGCCCATGGCGATAATGAGTGTCTCTTTATAATGAGTGACGTCAGAGTGGCTGAATGTAGAATATTTCGCAAATTTTTACAATACGACTCACACTCCACGCGCAAACTCGAGACCGATTTAGGCATATTATTGTTTTGTTTTTGTTGTTTCTGGCCCTTCAAAACCATGGGAGAAAAGCCTTTTCGGTAAAAAAAAATAAAGAAAATATTCAAAAAATATCGTTAATATTTTTATTGGGCGACGAAATTAATCGATTTAAGAGATATAGCTGTTATTTCTAGCACATCTAGAAGACAGAAGAAGAGGTAAATAATTTGAGCTCGAATGCTGCGATTTCATTTAAAATTAAACTACGTTTAAGTTACGAATTACAATTTTGTTTTCAATTTTGTTTACAATAATGTTTTCTTTTGACACATTCTACCAGTATACGAAGTTTCAAATTGTTTAGTTAACTAGGAAAATCTGGCCTTCAAAAAGAAAAGATCCTAGAGACCGATAGAATAAACACTAGGCTTACAAAAAATAAGTACTGGGGTTGATTTGCTCGACTAAAGGCGGTGCTCCAGCATGGCCACAGTCAAATGACTGAAACAAGACACTTGCCCGAGGTGTCATGCAGTGGGACTGAACCCGGAACCATGTGGTTGGTTAAAGAGTTGAAGTTTTATAAACAAATTTTTATCAGAGTCCAAATCTTTGTACTTTTTACGTATTTGGAAAAAAAAAAAAAGAAAATTAACAAGGAGAGAAAATTCTGGAAAAAGTGAAAAAATGAAGCGGGTGGGGGTGGGGGAGGATTCGATCCTGAAAAGACAATTTCAAAAATTCATCCCTCTGTCTTTATCTTTTCATTTTTTTCCGGTATATATATATATTTTTTTAGTGAAAGATGAGGATTCTGGAAAAAATGTGTAAAATTTACATTTTTCAAGAATATATATCTACTAGCACTATGACCCGTCGCTGTCATAGTTTTTGCACGTGTGACTATTAATCGCACAGAGGAAAATCGATTAATCTGCGAGTGCAAAATCGCACTCGCGTCGCACAAAAGGCGACCACACCTGTTCACCGTCGTCTATGAAGCGCTGGAGATGTCGCAGTCTCAGCGCATGTCTGCGCATCATCAACCATGGCATGCCTAGCACTCCATTTAGCGGGTGTTGACAGCAAATGGATCGCCCAACCATCGGAACACTTCCCTTCCACAGGAGGCAGAAGAGTATGCGTTCCAGTTTGGTGATGGTAGGGTTAAGACAAGGCACGACGCTCAGACGCCACCTCCACCCAATCTTTTAGGGATAGGTTCCTCTCAGGCCATTGCTGGGTGAGAGTGGCCACCCTAGTCGTTATTTCGCTCCAGTTCTTCTCCATTTGGAGGTCCGGACTGAACCAGACTCCGAGCAATTTAACCGGTCCGTCGGTCCAGTGTCCCACAATGGAGACGCTGTTGAACGGCATGGGTTTGTTTCTCCAGGTGCCGAGCCGCAAGCCCACTGACTTTTCCCGGTTAATTTTTGCTCCCGTTACTGCTTCGTATTCTTTTAGTGTCTCGCCGACCAGGTCGATGTGCTTGTGGCTCGACACTATAACGGTGACGTCGTCCGCGTATGCAGACACGCTCCTCCAGCATCCCAGCTCTCGTGGGATGCCTCTCAGCGTCGCCAGTTTCCGCAGTCGTGGTTCAAGAGTCAATACATACAGAAGCGATGAGAGGGGGCATTCTTGTCGAACCGAACGCATGATGTTAAAAGGTCTGGATAGATGACCATTTACGCGAACTACCGAGTAGATGCCGCTGTATAAGGCAGCGATCCAACCGTGGAAGATGGGACCGAAACCAGCCGCTTTAAGGACAGCCTCTAAGTAGTGATAGTCTACCCTATCGAAGGTTTTTGATTGATCTAAACTGATCAGCACCCCACCCATGCCAGGATCCTTAGCTACCATGTCTATGATGTAGCGCATCAGATGGAGGTTGTCATGGATACTCCTACCTGGCACGGCGCACGTTTGCGCCTTGTCGACTAGTTTCTCGATGACAAGTGCCAACCTCTCGGCTAACATCTTGGCCAAAATTTTCAAATCTGCGTTGAGCAGAGTGATGAGCCTGAAATTATCTATGACGTCCCCTTTGTTTGGATCTTTCTTTAGCAGTGCCACTGCTCCTTGCTTTACAAAGGCGGAGATACTCCCTTTTGCTGCCAGTTGCAGTAGACAGCTGCCAAGACGTCTCCAAACAAGTCTGGCATATGACAATAAACTTCGCAGGGCAGACTAGCCAAGCCTGGTGACTTGTCTCTTGCGCAGCCTGCCCTTGCATCCCGTACATCTGCGGCTGTGATGGGTTTTTCACAACACTCCGCCTCTCTTGCTGAGAGTCGTGGTAGGGCATGCAGGTAGGCACTAAAGTCCACTCTGCATTCTGACCCATCACTTGTCCCAAACAGTTGGGTAAAGTGTTGTTGAAAGCCTCACACATCCTTTCAGGCTCCAGTAATTCGCGCCCTTGTTCATCTGTAAGTGACCTGATGGTGGCTCTGTTGCCTCGTTGCGTCTCCACCACTCGGGCGGCTCCATCTCCTTCGTTCCTCAGAGCACGCATCCTAGCTCTGACAACGCATCCTTCGTGTTTGGCGTTGAGGTGTTGGTCGAGGGCCAACCTCGCTGCCAGTACGTTGGACGTGATGCCAGTTCTAAGTGCCTCTTTTAAATTCCTAAGTCTCCCTCTATTCTATTTCAGTCTACTGCCTTACTGTACCTAACCGATTCTGCTTTAATTGCTTTCTTTAGAGCATACCACCATCTGTTGTTGATGATGGCACCCGTGAAAGCTCTCTTTACTAATGTGCTAATCCGGTCCCTGTAAGCCTAGCGTGCCGTGAAAGACGCGTTCAGCTTCCAGTAACCAGGACCCTGCCTATGTGTCTTATCTAAGTCAAGTGTACAAGTCACAAATTTGTGGTCTGTGTAGCTGACTATATGGAATTGTGGACAACCTACACTATCTTTATCTACTGTCATACAGAATACTCTATCTAAGTACGATCTGGACGACCTGATGCGGTTGCTCCATGTCCACATTGGCACATTCGGGTGGTCCAGTTGGTACCTGTCAGATAGTTGGAAACGTCTGAGCAGGTTTTTGAGACGTTTGTACCTCCTCCTATTACTACATTCCCAGGAAGACTTCTAGACATCGAAAGAAATCTGGCCGGTCTGTTAAGGACGGTGCATAAACTGTTATCAGTCGAAAAGCACTCATTGCTGCCATCGACATCCAAGATGACCAGCCTACCCTCCATGTCTAGGAAAATCGCTCTCACTTTGAGGTCCAGACTCTTCCGGAAAAGCACTGTGGTGCCACCTCTGCCCATTCTCGGTAGACACGGAGAAAAATAAATGTCGAAATGTGTGCCGAACATGTGCTGGAATGCCCGTGGGCTGTGGAGTCTGGTCTCACTGATGGCTATGATATGCAGATTTTGTGACTTGATGTCGTTTAACAGGTAGCCTTGTTTCCAAGGCGACCCCAAGCCACGTACATTTATACTGCCTATTTTGAGCACGTTCCTATCGAAGTTGTGTTTTACACATGAAAGAAGATGAAAAAAGAGAGAGAGAGAGAGAGTCACTTACTGTCCGAAAGTTCTTTATTCTTCACTTCACAGTCTTCTCCCAGATGGTTTTTATACAGTTTTTTTGACAAATACTTTTGAAATCTCCCAACTGCATCAGGGTTGAGGGATTTTAGGGTGCTGTGTGTGTTCTGAGTTATGTGTATGATTTTAACGTGTTGTGGTGGTGTTGTGCATGGGTGGTTCTTTGTTTTGGTATCATTTTCGGTTATGTTGGTGTTTGACCTAATGTAATCCATTAGGTCGGGGTTGTTGGTGTTTATGGCTGTCAACATTGTTGGGGGGTTTGGTGATAGTGTGTTTGTGTTGATGTGTTTGTTCTCTGCGGATGTTTTAGTTTCGGGAGTGGTAAACCTCCCTGCTTTGTTTGTCTGCTTCTCTATTCTTTCTCCTCCTTTTCTCCTCCCCCCTGTGGCTATTTGGCAATCCTCTGTGTCGTCTTCATCTGATGACGTCAGAGGAATCTGAAGGTGGGAGGGGAAGTGTATTGGGGTCTATTTCCGACTGTGTTGACTTTGTTGTTGGTGTTGGTGCTGGTTGGTGAAAGTTGGGTGTAGTGTATGGGTTTTTGGAGGTGGAGTATGAGTCTTTTCGGTTTTAGATAGATAAATAGATAGATAGATAGATAGATAGATATATAGATATAGATAGTGAGTGGCTGTGTGGTAAGTAGCTTGCTTACCAACCACATGGTTCCGGGTTCAGTCCCACTGTGTGGCACCATGGGCAATTATCTTCTACTATAGCCTCAGGCCGACCAAAGCCTTATGAGTGAATTTGGTAGACGGAAACTGAAAGAAGCCCGCCGTATATATGTATATATATATATATGTGGGTGGGTGTCTGTATATTTTTGTGTGTCTGTGTTTGTCCCCGCCAACATCGCTTGATAACCGATGCTGGTGTGTTTACGTCTCCGTAACTTAGCGGTTCGTCAAAAGAGACCGATAGAATAAGTAGTAGGCTTACAAAGAATAAGTCCCTGGGTCGATTCGCACGACTAATGGCGGTGCTGCAGCATGGCCACAGTCAAAAGACTGAACCAAGTAAAAGAATAGACATAATTAAAAATAATTATGTACTATAAATAGACGCAAAAACTCTTAAGTTTATTGTGTACATGATAGATTAATCTTGCCTCTCTCAATATAGAAACATTTCTCATGGCACCTGCCCCAGAAGCTAGCGAGTAAGATACACTGGAACAGCCACTTTGACTCACAAGGCTCACACTTACAAACAGCAATCTCAGCCCCAGTAGTGGTGAGCAGGGATATAGTACGGAGGCCAAGAACACTGGAGGTCTCAACTGCTACAAGCTCGTTAGAGGCTATCCATAACTGGGTGGGAGTTGTTCAAAATAGGAGCGGAAAGGTTGGGAAAAGTAATGGTGGAATGAATAACAATGATCAAAATTTATTGAGGTAAAAGGAGGAAGTAGGGGCTTAGCACTAAATAAGAGATTAGGATAACTGTCGAAATTGTGCAAAGCTGAAAAAGAGGGACACTAGAAGATAGGTGTTTACATAGGTTTAGTGAATTAACATAGAAGAAATAATGATTTCAAATTTTAGCACAAGGCCAGCAATTTCAGAGAAGGGGCAAGTCGATTACATCAACGCTAGTTCTCAACTGGTATTTATCATATCGACCCCAAAAGGATGAAAGGCAAATCATTCTCGGTGGAATTTGAACTCAATGTACAAACAGGCGAAATATCACTAAGCGATTTGCCCTGCCTGCTAACAGTTCTACCAGCTCGTCGCCCTACATAGAAGAAATAATAAAATTGTTTATTAATTAGTTTGGAGTACTTCAAGTTATGTCAGTTCGTTCAAAGAGCATCAGGCGTTGGATGTTCTCCGGGCGGTAACATTTTAAGTCCGTATAAAACCTTCTTCCATGGTGACACTCATCTTGGTCAACTCCTCTCACACAACTCTTTGCCAAGTCCTCACCAACCTGCCTTTTTTTCCTCCAACTATCCACATGACGGCTGTCCTTGCTGGCCTCTCAAATGGTATGCGCAATATATGGCCAAGCAGCTTCCTTCGTCCAACTGTGATAGTGTCTTGAAGTTTACTTCGATCAGCACTACCCATCATTTGTGATATGGTCATATTCATCATCAGAATATTTCTAAAGCACCAGCAATGAAAAATATTCACCATATTGCAAACTTTGTCCATTCACCTCCACGTTTCACTCACATACAATGCCAAAGGAACAACAGATGCATTTAGACAAAGTGTATGTTCTTGACGAATGGAAGAATATGACCATATTGGTCTCAAGCTTTGGAAAACTACCATCACTTTGCAAAGTTGAGGAATGACATTAATTTCTGCTTTTCCGTCTCAACCAACATTATGAACAAGAATGGACAATATCAATATTTTGTCCTTCAAGATTGATGGGTTTGAAATGATTTTTGCCCATGTATAAGGCTTCTGTCTTTTGGCAAATTGATGCAGAGATCAAGTTAGAGCTGATGTCACGAAGGCTTGTCACCATTTGCATGACCGATATCGTTTTAAATTTCTGTCAAGATCCGTCTGTCTATTGTGTCTCCAGCAGATCTCGAAGATGGGGTTATTCATGGACCGTGTCGTAATAAAGTCAACCACAAATTAGAACAAAAACGAGCTTATACATCTATTCAGCCTGTTATAGCATGGTGCTGAAGTCCTTGACCTGAATACCTGAAGTGATTGTGTACCCGAATCAAAAATGATGTTTAAATGACTGCAACAATTGGCGTAGCTTAATCTTTAACTATGGTGTCTGTCCATGGCAAAGTGTTCTGCAATGCCATCTTGGACAATGTGAACAATGCGGTAGACAAATACCCCAGGGATCATCAAACGAGTTTTCCAAACGGAAGCTTTTGTATAGAACAAATACTCACTCTTCTACAGATTTCTCATAGTCAAAATTATCGATTTCAAAGAAATTTCTTTTAAAATTTAATTTTAGTATATATATATATATAATCAATATGTGGTTTTCAAGACATTCTATTATCGAAGATACCAACGACGTAAAAGTAATTTTAATTCACTACCAAATAGTAGTTTTTAAAACAATGAGATGGCGTTTCCCCGCTTAGTCATTTCTCTCTCTTACGCTGCATGATGTTACTTTCTACAGACATATCAGGAAAAACATTTATCCAAATTATAAGTTTAATCCAGCATCAGCCAAATTATATTGATTCCAGTATCCTTTCATATTTGTTTGATGTTGTTGAAGAAATAAACAGCTCCCGAAAGTTAATTTCTATGCTGGGGGTCACCATTCGTGTTATCGCAGTTTATATGATGACCGGGAATAAAAATGAATTATCAATTTCAATCTCTGTAGAACAGTAACTGCGTGTTTATATAAGCTATTAATACTAAAATGTACGAATACACACACACACACACATATATACATACATGTATGTATATGTATATGTATGTGTGTGTATGTGTATAGACGGATAAGTAATGCAAGGTATGTTCGAACCTACAGTTGTGGTTGTTATATATAAATAATGTATTGAGTATTAAAGGAAGTAGTGAGTACTTAGTATGAAAGATTAAGAAAATGAGAGAGACTGGAAAAACGTGTTAACAATACGAGATACTTTATTAAACTGCTGTTGTTGTACAAGGTATTTGTTGTGGCGGGAAACTTACTGAATGTCCTTGTATCAAGGGAGACAATGGGCAACGTTGATTGTTCATGTTTGTTGTGATGATTACATAACAACAGTAAGCTTTTCAATATGATTTTTTCCAGTACATTTTAATTATAATAAGTTATTGTATATAAGTGACTCCAAATTTGAAATGTTAGATGGAATAGCTAGAGAAAGAAGCTGTATACATGCTGCATCGGTCTTAGTTAATATTTAGTTTAGAACTGTTCATTATAATATTAGGTAGAATGGTAATGAATTAAATTGTATGCAGTGTTATTAGATTCGAGAATCAAGTATAAACCTAGTTGTTATGGAGGATTTAAAATTTATGTCCTCACTCCATATTGAACCCTCCCCCAAAATGATATGTGCTTGAGGTACTCAAAGCATGCTTTGTGTTTTGTGTATAATAATAATAATGATGAAATTATTGCATACAGTGCTCAGGTGCACAACATCTTGTTCAGTATGTTTGTTTAACGGTGTATCGTAGCTAAGTAGCTTTTGTTAGTGTGTTTGAAATTTTGTTTTGGTCATTTTTATTATGGAATCAGGGTTTGTAGTGTGTGTGTATCTTTGCGTGTGCATGTATGTGCATGTGTGAATGTGTTTCAGGTGGTCAAGGTTTGTGTTTGTTAGATATAACTAAGAAAGATACGATACGCAGGGTAGATGTACCGATAGCCTCCCGTAGATCAAGTACTGTACATACTGAATTGTACCTTAGTTAACAAATTGATGATATAATACAGAGTATTACGGTCTCTTTACCGATGTAGTCGTACAGTACTTGAATAATATTATTGATAAGTTATGTTCTTGATTTCATTTCACAGTTAATTTTGTATATGTTTTGTCATATGATAAAAAATCTGGTAACATCTTTCAAAGAAGAGATGACAGGTTATAACAAAGAATATAGTTTTCAAAGAAGTTTTGTTAGTAGTCTTTACTTTTATTATTGTCTATCTGGTCTCTACACCATTCATTGAACCAGAAAAGGCAAGATCTCAAAAGGGATTATACATTTCATGACTCTCTATGAATTTGTAGCTCCATATAGTTTACAAAATAACTGTGGAATTGACACAAGTATTTCATAAATTTGTGTGAATTGACTATGTTGAGATTACTATTGAGAATAATCTTTAGGTTTAAATTTTGAAAAAATTTAGTTAATTGATGAACTTTTTTACTCTTATTTTTACTCTTTTACTTGTTTCAGCCATTCAGACTGTGGCTATGTAGGAGCACTGCCTTTAGTCGAGCAAATCGACCCCAGGACTTATTCCTTGTAAGCCTAGCACTTATTCTATCGGTCTCTTTTGCCGAACTGCTAAGTTACGGGGGACGTAAACACACCAGCATCGGTTGTCAAGCGATGTTGGTGGGACAAACACAGACACACAAACATATACATACACACATACATATACATACATATATATGACGGGCTTCTTTCAGTTTCCGTCTACCAGATCCCTCACAAGGCTTTGGTCGGCCAGAGGCTATAGTAAAAGACACTTGCCAAAGGTGCCATGCAGTGGGACTGAACCCGGAACCATGTTGTTGGTAAGCAAGCTACTTACCACACAGCCACTCCTATGCCTAGCTAGCTCTCCCTTTACACCTCTAGAAAGTAACAGACCATCATCTCTATAAATTCCTATATTAATGGTGTGGAGTTTATCGTTAACTGAACCGAAAGTATATATATTCCAAAAGAGGTTGAAATTCCTGCGAAATCTCTCATTCTTACTTTTAGATCAAAGAAATCTGTGCAATCTTGATAAGTTTTATAATTATAAAGACTCTGATTTGCGTCATGTAAAGGAATGTGTGAACAAAGCACAAGCCGTCGTTCTGCTGCCGACCCGAATCTTCACGTTTACCACTGCTGTCGGTCTCTGTCCATCCGGTCGCATAAAGTCGTCGTCTTGTTGCCCAGTCTTATCACTCTCTTCTCTTCACCACTTCCCAATTGACCGCAGGTGGCAGAATCTTGTACAAGCGTGTGTGTGTGTAATTACGTGTTAAACTGTCGTTGTGCTGCACGACCTCACTGTCCGCCGAACGCCGTTAGGCTCACAGTACTCGCAGGACGCCTGCCACTTTGAACTTGATTAGGCTGACGAAAGCGCCAGTTATTGTTTTAATTACCAGCCCAAAACAGAGGACGAAGCGCAGATGGAGGCTTAGCCGCGCGGGGTACGTTTTATGGCAGTGCCCCAATTGTCTCTAGCTGAAAATAATAGAAGAATAATAGGATAAACAAAAAGAAAGCTAAATATGGACATGCAGTGAAAGTCAACCTGCCATGTCATATTTGACACTTTGAGACATCATTTGAGGATGAAAGTTCAATTCCCATATCTGGTATCAGTTCGAAACACAAAACAAACAAAGAAAAACATTTTTAATTCAATCCTAAAATAATCACTTAAAAGCTATATAGATTCAATTATACTGGAAATATTTATTTAGTTACATCAGATAATTAAATTTTGAAAGTTTTTCATTTAAAGTTAATTATTGTTTTGTAGTTTCAACAGAACAAAATATCTTTATTCATTTATGTATGTCGTGTTTATTTCCATTCACGGATTTGACGATCCACTACAAACTGACCACGAGGCTCTTTAACATTTGGAGGCAGTAAAGCAAGATAGACTGGTGTGTCGGCGCCTAACAGAAAGATGCGAAAAAAAGATAAAAATAATGAGACGATAACACACAGAAAAAGATAAAATAACACAGGTAATAAGTATGTGATTAAGATATCAGCTTTGTGAGTTCAATTCCAGTGTATAGCAGTCTGTGCAAATGTATTCTGCTTTAGCTTTAGGTTGACCGCATGCACACACACACACACACACACACACACACATATGAGAGGTATTGGTATCGAGAAAACCCCATGTGGCAGGTAAGGCTATGTAAGTGCTATGGAAGGACCGTAGTTAAACTCTCGGTTCGACAATAATACGAGTGAGGAGTCTAATGTGGGTCTTGTATAAGCATGTATATGTTAAATAAAATGAGACAACAAAGCCAAGGCTGTGTAGAATTTTCAGGACATTTATAAAGAGTAAGTTAGTCATAATGTCTTAATTACCAACACTCCTTTTTCATTTTCTCTTCCTCTTTCTTTCTTTCTTTCACACACACACACATATTGTGTCATCCCATAAATAATGCGGTTTTTTAATTGCATGAATTAAAAGTCGGGGTGGTGGGGACGGGATAAACTACCTGCATCAGCTTAAAAGCAGGTAGTAATTTTACCTTGTGCCTACTCTTAGTGCAAGTTTAAAGAGTGCAGTTTGATTTTAACAGTTATTTTTTCAAAGTTATAATGGAAGTGACAAAGGAGCATATTCGGCATATTTTGCTTAATGAGTTCAATAAAGGCAACAACGCAACGGAAAGTGTGAGGAATATTAATGCAGTATATGGGTGCCGGACAATAAGCGTAAGCTGGTGTCAACGGTAGTTCCAGAAATTCCGAGCCGAAAACTACAGCCTAGAAGATGAGCCTCATCCTGGAAGATCTGTAGATCTCGATAAGGACGTCCTGCAAACCTTGGTGGAACAAAATCTTATCGTAACTGTCCAGGAAATAGCAGAGAAGCTTGGATTTAGTCATTCACCCATTCATCGACATGCGTGCCACCGGAAAAGTCAGCAAATTGGGTCGATGGGTTCCTCACAAACTTTCCGAGTCTAATCGCGTGCAGAGTGAATGTGTGCTCTTCTTTGCTGTCATGTCTAGTGACCGGTGACGAGAAATAGGTTCTCTATAAAAATGTCAAGCACTGAAGACAGTGGGTAGGGAAAGGAGATGGCATCCAGGCTAAAGAAGGTCTTCACCCACGTAAGGTGTTGTTGTCTGTTTGGTGGGATATGAAAGGTTTAGTCCACTTTGAAAACCCAAACCAAACGATAACAAAAGAGATCTACTGTGAGTAGCTTGAGCAGCTTCAGTCAGTGCTAGAAGAAAAACTATCATCTCTGATTTTAAGACGAAAGGTGTTCTTCTATCGGCCACATACGACGAGGATGACATTCCAAAGGCTGGAACAGTTTGAATGAGAAACGATGCTCCACCCACCATATTCGCCGGACATTGCCCCATCTGATTATCATTTATTCCGCAGTCTTCAAAATCATTTGGACGGAAACAATATGAATTCTGTAAACAAGATCAGAATAGTACTGGGGGAGTATTTTTCGTCAAGGGCAAGTGAATTTTTGAAGAGGGGACCTGCAAGTCTATCAGATAGCTGGAAGAGCATTGTAGAAAATGAAGAGTATATTTTAGATTAAAAAAGAACTTTGTTTATCTTAAGTCTTGTCAGCGCAGAAAAACACCAGCTTCATTGGAGTCTGAATATAGGATTGAGTTCCATCGTATTTGGTGGTTATAAGATATGAGGAAATAAAGTCTGGTTCAGGGCACTCTTGTCTAGGTAAGCTGTATACAACTACCGTCGGGTGTGCTAACATACGTATTTGTGTTTTAGGTTGTGTGTATGCAGATAGTTAATGTGTATGAAGAGAGGCTTGTGTGTATGGTGGTATATGTGTGTATAAGCTTACTTGTAGCGGTAGTAGCTATGTGTGTGTGAGAGGATACGCTAGTGTTGAATTACAGTGACGTTTATGTTTGGCTTGTGTGATAGACAAGAACAGGGTGAACGTTAGAAAATTTGAAATGTTTAATTCTAGGTGATCAAATACTTAGATGGAGATTTCTACCTTCCTCAATAGTTCTTGGTCCTAGGTGATTAGTCATATCAGTGCTAACATAACCAGGACAGCACTGCAAAAAAGAGAAAACAAATTATTATTGACAAATCATCATTATCATCGTCGTCGTCGTCATCATCATCATCATTAAGGTGGTGAGCTGGCTGAATCATTAGACCACCAGGCGAAATACTTAGTGGTATTTTGTCTGTCGCAGCATTATGAGTTCAAATTCCGCCGAGGTCGACTTTGTCTTTCATCCTTTCGGGGTTGATAAATCTAGTATCAGTTGCGTACTGGGGTCGATGTAATCGACCATTCTCCTCCCTAAAAATTTCGGGCCTTGTGCCTAGAGTAGAGATTATTATTATTATTATTATTATTATTATTATCAATAATATTAATACGCTAACTTTTGTTTTTGTATGTACCTGTTGTGTGCATCACACTTCCTTCAAAGAAGTGGCAAAGCGAGAGAGAGAGGAGGACAGAGAGGAAGTAAGAGAGAAAGAGAGAGAGAGAGAGAGTGAAAGAGACATTGAGTGGTGACGGCGTTCGTTTTGTGTTTTTAAATGTTTATCACATCGCAAGAGAAGTAGATACATAGATACATATACATATTGTTAAATCAAAAGCGGGAGAGAAGAGGGACACAAAGGAAGTGAAACAGAAAGAGAGAAAGTGAGAGAGAGTAGATACATAAAACTAAAGAAAAGTTCTTACATAGATACATAAACATAGCAAATATTGGCTGTCAATTTCACTCTTCATTACCATACGAGGATAAAATTAGTTCACAAATGGCTGAGTACTCCACAGACATGCATAATATTAACGTATTTCTCAGGGAGATTCAGCCTCACAAAGAATATGACAAGGCTGGCACCTTTGAATTACAGCTACAACTCGAGACATATATATAAATGTATTTGTGAGTGTGTGTGTATGTGTGTGTGTATGTGTGTGTGTGTATAGTATAGGTTAGGTAAAACATGTCTGCAATAATAAGTGTCGCATGGTGGAAATAAACACAATTACCGAACTTTAATTCATAAATCCATTAATTATTTCGTTCTTTTTTATTTCAATTTGTACATTTGTACCCAGAAATTTTCAACAACTGCACGCCAGAAGAAATGGAAAAATGAATAATTTTATCTCCTAAAAATTCTGATTGTCTTGCAATAAATGAAAAAGTTCTTAATATTATACCAGAGGCACTTAAAATGTAATTAAGCACAGATTCAGTGGTCTGCAATAATGAAGAGGAGGTTCAGAACTATCCATTTGAATTCATAAACTCACTCACCTGCTCCGGTATGCCTCCTCATCGCCTCACCTTAAAAGTAGGGGCTATTGTAATGCTGCTAAGAAATCTTTCGATCAGTCAAGGATTATGTAATGGAACTTGCATGAAAGTGCTAAGACTTCATGAACATTGTGTAGATGCATCATTGATAACAGGTTCCAACAGAGGTCGTACAGTTCTAATTCCCAGAATTAAACTTAGTCCAAGTGATACAAATATTCCATTCACTCTAAACAAACTTCAGTATCCACTTCGACTTGAATATTCAAAGGCCAAACATTTGAAAAAAGTTGGAATACATTTGCCTCAACCGGTGTTTTCTCATGGCCAATTATATATCTCATTTTCAAGAACACGAGCTATGAACAATATCAAAGTAAGGGTTATGACGCTCAATTGGGATAACAGACAAGACCAAAAACGCGGTGAGACATACACACAAAATATTGTCTACCATGAAGTACTGTGAGGAAGACTCCCGTACCAGTTAGCATCACCACCACACCAGCCGCTCCATCATTACACATCTACATTACACGTTTAAGATCAGGGAATCAGTTAGGAGCCCGCTGGATCTCTCTCGGCTATACAGCAAATACCCACATCACACCAGTCAGCATTACCACTACCTCCAAGCCCGTCATATGTATGTATGCATGTATGTATGTATGTATGTATGTATGTGTGTGTGTGTGTGTGTTTATGTCTGTCCCATCACCACCATTGCTGATGAGTGCTGATGTCTGCCAAATCGATAAGAAATTATCACGAATACGTAAAACAGAAAATTTTAAAAATTCAACAAGTATATTCATTCTTAACATATTTCGGTAAAATTGAGTATGAACTTGCTAATTTTTAAAAATCAATAACAAATAATTTAAATAAAATAATTGATAGTTACTGCATTGACAACAATGTCTTCTTTGCCTTCACCGTCAAGAACTTTCTGTTGAATAATTGACATGTTTGTTACTCCAATCTTAGAAACACCATATGCAGCATAATAAAATGAAGGCCAACCCTTTGCTTTATAATCACCGTTTTTTACATCACTGAAATAAAATAAAAGATATATACATATATAAATAAATAAGTCAACAAATTAAACATACAATAAACCGTTCTGGTGATATAGTTGTTGGAACATCTTGATTGAACCGACCTATCTACAAACAAAGTCTCCACACCAACGATACAAGGGCAAAGCAAAGCCGATACAACTTGGTATCAGTTATGTTGCAACTCATTTCTACAGCTGAGGAAACTGAAGCAACATGAAATAGAGTGTCTTGCTCAAAAACACAACACACAGCGCAGTCCAGGAATTGAACTCATTACTTCATGATTGTGAGCCCAACTCTCTAACCACTAAACTATGCATCTTCACAAATGAATAAACAGTTTTTAAAAAAAAATATAAATCACACACATGCACATAGAAATTATCACTTTCTGTCACTATTGGTACAGGAACAATGTGGGTTAGGCATTAACCCTTTCGTTACCAAACCGCCCGAAAAAAATTTTGGTTAATGTGACCAAAGCGCCCAAATTTACTTATTCATATTTAAATGAGAATATCAGAGCAAATCTCTTTAGTACATTCGTGAAAATACGTATTATACTTTGTAAAGAGTTCAACTGCAGTTTTGTACAAAAATCGAAGTGTAATTTTAATTCCGTGAATTTTGGGAGATTTTTTTCCGAAATTTGTTCCTATTGTGTTTTCAAAATTTGTAATTCTGACAAAAAATGGATACGAATTTCATTATATCAAGCAGCGAGTCAGAATTCGAAGGATTTTCTACTGAAGACCTCCATAAATCTAACTCTATGACTGAAAAAAAAAAAAAGCATGTGGTATTTGATAATGAATCTGATGTTTCATTTTCTGAAAGTGAAAACAGTGAATCCAAGAGCTCCGACAGCGATAAAGAAAATGAATTGGCACCTGAATGGAGTGAAAATTAAAAAACTGCTTCTTTCGGTGATTTTTCTGAAGAAACTGGACCAAGCCACAGATTTTCCCAGAAGAGTAAAGCCTTAGACTATTTCTTTTTACTTTTTCGAATGAGCCTATTCGAAATCATTACGGCGGAAACGAACCGTTACGCTAAATGTAAACAAAACGAAAGAAAGGATACTTTGTGGTTTCCCACAGCCTTAAATGAAATTAAGACTATTTTGCCATAAATCTTATTATGGGTATCAGAAAGTTACCCAGAATAACAAATTCTATCGTAAAATTTTGTTGTATACCCAACTGAATATTAGCTAATAACCCATTTTCTATAGTGATGTTTGAACAAAATTTTATATTTTGTTGAATTTACCTGTATCTACCTGCAATTAGAGTCACTTTGTGACAAAAATTATAGTATAGAATTGGTTGAGAACATTTCATTAAATTATCTTCCAAAATTCACGTTAATATATTGATAAATAAAAAAGTTATAGTTGTTTAATGAAACCAGACTAAATTTATGATTATGTTAAAAATTAATTGAAACACATAAGGGGTGTATTTTGGTCAGAAATATAGTAACGAAAGGGTTAAATAATGTAAACTTGAACTTTGTATTATAACATTAACAACTTATATGCATTCAAGAGATATGCCGAAGATGAAATTATACTTACGTTACGTACTGAGCCATCAAATTTACCAGCTGAGTCATAGTCAAAGCTTTAGAGGTGAATTTTTCTCTCAGCTCTTTCGAACATCTCTCAAGTGCTGTCACACCGGAGTTACTGGAAATATTAACCACTCTAAAACATAAAGTACAAATATATCTGACTATTTTTGCTTTAGTCTGTTAGAGATAGAATTATAATGGTATTGGTGAACTCTCCTATCGCAAACAACAGATGAAGATTATGTAACATTTTGCTGAATAACTTGCACAGATGATATGTTTATAGTGATCAAATACTTGTACAGGTGCATGGTGTGCCACATGTGCGATGTCGAAGTGATCACAGACCACATTGAGAATATTAGGCTTGGCCCTTATTACTGGAACTCATTTAAATCTTAATGAAGTGTTTCATCCAAGAATAAAACTTACTGCTCGGTCCAGAAACTGAAACGACGATCTTGTGATCATTAAAGGAATACTTATACAACTAAGCCACGTGCCTTCGCCCCATATTCCTTCAATACATGTGTGTGTGAAGATGTGAGCATGTGTGTATGAGTGTGTGTGTGTGCGCGCCTGTGTCTTAGTGTGTAATTGTTTATATGTGAGTCTAAGCTTAACGAGCATCAAAGAAAAGTGACAGGTAAGAGGAAACATTAAAGCTGTTAGAAAAGCACCTGGCATCTATATTCACAAATGTTCTGATAACAATTTTCCCCTTGTCTGCTTCCTCCTATTTTGGTATACGTTAATTCCTCCCACTGACATCAGTATAACGTACTTCCACTAGCCCTTCTAATACATTTGCTAATCATCTCCATAATGGTGAATTCCATAATCTTTTGTCCATCTCTGAAGATTTCATATTTATATGTGTGGTTGTATGTGTATGTATACACATATATACATACATACATACAAACATACACACAAACACACACATATATATATATACATACATACATATGAGCGGACACATGTATTCCGCAGTGAAGTATTCTGATGCTGTAAAATGTACTGAGTGATTAAGAACACTGACTTCTGAAATTTATTCTCTCATTTTTGGCCTTATATTCCTGATGCTCAATTAGAGTGCTAATTAGTTGTGCTGTATAAGGAGATATTTAGCCTATTTCTTCTTCTGTATATGTATGTATATATGTGTATCTATGATATATGAGAGGAAAATGTGTGTGTGTGTGCGCGCGCGCAGGGTTATGTGATAGGCCATAGTGATCCCACTTGATAGGCCATAATGATCCCACTTAAAATCAATATTTTTCATCCGATTTCGTTTACGCTTGGCACATGCATCACTTATGTTCCACAGATAGTTCGACATTTTTAAAACTTTTTTCACTTAGGAGTAATATGGAGTAATGCAGCTTGTAAAGTCAGAACGGATGAAGAAAACTTCTATTTCTGTTGTACGGTGACTGTTGTAGGTTAGGGAGGTAACTCTTTGCGAAGTAACACTCAGAAATTGATTGTCTCCCTTACATTTGTATCCCTCACTACACTTATTTTGGTTGACAATCGTTGAGTTGTACTCCACAACAAGACGCTTTGCAAAACATTTCATGCACACATCAATGTAGAATTTTGTAATTCTGTCGAATTCATACGTTACGTATGCCAGTACATTACCAAAGGATCACACAGAGCCGTTTTTCAAATATAATCTACATGGTCAACTGATTTTACAAATGATGATGTGTCTCTTTTCAAAACTGGACGCTACATGTCACCAATGAAGCCATATGGAGAACCTTAGGATTCCCAATTCACGAACGATGCCCTGCTAGGATTCATCTCAGTGTTCTTTGGAAAAGAGTTAACGAATTTACTTCACAGAAGACAACCTTATTCAAGAAGCAGCTGCCCCGCCAAAGACCACTTCCACGGCTTCTTTCACCTATGCAAAGTCGACCCTTTCTCAAAGTCTATTTTGTACGCTGAAGTGCTACACTATTATACATGGAATGAATCATCTTCCCAGTGGCAACGACAAAAACAAGGCCGGCCTACGCAGTTGGATCCAGCCGTGTATAAAGGTGACACAATCGGATGCGTCTACACAGTTCACCCCTTGAACTCTGAATGCTCCCATCTGTGGCTCTTCATGTCATTAAGGAACCAACCTCCTTCGACAAACTTCGCATAGTGGACAGCCACTTATGTCGCACTTTCAAAAATGCCTGCTCCAAACGGGGTCTTTTGAATACAGATGATCAATATGATAATGCACTCGAAGAGGCCTCACTGTGTCGTTCTCCATACAAGCCCCGATATCTTTTTGCAATAATACTGGTTTTCTACAACATGACAGATGCACATTCACTTTGGAATAAATACAGAGACTCTATGTGCCATGACATTTTGCTACAGACTCGCCAAATCACAGGTAGCATTGACACTCACACCACCACTGCCATTTACAACAGAGAGCTTCTTCTCTTGGGAGACTTGGTTATGGCAACTGGAGGTCAACGACTGGACGCTTATTCTCTCCACTCCCCAGACTGAAATGAAACACCTGTCCCAATCGCCTCATTCTCAGAGAAACATCCTACAACATCCACTAAAATGGTACATTGCTGACAATGAGCCCCTTCTGAATTCTTCTGATCAAGTTGATGTATACAATTTTGTTCTCGGAAACATCTACACATCTACTGGCGGAATCATCTTTTTAGATGTACCCGGTGGAACTGAAATAACATTCCTCCTGAATGTTTTTCTTGCGAAGTTGCAGCGTAAGGGTGACCATGCTATTACTGTCGTCTCCTCCTGAATAGCCTGGACTCTTCTTGACGGCGGACGAACACCACACTGTACCTTCAAATTGTCTTTCAATGTAGCACACCAAGAAAACCCAACGTACTACATAATGCATTTCTCGGACGGAGCGACAATTTTGATTAAGTGCAAACTCATTGTTTGGGATGAAGCAACTATATCCCATAAATGTTCCCTACAAGCACTTGATACTACAATGAGAGACCTTAGATCAAACAACAACATCCTTGGAGCTGTGACTCTTCTTCTTGCAGGAGATTTTTAACAAACCCTGCCTATTATGCCCAAAGGAATACCCGCTGATGAACTTAATGCCTGACTTAAAAATCTCTCCTTTGGTCGCATGTCCAATTGAAATAACTCACCATCAACATGAGATGACTCCAACAGACTGGTCAGTCTTACAACTCAGTTTTTGGAAATGCTCCTTAAAATCGGCAATGAACAAATTACGTCCGACGACAATGGATACATTGACACTACCACCATTGGCCACACTGTCTTCAGCCCTTATGACTTATGTTTTGGCATTTACCCAAATCTTACAATGGAATACTTAAAACCAGATTGGCTATGCGACAGGGCTGTACTTGCACCTACAAATGCAGCTGTCAACGCTCTTAACTACGACTACCTTGAGAAGGTAGTCAGCAACCTTCTCAAGAACCTTGTTACAGATCAGTTGACACCGTTACCGACCTCGAGCAGGTTACACAGTTTCCAACAGAATTTCTCAACTCCCAAGATCCTCCAGAACTCCCTCCTCATGAACTTCACTTAAAAGTCGGTTGCCCTATCTTCATCCTACGCAATCTAAACACACCCACACTATCAATGGAACTCGCCTTGCGGTCAAACAAATGATGGACCACGTCACTGAAGCCCAAATTATCACAGGACATGGCAAAAACGATACCGTTTTCATTACGAAAATTCCGCTGACACCAAGAGACTGCTCCTATCGTATGGAGACACTTCAGTTCCCTCTTAAACTCAGCTTCTCTATGACAATTAACAAAGCACAAGGTCAGGTGCTGAAAGCTTCGGATTGTACCTTCGAACGTTGGGCTTTTCACGTCGGTTGTTCCAGAGTTGGCCATCCTGAAAACTTATGTTCCTGAAGGAAAAACCAAACAATGTCGTCTACAAAGTAGCCCTACAGTAGTTATCCCTCTACTTCAATCTTCACATCTACGCCAAGCTGTAGTAGTTAGCAATCAGATTTCCTGGAAGATTTCATTGATATTTTGCTTCTTTTCACTGGTTGCTGTTAACAGTACATTACCTTCCATGATCCTTCTTACTTCACGCACGCTGTTCGCTCATAAGCATGCTCTAACATATTTTTGTACATGTCATTATTCTATTTGTGTTTTTGCTATAAATGTTTGCTTTTCTTTATCATACATAACTTTCATTAGAAAAAATCTTCAATGTGTGTATATGTGTATATATATATATATATGTAATGTGTGTGCGTGTGTATGTATATATAGATACATATACGTATATGTATATATGTGCACATATATATGTATATATATTTGTATATATACATATATATATATATATATATATGTATATATATATATATATATATATATATATGTATATATATATATATATATACATACAATATATATAGATATATATGCAAGTATATATGCACATACACACACACATATATATATATACATATATATATATACACATACATCTTTATATACATATACTTATATACATATATGTATATATACATATACGTATATATATATATATATACATATACACATATATATAAAGACAAATATATACACACATATATATATACATATAATATATGGTAATTTGTGCCTTTCGAAACACGTGTAGAATGAAATAAAACGATTTCTGTTCAATCTGCGTTCAGCTCCATTTCTTCAATTCACCAATAATGTTTTAATTTCAATTATCCGCACCAACGCACGGTTGCAACGCCAGATGGTTGTACCTCCAACCGTGCTGTTTACTGCTGTGATTTTTGCTACTAAGGTATCGGTTAAAATTTTGATTAATCTACTACAAGATTATTCATCTTTCTATTTCACATAATACATATAATATATATATATATACAGTATATACATATATATGTACATACACATATACATAAATACATACACACATATATGCATATAGATGGTGGTTGTCTATTCCTTATGTAGAGTTTGACCACCTCCTGTACCTACTCCTTAGAACAATTATGGCGTCTGATGTGGTTTTTGAAACTAGACTATGTTCTGAAAAGACATCCACATAGATAGCATATCCGATTTGGATTACCAAGAGATGAAAATAAGTTCTGATCTTTGTAGATCTTAAAATGTCTTTTGAGGCTTCCGTTAGATTTGCAAATCTGGCATTTATTGCATTCAAAAGTTTGCACAGACATATAGACAGAATAGTTGGTGGAGGTTCGTTCTCCATGGGTTCGGAAATGAGATTTGAACCCAGCAAAAGAAAGGCATGGTCTGTCACAAACTGTGCGCCAAAAAAAAAAATCATTGTGATTCACCTTCTCGATCGTTACATTCTTCCTTAAATTTCTTTTGCGTCTTGCATGCGTTATCCAGGACTCTTCAAACACTTTCACTCCACTCCACACTTATGTTCACCATCCACTTCTATCTGAAGCAAGGGTCTTTATGTCTTCTGGATCCATTCCAAGTGACTTCATAGTAATCCTTATGCTGTTCTTAAACCTCTTTTTAAAGTTTACGCCGATAGCATTTAGCATTTCTCCTCTGCTTTGGGCATGCGTTCATCCACCACTCGGATATATACATATTCATATATACATATACATATATATATATATGTATATATATATATATATATATCTGTGTGTGTGTATATACATACATATAATAAATATCCATACATATATATACATATATATATACATATGTATATACACACACACATATATAAACATAAATATAGATACATAAATATATATATATACATAAATTTATATACTTATATATAGATATATATAGATATATATACATATATATACATAAATATATATATATATATGCATACATACATACGTACATACATACATATATATATATATATATATATTATATATATATATATATATATATATATATATATTATATACATATATACATATACTATATATATATATATATATATATATATATATATATACAAAGATATATATATATATAACATACATACAAGGTAAGCAGAGTTAGCGATTGTAGTAACCGACTGAGGGATAAAAGTTTTCTCCAATTTCTGATATATATATATAAGTGAAATCGAAACCATATAATAGTGAAATTATTATATCATTACAATGGAGATGTTATTGTTTCACTTTTGACACTAAATACGAAACAGTATAAGAGATAAGAGATTGCTCCCGGCTTGCATGAGGCAAGAGGTTGAAAGCAAGGTGTGCATAAAATTTGAATGAAATCGGTTGGGTAGTTCATGAGTTTTAGCGATGCACACATACAAACAAACAAACAGACAGACGTTCTCAGTTTTATACACATATACACACATATATTTATACATATGTGTGTGTGTGTGTGTGTGTGTGCACATAAATACCTGGCATGAGGACGCAACAGTGGAAAGATTTCCTGACAGACATTCAAAGTTGCAGTAAAGTTACATCTTAATGTCTCCTCTACTTGCTCACTGTTGAATCTTCCTAGAAAAGAAATTGCAGACTTAGTGACAGTTAATTATTGTTAGACAGAAGGAGGTAATACATATAAGTTGGCTCCCAGAAAAGAAAAAGTACACAGGAGAAATGGTTCACGAGAGAAAACGCATCCTAAAATTTGAAATACATTGAGAAAAAAGGTAAGTAGGAGGATGATACGTCTAGCTAAAAAACACAAACAAACAAAAAACAGAATATTTCAATGTGTCTTCAATGCACATGTGTGAGATGATGTGGTTTCTAACGACCAGAGTAGGGTATATGAGAACATGTGCCTAGTTTTTGAGACCAAAAGACAACAGGTGATGTGAGGCAACAGGCGAAGTTGGTGTACGACACACCACAGGCTAATGCAACAATATCTGAAGTGACGAAATGCAGAGGGTTACGGCAAGGGACATTAGTAATGCCGTTGGCCTAGCATCGTTGTCATCTTTGTAATACGGTGGAAGCAGGTGGTATAAAGTAGCAAGTAAAGAGTTAGTCGTATATGGAAAAAGCAAGCAGTGAGCTATGATGCATTCGAATCTACTAATCTGAATATCTCTTTGGAAATTAAAGAGAAAGAGCATAATTATGGACCACTGCCTTGAAACCTTCTGCCTCTATATCCAAATTACAAATTCACATTATTGGTTCACATTTTTTTTGTGAATAAATGCCGAAGTAACAATCTGGATGAGGTATGGTTTTCAGAAAAATACATCAACCAAATAACTCATACATTACAAAACAATCTGTAAGTGAAACAGTAAAAATATGGAAGACTTTACTCAAGTTTAAAATATGATATTTTTTTTGCTATTTACCTTCCAGTGATGAAGCATTGCATCTTTGTTAAAAACTACAATATATATTATATATTGTGAAATTTGATTTGGTATTACTAAATTGAACTTTTTCCCTGTAAGTTTGGAATAATATTCCCTAATATTATATATATATATATATAATATATATATATATATATACATGCACACACACACAGATATATATATATATATATATATATATATATATATATATATATATATATATATATAATATATATATATATATATATATATATACACACACACACACACACAGGGTACGTAAGATATCTGAGGACAGATTTATGTTTATAAAAAATAGATATGGAATAACAGATAATAACTTTATTTATCAATAAATGCTGACTATGGCAGCTCTCATAGAATCTTTGGTGTTATGGGTGTGTTCATTGACCTCTCTCTCAACAACGCTACACATGTAATAGTCCAATGGATTGAGATCTGGGGAATTAGGAGGCCAAATGTTAAGGCTTATTGTGATCATAAAAAAATTTCAGCCATCCATTTCCGTGTTATTAGAGCCATGTGTGATATTGCAGAGTTTTACTGAAACACATATGGCCTTCCATTGCATACGCTGTCTTTTCAGGGTTTAACAATTATTTCCAGGACCCCAATGTAGGCTGATAACACCTAAAACCATGACAGTTACAGGAAATTGGAACTTCAGATGGTCTGCACTTAACCATCAGTCATTTTTTCTGTTAACTTTTTGATCTTGATTGAAGTTTTTCTCGTTTGAGAAAAACCAAATCAAATCTTCTGCTGGATTTTTCAGTTTTAAGAGCCTTTTAGATCAGATGTAGTGATTTTCTTTTGTTTTTTTCTGACAAATTGGCCTTTCTTCATCATGTAAGACTTATATCTGATGTCTTCATGGACAACACTTCTGGTTGTTCCTACTGACACATGGAGATCTTTTGTAATTTACCTCATGGACTTTCTGGGATTGTAATCATTATCTATTGAACTTGCTGGATAAATTCAGGTGTTCTGAAAATTTCTAAGCGTTTAGAATGCCTTTTATGCTTTGATATTGGTGATACCTTTCCATCTTCAGACTCTAGCTCCTTACTAAGCTTGCTAAGATTTGTTGAAAATTTTCTAGTATTATTACAAAACGAACTTTCATGACTGACTGTTCTTTGTTTTATAACGCATGGACTAGTCCCTATAGAGTAATATTTATTTTTATCTGTTGTGACTACACATCTATATACATTATTTCTTACCGCACGGTTAGTTTAATATTTGCATTGTGTTCTCCTAGTGTAATGGCATTTTTCTATGTATTAAGCTATCTATGTCTTTATTATTAGATTTTATAATGTTCTAGTTTGTTTTACAATTTTGCTGATTATCTTAAAAATTATTGTTTTCAAATTAGTCGCTACTCTTTCTAATTACTCTTTCTAATTACTATGTACGTCTTTTGAATTATTTAATTGAGTAGTTTCCCTTTGATTATTGCTTATTTCCCAAGCAGTGGTTTCAATATCTTTAATTTGATTTTCATTATTTTTTTTTTTTCTACTCTAGGCACAAGGCCCGAATTTTTTTGGGGCGTGGGTGGGTGGGTGGGTGGGGGGATGGAGCACTCGATGAGATCGACCACAGTACGAAATTAGTACTTAATTTATCGACCCCGAAAGGATGAAAGGCAAAGTCGATCTCGGCGGAATTTGTACTCAGAACATAAAGACAGACGAAATACCGCCAAGCATTTCACCCAGCATGCTAACGTTTCTGCCAGCACACCGGCTTATTTTCATTTTTATATACTTTATCAATGTTGTTGTCCTGTGCTTTCGCAATCTCTTTGGTGTTGTGGGCAGCTATAATATAAGCTAAATTTCTCGAGTTGGAGAACGCAATTTTGATTTTTCGTTTAATTTCGTTAAATTAATAAATTTAATATAGCTCAGATTAAATCTCTCTCTCTCTCTCTCTCTCTTTCTATATATATATATATATATATATATATATATATATATATACATATATATATATATATACATATATATATATATATATTATATATATATGTGTGTGTGTGTGTGTGGTGTGTGTGTGTGTAAACGGACAGAGTCAACGACTATTGAAGAGGTTGCAAGAAGCAAGGAAAATTTTAGAAAATATAAATAAGTAAGTAAATGAGTGGGAATCGAACCGGGGTGAGTATGTTAATTAATAAGGCAGTAAAACAGAATGATTCTCTCCAGACACAGTAATATATCTATATATATATATATATATATATATAATATATATATATATTATATATATATATATGTATATGTATATCCGTATGTATTATGTATGTGTGTGTGTGTGTGTTGAAGGGTGGCCATATAGATAAGGTTAAAATTACTGAAACTGAAACTTAACTACTTATTTTACCCTCTATTTCTGGTTGGTAGATTGTATATAGATTTGTTATTAGCATTTTCTGTTTTATGCTATAGTTTTTGTTTATAAAATTATTATTTTATGATTTAATGTATAAAATGGTGTACTAGGATTTGAAATTAAAATTATATTTTTTCGGCTTATCCATTGATGGAATGAGAAATTCAGTCAAATTGCACGTGTATATAAATACACAAAAATCTGAAAAATATTTTCAGCTTCTCTCTCACTCTTGCCATATATATATATGTGTGTGTGTATACATACACGCACACAGACGTATATATATTTATACAGACACAGACACACACACACACACACACACACAACACAACACAGCACAACGCAACATAACACAACAACAATAACGAAGTCTCTGTATGGTCATTGATCTTGCTACAAAAGTTAGGTAACTTTTCCTTAAATCACACATTAGCAACTCATGGCAAAAAAAATATTGGGGTATATTGGATGATGCAGTCGTAGATACCTTATGTGTAGATAAAAATATGATTCATCTTTGATTATGAGTATGCTTGGATTAAATTTGACCTTGGGCTTAAAAAAAAAAGTAGCTTGCTAACCATAGACGCAGGAGTGGCTGTGTGGTAAGTAGCTTGCTAACCAACCACATGGTTCCAGGTTCAGTCCCACTGCATGGCATCTTGGGCAAATGTCTTCTGCTATAGCCCCGGGCCGACCAATGCCTTGTGAGTGGATTTGGTAGACGGAAACTGAAAGAAGCCTGTCGTATATATGTATATATATATATGTGTGTGTGTTTGTGTGTCTGTGTTTGTCCCCCTAGCATTGCTTGACAACCGATGCTGGTGTGTTTACGTCCCCGTCACTTAGCGGTTCGGCAAAACAGACTGATAGAATAAGTACTGGGCTTACAAAGAATAAGTCCCGGGGTCGATTTGCTTGACTAAAGGCGGTGCTCCAGCATGGCCGCAGTCAAATGATTGAAACAAGTAAAAGAGTAAAGAGTAAAGAGAGATCTGAAAGGTGTCTATTACCTGATAAAGAATAGCAGCATTGTTAACGAGAATATCCACACCTCCATAAGTTTCTTTCAAATATTTTGCTAAAGCAGAAATACTTTTAGAGTCTGTGATGTCGAGTTGATGGAATTTGGAGTGACATCCTTCTTTGTTAAGTCTTGCAGTAGCTGCTTCACCACGCCCAACATCACGAGCTTGCATGAAAAAAAAGGGAAGACAGTTGTATTAGAGAATTGATGAAAGCTTAACAGACTGTTGAAGAAAAATTATTGTATTCTATAGTTTTAGATCAGTGGTTCTCAACTAGGGTTCATATGGCCCTTGAGGGGATCATTATAACATCTTGTTAAAATTTGTCTGCAATAAATTGATTGTATTTCTACAATGCATAAAATATACTAACAATTTTTTTATGCAGTTCCTAAAACTATTTAGTTATAAAAATATAACAGGATTTTTTAAAGCATCAAATGTTTATGAGAGACCAACCGAGTAAAATAGGAATCAAAGGGATCCACATGTAAGAAATGGTTGTGAACCAATGGTATAGATTCAAGGAGCTCCGATTACGATGAAGAAAATGACAGTAGCGATATGAATGACACAGGAATTTGATAAGCTCGGAAAATATAAAGATCTGCTAATCGAAACCGAAAAGATGAGGCATCTCAAGACGGTTACAATACCAGTGATTGTAGGAGCACTTGGAATGATAAAAAAAGTGACTGAAAATTATTTAAGAGTGATCCTTGGCTACCATCCATGCAGGAAGTACAAAAGATTGTCTTAACTGGTATGTCACATGTATTGAGAAAAGCATTGTTGCTGTAAATTTTCTTTCCTCCCCTACTTTATTTTATTTGGAACTTCTGGAAGTCTCACAGCCTCATCCAGCCATCACAATTTGGATTTATTCCTAACTCCAGCTGCTGTAATCAACTCATCAAATTTCTTGAGGACATTACCCAAATCACTGATCGCGGATCCTGGGTGGATGTTGTTTACCTGGACTTTGCTAAGGCTTTTAACTCTGTGCCACACAAAAGACTTATGGTGAAACTCTCTGCGTTGGGCGTAAGAGACGAACTCCATAACTGGTTGAAGTCCTTTATTTTCGGCCGAAAAGAGGTTGTCACAGTTCTAGGACAGTAATCTTCACCCTATGAGATGAGATCTGGTGTACCACAGGGATCTGTTCTTGGCCCCCTTTTATTTGTTGCATATGTTAATGACATAGATGCCAACTTAAAGAATACCACAGTGCTGAAATATGCAAATGACATCAAGCTGTACCTCGAAATAAAGAGGTCAGATCCTGTACACTATAGATCTCTATTGCAGGCAGACCTGGACACAATGCAGCAGTGGATCATGGACTGGCAACTCAAGCTGGCTGTGGACAAATGTACCACTATGCATTTTGGGAGGAGAAACCCAGCGTCCACTTACTCCCTCCACAACACTAATCTCAAAAAGTCTTCGTGTGAACGTGACCTGAGTGTTATTGTCGATAGTGATTTGCGTTGGACAAAACACATTGCTAAAATTGTCTGAGGCATCACTCACCAAGTCCTTTGTGAGCCGCTCTCCGGCTACCTATCTGCGGCTTTATATAGCTATGGTAAGACCACATCTGGAATTTGCATCACCGGTCTGGAACCCCTATCTTGCCCAGGATATTAATCGTCTGGAAGCCGTTCAGCGACGTGCAACCAAAAGAATACCCTCCATCAGGCATTTGCCATATTCTGAACGCCTTACTTCCCTGGGCATGGACACGTTGAAACTCCGACGTCTGGCAGCTGACTTGGCAGACACCCATAAAATTATTAACCATCTTACAAACAATAACTCTGAGCACCTTTTCAAACTTCACCCATCTAACACCCGTGGACATGTTTACAAAGTCAGAAAACAGCACAGCTCCCATGACTTTCGGAAACATTTTTTCACGCTTAGAGTTGCTGAAGCATGGAACAAACTGCTGGCATCAGTTGTTAGTTGTCGGAGCACTTCATCCTTCAAAACTTTCATGCTTTCTGAGATTCGCCAACACTACACCTGATTTTCTCCCCTCCATACACACACAAGCATGTATCTGACTCATACATTTTTCGTTTTCCAGACATTTGTACATTACTGCATATACTTTATACGCACTTTCTGACAAGTTGTGGTGCACCCGAGCACTGTATACAATAATTTCATTATTATTATTATTATTTTTATTGTTTTTTATTTTTTCCTTTTTCTCTTTGTCTTCTCCTTTTTTCTATCACATGACTCTGTAAATGAACAATCTGGTGTGCTATCAATGTATACAGTGTGCTTCTCTGCCCTAGGTGTCAGGGAGACACTCGCCAAGAAATGAAAACAATTGAAAGAAGATGCGAATGAAAATGATGATAATGATGATGATGATAACAACAACAACAACAACAACAACAACAACAACAGCAACAACAATAATAGCAATGGTTTCACATTTTGCCACCAGGGTAGCAATTTTGGGGGAGTGGGTGAATTGATTACATCAACTGGTACTAATTTTATCGGCCCCAAAATGATGAAAGGTAAATTCGACTCGGCGGAATTTGAATAATAATAATAACAACAACAACAACAACAACAACAACAACAACAACAACAACAACAACAACAACAATAATAAAACAGTATAAACCTAGCCGTCACTGAACTGATAGCCACTGAATCAAAAAAAAGTGATATCACTGAGCTAAATAACCTAATATACGCAGCAGCCACTGCAGCCACAAAAGAAGCTGGATACTCACCCAAACCCGCCCAAACAGGAGTACCACCACCCAAACAAACCCTGTGGATAAATAACATCCAAAGCAAAATAAAAAAAATTAGAAAAGACCTGTCGATTCTTAATGAAATCAGCAAACAATCAACGCTACTGAGCAACAAAAAGAGAACAAAAATACTCCGCAAATATAACATCACAGAGAAAGATTTGCCTGAAATAAAAGAAAAGCTGAAGCAAGATATCCTTGCCAAAGCACAAAGGATCCGCCGGTACAAGAAACGCCAACGCTTCTTTGAAGAAAACAAAAAGTTCAACTCTAACCCCAAAAAGTTCTACCAAGAACTGGGAAAAAAATAAAATAGAAGTCACTGCAGCACCAACGGCAGAAGAATTGGAAGAATTCTGGGAGAAATATGGTCGGCGAACGAACCACCAAAAAAAAGGAGTATCAGAATAACAAACTCGGCATCTGGACAACTTTGGACCCCCATAACAACTGAAGAGGTCACCCAGGCACTGCAAAGACTAAGCAACTGGAAGGCACCTGGGCATGACAAGATCCCCAACTTCTGGTTGAAATATCTAACAGGAATGCACAAAAAGCTGGCTGAAAACTTTAACAAAGTACTAGCAGAGCCAGAGACAATGCCTGAATGGTTCACGAAGGGGAAAACCATCTTAATTCCCTAATCAAATGAAACAGAAAAACCAGAAAACTACAGACCAATAACCTGCCTCCCTACTATGTTCAAGGCATTTACTGCAGTGATATCACAAAGGCTGAACAAGCACCTGGACGAAAACAAACTGTTCCCAGAAGAGCAGAAAGGATGCCGCAAAGGCTCATATGGCTGTAAAGATCAACTAATGATTAATAAAGCCATAACTGAAGACAGCCACAGAAAGAAGAAAGGCCTCAGTATGGCCTGGATTGACTACAAAAAGGCGTTTGATAGCATCCCCCACACATGGATCCTCGAAACACTAGCCATTAACAAAGTAGCACCAACAATCATAAAATTCATAGAGCACTCTATGAATAAATGGCAAACAGTCCTACACCTCCAAACAAAAGAGGGACTCATGAAAACCAAAGACATCCCCATTAGAAGAGGAATATTCCAGGGAGACACGCTCTCTCCACTCCTTTTCTGCTTGGCACTGTCACCTCTATCTGATATGCTAAATAGAACTGGATGCGGATATAAATGTACGGCAAAACGATCAGCCACCTTTTATATATGGATGACCTAAAACTATACGCTGCAAATGACAAACAGCTGGAAACACTATTAAAGACAGTTCATGGATTTACCAAAGAAATAGATATGAAATTTGGATTAGAAAAATGCGCCAAAGTAACCCTGAAAAGAGGAAAACTAGTTAAGAGTAACAGCATCACACTAGATAAAACCAATGAAATAAAAGAATTAGACCAAAGCCAAACTTACAAATACTTAGGAATCCATGAACTAGATAAGACACAACACACACAATGAAAGAGAAAATAAAAAAAAGAATATTATAGACGAGTTAGATCAATACTAAACACAGAGCTCAATGCTAAAAACAAGATAATAGGTATCAACACTTTAGCTGTCCCAGTTATAAGTTACAGCTACAATATCCTTAACTGGACACGAAATGAACTGACCAAAATAGATAGGAAAACAAGAAAAATAATGACAGGATCTAGGATGCATCACCCAAAATCTGACATAGAAAGACTATATATACAACGTATAGAAGGTGGTAGAGGCCTTATACAGCTGGAAAACTACTATAAAATAACCACCATAGGACTGCAAAAATATCTACTTCAGAAGGAAGGAAAACTGATCCAGATAGCGGCAAAACACGAGCAAAACAAAAAACTGTTCTCAGTATTTAAGGAAGCTGACAAATACAAACAAGAAATCATACCACCTAATAAACATGAAGAAGAAGAAGAAGATGAAGAAACAACAAAAGCTATAAAACAAATGAAATCCAAACTAAAAATAGAACAGCAACGAACCATGATAAAACGATGGCAAGAAAAGCCCCTTCATGGTATATACTGGACTAAACTAAACGCAAAAGAAATAGACAAAGAAAAATCCCAGCAATGGTTGAGAAGCTCAGGACTCAAAGCAGAAACAGAGGGATTTTTAATTGCAGCACAAGACCAGAGCCTCCCCACCAGAAATTACCAAAAACATGTAATGAAAAGAAATATTACAAGTAACTGCAGAATATGTGGAGATGGACAAGAAACAATAAATCATATTATCTCTAGCTGCCCAGTCTTGGCTAAGAAGGAATATATTCACAGACATGACAGAGTTGGAACCTACATACATTGGAAGCTATGCCAACATTATGGAATAACAACAGAAAAAAGATGGTATAGGCACACACCAGAAAAGGTCACAGAAAACGAGAAAGCAACCATACTCTGGGATATGCCGATACACACAGATAGAGAAATTAAGGCCAACAGACCAGCTATAGTTGTCAGAGATCATGAAGAAAAAAAATGCTTTCTAATTGATGTATCAATACCGGCTGATGACAACGTGTCTCTAAAAGAAATGGAGAAACTCTCAAAATACAAAGACCTGGAAATAGAGGTAACTAGAATGTGGAATCTGAAAACAGAAACAATTCCTATCATAGTAGGTGCATTAGGCATGATAAAAAAATATTCAGACAAATACATAACAAAAACACAAGGACTTACAAACACATATAACATACAGAAAATTGCACTACTAGGCACTGCACACATCCTACGCAGAACACTTTCCATACAATAACCATCAGAGCATCACAACAAATCACAGCACATACCCAAGGCACACAGAGCTGTGCTCGGTAGTGAAGTGAAAGCACGCTATAAAAATAAAACTACTGAATAATAATAATAATAATAATAATGATAATGATAATAATAATAATAGTAGTAGCAACAGCAGCAGCAGCTGTAGTAGTAGTAGTAGTAGTAGTAGTAGTAGTAGTAGTAGTAGTAGTAGTAGTAGTAGTGGTGGTGGGGGGGTGATGGTGGTGGTGGTGGTGGTGATGGTCTAAGTAACATAGCAATAAACGTACCTGTTGCTGTCACATCTCCTTTGAACTTCCCACACAGGTCTCTGACAATGGCATAGCCAATCCCTTTGTTACTCCCTGTTACCTGATGAGGAGGCAAATTGAAAAATTATTAAATGTAAAAAATCGGTGTGGTAAGTATAATTTTAGCATTACTAAATACATCTGCAGATATGGAAACGCACAGTTACAATGCTTCCGTACACTGTGCCGATGTACCGACATGAGAAATTATTAAAGTGGCGGAAGGGTAAATATAACAGATAGAGCTCCATATTTTAAACGTTATCGTGTATTGTTCTTATTGTGGGCAAGCGGGAAGGAGAGAGAGAGAGAGAGAGAGAGAGAGAGAGAGAGAGAGTGTGTGAAAGGGAGAGAGTATTTCTTTATGCACCATAAGGTTGAGAAAAAGAGGGGACAAAACAAACGTTGGGGTCAGGGTATCGAATGAGACGAAACGTATGAATAAACAAACAATTAAAATATATACAATTAAATAAGAATGAGTGAATAACAAAAAATGAAGCGGGGGACGCGGTCGACACCATAAACCACATACTCACACTGAAGACTTTGCTTTCTCCTTTTTTACATTCTCGATTAAACAGGTTCTTTCACTCGCAACATACTTGCTATATACTTCCATCTTTTACGAAACACACTTTGCGACAAGCATTTCTTCTCCAGCCTTATTTTCCGTTTCATGTGGAAAACGAAAAAGTCAATTAGCTCAAAACTGGAGATGAACATGCCTGTTGCAATTCCTTTTACTCTCGTCTTCCATACTACTTATTTCGCCCCAGCAACTACCGAGAGAAAACTGGTTCGCTCCTCCCTATTCAGGGAGGTCGGCGGAACGATCTTAATTACAGATTCGCTCGACGGTTGTACTCTTCTCGAATGCGACAGCAGGTGTTCGACATAAGCCCAGAGTTCAGTCACCTTCGGGCATTGCACAATCGCGTGCAGGACAGTTTCACTGTCCCTCTCACATCTTGCACAAACCGGCGAAGGTGCACACCCATGTCTAAAGAGCTTATCTCGAACCGGTAAAGCTCCTCTGTAACATTGCCAGGCCAGGGACTTTTGGTAATTATCCCCGGACCGAATGTTCTTTGGAACAGGCTGGCTAGTTCATTTTCGTCGAAGCCCAGGGTTTCTCCCAGGACGTCGTCACACTTAAACTCTACTAACCCTCTATAGAAGAACGAGGTAGTACCCCCGCCACCGGCGTTGCCCGACTGGGAGAGAGGCATGAGTGCCTGATGGCACTCTACATGCCACATGCCCAACCTCGGTCTACACTTGATCCATGGATTCAGTTTGGTAAACGATGTGAACTGTGGAAATAACAGCTTGACGAACGGAGACCACACCTGCTCACCGTCCAGGTAAAGCCAGAGGTACCTAAGCCTGAGCGCATGTCTGCACATTTTTAGCCACGGCATCCCTAACCCACCCTTCAGCGGCTTTTTGCAGCAAATAGAGTGCCTTACAAGAGGTCTGCTGCCCCTCCACAAAAAGCGAAAGAGCATACGTTCCAGCTTGTTCAGCCACGAATCGGGGCAAGGTACGACGGTCAGGCGGTAAGTGATTACAGAGGCGATAAACACCTCTGCAACCTCCGCCCTCCCTTTCAAGGACAGCCCCCGCTCAGACCAGGTCTGAGTTAGGAAAGCCACCTTTCTCGCCACCTCGCTCCAATTTTTCTCTATCTGGAGATCTGGACCTAACCAGATTCCAAGCATTTTCACCGGCCCTTCCGTCCAACGTCCTACGACGCTGTCGGAATACATCGACTTGCCCCTCCAGGTGCCGAGTTGCAAGCCGACCGATTTATCCCGGTTGACTTTCGCTTCTGCCACCGCTTCGTAGTCCCTTAAGGCCTCACCCACCCACTGTAGGTGCTCGACTCGGGATACGATGACGGTGATGTCATCCGCATACGCCGAAGCTGACTTTCCGCACCCTAGATCTTGCGGAGTGCCCCTCATAGTTTCCAACCTCCTCAGCAACGGCTCGAGGGCCAAAACATAGAGAAGCGGGGAGAGAGTACACCCTTGACGTACCGAACGTTCAATGCGGAACGGCTCCGAAAAGAAGCCATTCACCCGAACTACCGATTCGATGTTGCTGTATAAAGTGTTGATCCATCCGCGGAAGGTCGGGCCGAAGCCAGCCGCCGTGAGGACGGCCGCCAGATACTGATGGTCCACCCTATCGGACGCTTTCGATTGGTCCAAGTGGACCATAGCCCCACCCTTGCCAGGAATCATATTTACCCTTTCTAAGGCATAGCGTAGAAAGTGGAGATTGTCGTGGATGGTCCTTCCAGGGGTGGCACAAGTTTGCGCCTCGCCAACAAGTTCACCCATGACCCGCGCCAACCTTTTTGCTAAGACCTTGGCCAAAATCTTCAACTCTGCGTTAAGCAGAGTGATGGGTCGAAAATTATCAATTAAATCCCCCTTGTTTGGGTCCTTTCTTAACAGCGCTACCACCCTTCGGCTCACAGACTTAGGAATTCTCCCGTTCTGCTGCCAGTTGGTGTACACGCATGCAAGTAGGTGCCCAAACAAGTCTGGCATGCTACTATACAGTTCGTAAGGCAGACCATCGAGTCCCGGCGATTTGTCCCCGCCGCAGTCTGCCAACACATCCTCGACTTCTTTGGCTGTGATCGGCGCCTCACAAGATTCCGCATCCGGCTTCGATAGACGCGGCGAACAGGCTAGGAAGTCTGCGAGCTTCTCCCCGCACTCCGGTCCGCCGCTCCTCCCGAATAGCTGGGCGAAATGATCGTGAAACATCTTGCACATCTCCTCGGGTTCGTTTACTAATCGACCATTTGGGCCCGTCAAAAATCGAATGGTTGAGTTGTTGCCACGCCGGCCTTCTACCACCCGGGCCCATCCGGCTGCGTTGATCCCTTCCTGTCTCATTGCACGGATCTTAGCCCTGACAATGCACCCTTCATGTTTAGCTTTGAGATGTTGGTCGAGTGCCAACCTCGCCGCTAACTCTTTCGATGCACCGCCTGACCTCATTGCCTCATCTATTGCCTTAACTAGTTCCTTTTCTACTTTGTTTCTAGCACTAGTTAATTCTTTGCTAAACCTAATTGACTCATATTTGATGGCTCTTTTCAGGGCGTACCACCATTTGTTGTTGATAATGGATCCGGTTAACGCCCTCATTACTAATTGTTTAATCCGCTTCCTGTAGGCTTCACAGTCCAATAGTTACTTGTTTAGCTTCCAGTAACCGGTACCTCGTCTACACATGCTATCTATATCGGGCGTGCAGGTCACTAATTTGTGATCGCTGTAGCTGACGATATGGTGTTGTGGACAGCTAAGTATTTTCTTATCATTCCTTCTAGTTATGATTCTATCTATGTAAGATCTGGACGACCCGTCGTTTCTTGCCCAGGTCCACGCTGGAGTGTCTGGGTTGTCCAGTCTGAATCGATCTGCCAATTCGAAAGGACTTAGCAGATCGTTGAGGTGAGGTAATCCCTTCCTATTCTTTCTCGAGCCAACATAATCTACGCGTGCATCGCAAATTATGTTGAAGTCACCTAGCAATACTAACGTGTTCGACGTGCCAAGAAAATTTTCTAGGCTTTTGAAGTACTCTTTCTGCCCGGATTTCCCTTCGCAGGGAGCATAGACAGCGACCAGCCTGAACACTTTACCACTGCTGTGCGTCACATCCAAAACGACCAACCTGTCTTCCGGATCTATAAAGATAGTTCTAATCTCTAAATCCAGGTTTTTCCTGACCAGCACTGCCACTCCTCCGCCCCCTCCAGGTCGACAGGGAGAAACGTATTTCTCGTAGCCGTTTAGAAGGGGCGAAAAAGCCTGCAGCCCACTCAGTCTAGATTCGGTAATTACCACTACATCCAAACGATGTAGGTCGTTAAGGAGGTAGCCTTGCTTCCAATACGACCCCAGGCCGCGAATATTTATACAACCGAGTTTAAACGAGAATGTGAAAAATTAGTCGAATGTTTAAAACTTACTGTTTTAACGGAAGAGAGGGTGTAGTTTCACCCTCCTCTTTTCTGTCTGTGAGTGTTGTGTTTTGCGAGGTCATTTTTTTCGCGAATTGCCTGTACAGATGGCTCGAAAAGTTCATCTGTAACGGGCTGACGTCCTCCGCAAAAGATTTTTTAGTTCAAAATAGTCAGAGTTATCTATAGTATAAAATTCTACATTTTCAGAAATAGTATTATTTACATCTGTTACGATATATTTTTTCGCCGATTTCATTAAAATAATTTTTTCTCTTAATAGTTTATTATTTTTATTTATCGCCGTGAAGGTGTTTCTTTTTTTTATGTTAGGCGATTGTGGAGGGATGTGTGTGCTTGTAGAAGCGTGGGTGTTTGTAGGTGTGTGTGTGTGCTTGTGGTAGGTGTGTGTGTGTTTGTGTGTGCTTTTTCCAGCGTGTGTGTTTTTTTGGCTACGTGTGTGTTTGCGACTGTATTTGTGATTGTGGATGTACTTGTCTGTCTCGGAGCATAGTCCTGTGTATCCGAAGAGGGTGGATTTTTCCGTTTCCGTCTTCTTTTTGTAGGTTCTATGATGACCCGCTCCTGGATGTTGTTGTTGTTGTTGTCGTCGTCGTCGTTGTTGTTGTTGTTTTCTCCCGCTGTCGACTGAACTTCGGCAATTGGGATGCGCGACGTGGCTGCTATTTCTAGCAGTGTGGTTGTTGTCTTCAGCGTCGTGCTTGCCTCTTCTGCAGCATTTTCTTTTGCAGTCTTCTTCTTACAGCTCGACCTTATGTGGCCTTTCCCGCCACATTTGTAACACCTGGGCTTTCTCCCCTCGACTATTAACATCAAGCTGGTATTTTCTCCAATGGTGAGGGAACTGGGCAATTTTTCTAAGTCAGAGGGGTTGGCTTGGATCACAAGCTCTAAATCCTGTCCAAACCAGTTCATGTGGTGATATCTCTTAGACTGAAGAATGGCAATTTCTTCCTCTTTGCCAAAGAGAATCGCTGCTATGACAAAGGCCACATCTATTTCGGGTGGAATATCTGTGACCGTTATTTTCGATGTTCTCTTCCCTAAATAAGTTGGGAGGAGAACTACATCTTCCGACTTCAACGTTCTTGTTGAATGTTCCCTAGCTTTTTCTTCGCTAGGGAAACGCACATCTACAGTGCCGAAGCGACTACCCCTCGTTATATACCTAGTTTGTTGCCATATCGGCCTCAAACATTTTTCTATGGCTTCCCTCGGCACAAAGTCAATTTTCCTATTTTTCACATTATATGTTTTGTATATTACAGTCTTCCTCTCCGTCGCGTAAATTAATTCACTGGGAGGGAGCAACTTCACATTATCACCTTCTTTTTTTAATAAACTTTGGTACTTCTTTAATTCTTCCTTGTTTATAACTATATTATCACAGGGGCGAGTTGCTGCACTCGCAAAATTTATTTTTGACTTTTCCTGTTGTGTAGTAGCTTTGCTAGACATCTTGTCGTCTGCTTTTGTAACGCTCGCGTGAGACGCCTCTTTACTTTCACCTTCCTCCTCCCACGTATTCGCCTTCATGCCTTCAAACAAATTTTCAACGTTTTGCTCCGACTCGGAAGAAATAGGTGGCAAATTCATGTTTTTCGCCGCTTCCCCCTTGAAACAAGGGGCAAGAACAGCAAAATTCTGCTGCAACAGCAGAAAAGAAGTGGTCTCGACGACCAAAACAGCAAATTTTCAAACTTTTCAGCACAAAAACAATATTTCACTGCGGAGCAAAGAATAACACGACCGATCAGGAGAGAGAGAGAGAGAGAGAGAGAGAGAGAGAGAGAGAGAGAGAGAGAGAGAGAGAGAGAGAGAGAGAGAGAGAGAGAGAGAGAGAGAGAGAGAGAGAGAGAGAGAGAGAGGAGTGAGAGGGAGAGAGAACGTAAGGAGTATGATACGGTTTCAAAACAATGTACTCGCTAACAAACATTGAAATAGAAATGCTTTATAGTGAGTCAAGCAAGTTGAAGCAAAGGCAGTCGATTGACAAAATCGTAAGAGCGACGAAGAAATATCCTGCAGTTAATTGCTCTGGCTCTTTGATCCCAAGTTCTCAGTCCTTCCAGGATCGATAATTAAGCGTCGATAAATAAGCTGAAAGAGTGAAGGAAGAAAATGGCTGAAAAATTTAAAGGGAGCGAGACGCACTTTATGATGTGGATCCATTCAGGAGTGTTTAAAATTCGTACTCTAGAGTATGCGTGTACATATGTCGAGTTCTAGAGTATGCGTGTACAATGTCGAGTTCATTTTCCTTAATTTCTAATCTTTTATTTGTTTCTATTATTACACTGCAGAGCACCGCTTTGAAGAAGGTTTAGTCCAGTGGTTCCCACTGGGGTCCATATAGCTCCTGAGAGTCCATATAAGATTGTTGAGGATCTACGCAACAAAATAGGAAATTGGGGCTCCATAACAGTATTTTAAGGGCACCTGAAAAAAACTTTGCTTTAGATATATGTATTGCAAGAAACAGCTAGGTTTCTTCCTCCAGCATTTTACATGGTTAAGGCAGCGAGCTGGCAGAAACGTTAGCACGCCGAGCGAAATGTTTAGCAGTATTTCGTCTGTCTTTGTTCTGAGTTCAAATTCCGCTGAGGTCGACTTTGCCTTTCATCCTTTCGGAGTCGATAAATTAAGTATCAGTTACATACTGGAGTCGATCTAATCGACTGCCTCCCTTTTCCCAAAATTTCGGGCCCTATGCTTAGAGTAGAAAAGAATATTTTACATGGTTGAACTTAAACAAACTAGAAATTTTGGAAGAAGCTTCTATAAAACTAGTTTTTAACATCGAATGGCTTGGGGGGGGGGCACCAGAATAAAATAGTAATCAAAGGAGTCCATAGATAAAAAAAAGCGGTTGAGAAACCCTGGTTTAGTCGAGGAAATCAACTCCAGTATGTATTTTAAAACCTGGTACCCTATTTGAATGAATAAATTTGTGTGAATTGAAGAAAATGCCTATGAGAAATAACTTTATCAGATGACTTACCACTGCGACTTGTACCATTCCGAATGCTTCGAGTTGTGTTCTGTCAATGAACTTTAATCTAACACATTACACACACACACACAGATATATATATGTACTACATTTTTTTGGCTGAGGTGTATGCATAGGTGGGTGAGAAGACCTAGATATAATATTGCTTGGAAGTTATCTTACTGACGAGTAGTAATTCATTATGCAACACTATCATCTCACTGCTCCCTCTCTTTCTCACCCCACCCCTCTCTCTCTCTCTCTCTTTCTCTTCCCACTTCTCTCGGAATCATACGCTCATCTAGCATCAATTCGTCATCTCCTTTTCATTTAGTGCGAAGAGAGTAACAAGCAACTTGCATTGTCGCGGTGACTATCGTGCACTCAACAACTACATAATGCCCGACACTTACTCCATACCTCACACAATATTTCCTGCTCGCTTAATGGAGCTCACATGTTCTCTAGAAATCAATCTGGTGTGTGCCTATAACTAGATACCAGTTGAGCCTGCTGATATTCCGAAAACAGCTATCACCACGCCTTTCGAATTGTTTGACCTTTTGCGAATACCTTTCGGCCTGTGCATCGCCGCGCAGGCATTCCAGCGCTTCATCGATACCGTCACACGTGGTTTTCTTTTCGTCTACCCTTATATAGATGATTTATTGGTGGTGAATGATCCCAAAGTGGAATATGAAATGCATCTATATCTGATTTCCCAGCGATTAACGCTGCTGTTCCTCAGTCACGTTGTGCATAAGGATGGAATTCAACTTCCTGAAAGGAGGAATCTATAGTAAATGTTCCTATGCCCATATCTCCCCCGGAAACTGCGTTAGTTTCTAGGATTGATAAGGTTTTACTAGCGATCCTTTGTTCACTGTGCTAAAGCGGCTCAACCACACACAGATCGCCTCCATCACAAAACAAAGTAAAATCATACTATAGCATTAGATCAAACGAAGTTTGACTCTTTCGTTGAACTAAAGGACATGTTAGTTAAGGCTATGATTCTAGTATATACCAAACCTGGCGCTCCCCTTTGATTACTGGTAGATGTGTCCCATGTCAGAGTAGGAGGTGTAATACAGCAATTAGTTGACGCAGTTTGGCAACCCTTATCCTTCTTTTCGAAGTGACTACAACATGCGGAAACTGAATATAATACTTTCGGGCGTGAATTATTAGAAATGTACCTGTTTGTCATACATCTTCGCCACATGCTAGAAGGGTCAACTAAAAACGTAACAAATATTTTTCTTTTCCATGTTGATTACTACACTGTCTCACAGGGTTTGAATAGTTTAACCGTAACAACTTGTTACATATATATAGATAACTTTTTATATATTTAATTTCATCTCAGTTTTAAAAGCGCGTTGCAAAATTTTGAATCATATTTTGTTGAACTCCTGGCCTTGTGAGTATATTAGAAAAGTAACCCGTTTATCTATTTGCGAGAATTGTTATAACCTTAAATGTAAAACAGAAGTATATATGCAACATACCAGTAAACAAGATTATTTAATAAACAGAGTTCTAGGCATGTCTACGCATATATAAGGTAGAACATATATGCACACTCACGTACATATGTGTGTACAGGTCATCCCATAAGTTCTGTCCGAATTTTGAATAAAGATAACAATTGATCAAATGTTATATTTAATTGAAATTTAATCATCAATGTACCTTCTCTGATTATCTATGACGTTCTTCCATCTATTTACAAGCTTTTTAATCGCATCAATGTAAGACTCTTTTTGTTTTAAAGCGAAGAACTCTGAAATGTCAGTTTCGACCTCCTCCTGGCTTACGAAAGTTATGTCCCCCAAATGATTCTGTAAACTACGAAACAAATGGTAGTCTGAAGGAGCAAGGTCGGGAGAATAAGGTGGATGAGGAATTTTTCCAAACAAAGCTTTTCAATCTTCTGTGATGTGATCTTTGCAGTGTGGGGTCGCGCATTGTCCTGATGAAACATCACTCCTTTTCGATTCACTAAAGCAGGTCTTTTTTTCTTCAAAGTTTGGTTCAAACGCTCTAATTGCTGACAGTAGACTTGAGCATTGATTGTTGCATTAGGTTATAACAATTCTCGTCGAAACCCAGAGCCCCTCCTAGGACGTCACCACTTTTAAAATCCACCAGCTCTTTATACAAAACCGAGGTGGCATTCCCACTGCCGGCCTTGTCCGTCTTGTGGATTAGCACGAGTAACTGTCGACACTTCTTTTGCCACTCAGTCAGATTCTATTTTTAATGAAATCAGGTTTAAATCTCTCCAAGGAGGCTGGTCGCGGAAAGAATTCCTCCGCCAGCAGATTCTACACCTTGTCACCCTCCAGGTAGAGCCAGAGATGCCTTAGCTTCAACGCATGCCTGCGCATCAGTAACCAAGGCATACTTTAGCGGTTCCTGGCAGCAAACGGAGCGCCTCACAGGTGGCTTTCCTCCCTTCGACTACAAGCGGAAAAGGAGGCGCTGCAACTTGTTTAGCCACGAGTCGGGGAAATGGACAACGTTCATGCAGTAGATGATAACAGATGCAATAAACAACTGTGCCACCTCTGCCCTTCCTTTCAGGGGCAGAGCCCTCCGGACTAAAGCCTCCACCCTGTCTACCACCTGGCTCTAATTCTTCTCCGTATCAGAGTCCGGTCCAAAGCAAACTCCGAGCAACTTAACAGGATCATCTGTCCAGTGACCCATGACACTGGACGATATCGACTTGCTCCTCCAGGTGCCGAGGCGTAAGCCGATGGACTTGTCCTTGTTGACTTCTGCCTCTTCCACCCCCTTGTATCCTTTGATAGCTGAGCTTCATTGGACACGGTGATGGTGACGCCATCCACATAGGCAGAGACCGACTTACCGTATCCGATTTCATTGGGAATGCCACCCAAGTTCTCCAACTTGCGCAGTAATGGCTCAAGAGCCAAGCACATACAGAGGCAGGGACAGGGGGCACCCTTGATGAACCGAGCGTTTGATCGAAAACGGCTCCGACAGGTAGCCGATTATCTGGACGGTGGATTTGATGCCGCAATAAATAGCAGTGATCCAACTACGGAAATCCGGGCCCAGTCCAACCACTTCGACGACCGCCGCCAGGTATTGGTGGTCTACCCTATCGAAAGCTTTACTTTGGTCTAAACGGATAAGTGCCCCACCTTTGCCGGTTAATTTACCCACCTTATCTAAAATGGAGTTACAGTTTAAGTTTGTGGAGGGGCTGCACAAATTCGCCTGCCTCCCCATCCTTTTCTTTTAATGGTGTTGCCGCTGGGCTTGTTAATAATTTTTCGTCTGACATATCGGAGCTAACGTCTCTCATATCCTCTGGATACAAAAAATGACAAAATAAATTCACTACCCAGCAATGGGTAAAGAAAAACAGTTCAGCAATAATTTTGTTTTTCACAATAATTTCAAAACAGAATTTTCTGCCCCGTAGAGCGAAAATTACTGTTCCACGAAGGACAACAGTTCAGTTCAAAGCAAAATACACAAAATTATCACAATACCAGGCGAAAACACACTGAACGAATTCACATAACTTTGGTAACAGCAGTGTGACTGTGGGTTTGATTGATACTAATCTTGTGTGACAACAGGTTTGATAATGCTGTCTATACGAGTGTAAAACATATTCCATAGGACGTATATCCGATCAGATTAGGAATCCTTGTAAGAATAGATAAGCTTTCTGAATTTTTTCGTTGTAATACAGATCCGGTCTATATATCAAACGTAAGTTGAAAATATACTTGCCTCGATGCAGTTCTTCCCTGGTTTCCTATCATGCTATTTGTTATGACTTACGAATACAGTAAATATACTTGTAGGGCTTGTATACAATAATATCACGACTGTTTAGACAATTTCTAATAAATAAGCCAGTACTGTATTATAATTTTTGTTACGCAGATCATTTGATGTCCGTCGATGTTCAAGTAACTAAATCGTATTTAGAGGGCAGCGGGTCAATGACCGTGGTAATGTTTCCATCATAACTGCAGTGTGTACATTGTACATATAGAGTACATGTATTGCATACATACGACATTATGCATACATCGTATTGTTATCTCGAGCTTGAACTGTTGCAGATGTCATCGCTTCTTGAAATGATTTACTGTAAGCTTCAAATCATTCGCGGCGATAAAATTTCGCGATTTGTTGCATGCTTTGTCTTTTCTTTATTGATCTTTGCGCTGCGCCCATCCTACTATTTGTAAGGATAGCAAACTATTTTTTATTTACTTTAATAAAAAAACTAAAAAAAGTAAAGTGGTTTGACCAAACCTGTTAATCACTTAATGACATTTTACTTTTCTTCTTTATCCATTTTCACGTATATCATTATCTCATATATTTGTTTTCTGCTCTGTATACCTTGTATACCCTGTGTTATGTAATCATCACTACAAACATGAACAATCAACGTTGCCCATTGTCTCCCTTGATACAAGGACATTCAGTAAGTTTCCCGCCACAACAAATACCTTGTACAACAACAGCAGTCTAATAAAGTATCTCGTATCGTTAACACGTTTTTTCAGTCTTTCTCATTTTCTTAATCTTTCATACTAAGTACTCACTACTTCCTTTAATACTCAATACATTATATATATATATAACAACAACATGGTGTCAGAATACTAAAAGAACCCAAAATACAGAAACCAAAAGAAAAAAGTTGAAATCATACTTCAAAGACGAAATGGAAAATTTACCGCATCCAAAAGATCTAGACTTTAATCAGGAAAATCTAGCCGCAGCATGGAAAAAGTGGAAAAAAGAATTCAATCTCTTTTTGATAGCAACAGAAAGTGACATGAAGCCAGACAAAGTAAAAACTTCAATGTTTTTAACTTGCATCGGTTCCAAAGGCCGAGACATCCATTTCACTCTGGATTTCGATTCACCCGACGAAGAAATGAACCTTCAAACAGTAATCGAAAAATTCGATGCATATTGTGAACCCAGGAAAAACATAACTTTCCTGAGACACAAATTCTTCACATGTGGACAAGCGGAACATCAAAAATTCGATGAGTACGTGGTAGAGTTGCGCCAAAAGGCACAACAGTGCGAATTCGGCAACCTCACAGACAGTCTCACCAAAGATATTCTGATATGTGGAATCAGAGACATGAGATTAAGAGAAAGATTATTGAGAGAACCAAATTTAGACCTACAAAAAACAATTCAAGCAGGTCAGAGTGCAGAGCAAACACGACTCCAATCAAGGATGCTAAATGCCACATCCGAAACAAGAGATAACGAAATCTCGAGGGTATATAGTCAACACGACAGAAAAGGCGCCAAAACTCAAATAACTCGCCATATGCAATCCAGACATCAAAACGAACAAGGCGGAAGTGACAGAAAGCCCGCGAAGTTTCAAGCGCCAAGTCAACACTACGTCACTAACTGTCACTATTGTGGTTATAATCACAAAAGAAATAAATGCCCAGCATTTCACAAGACATGTGAAAAATGCAAGAAACAAGGACACTATGCAAAAATGTGCAAATCAAGAAAATTTGTACATAAAGTAGAGATACATACCGACGATGAATCAGATGACGATACACATGCACTCGAAATGATCACTGCAAATAATTCCCGCGTGCACAAAATCGAAAAGTTCAAGACTCCAAAAGACATTTGGACGGTCGAACTAAAAGTGAACTACTCGAATGTAACATTCAAAATTGATACTGGAGCAGACGTAACTGTACTGCCATTCAGAGAATATAAAAATATAATTCCAAAATCACAACTGCAAAAAACCTCAACTCGATTATCAGCTTACAATAACACAGCTATAAAAGTGCTAGGAAAATGCACAGCAGTCATTAAATACAAAGAATTATCAAAACAAATAAAATTCATTGTTGCAAAAACAAACTCGCACGCAGTTATAGATGCAAAGACAGCTAAAGATCTGAACCTAATTCAGAGAATTTCAAAAATAAATTCGTCGAACACAAACGACATAATAGAAAAATATGAAGACTGTTTCGGAGAAATCGGCACATTGTCAATAACACATTATATCACAGTGGATCCACAAATAACTCCTGTAATTCATCCACCAAGATCGGTTCCTTTTTCTATAAAAGAAAAACTCAACAAAGAATTAAAAAGAATGACAGAATTAGGTATCATAAAACCTTTTAGTGAACCTACAGACTGGGTAAATTCCCTAGTCATCGTTGAAAAAGCCAACGGAAAACTCCGACTCTGTTTAGACCCCAAGAATCTAAACAAAGCCATAAAAAGGCAACATTTCAAACTCCCTACAGCGGAGGACATTTTTGCACAAATGCATAACCCTAAATATTTTTCGAAACTCGATGCATCTAATGGATACTGGCAAATTCCAGTTGACGAAGAAAGCTCCCATCTGTTAACGTTCAACACACCTTTTGGAAGGTATCGCTTCACACGACTACCCTTTGGAATTCACAGCGCCAGTGAAGTTTTCCAAAAAAGAAATTGCAAAAATAATAGAGGGCATAGAAGGAGCAAGAAATTCACAGGATGACATCATAATCTGGTCCAGCACTTTAGAAGAACACACAAATAAACTATAACAAGTTTTCGATCGAATCCGAAAGCACGGATTAAAGTTAAATAAATCAAAGTGTATCTTCTATGAATCACAAATCAAGTACCTTGGGCATCTATTAACCAGCGAAGGGATAAAACAAGATCCAACCAAAGTACAAGCAACCATTCACATGCCACTGCCAAAAAGTAAAAAAGAATTACAAAGATTCCTAGGTATGACAAATTACCTATGTAAATTTTTATCAAATTACTCCGAAGTTACAGCACCATTACGCCAGCTTCTACAGAGTGACACGTTATGGTCATTCGACAAACCACAAATCGAAGCAATAAAAAAGCTAAAAGAAATGATTACCAGAAAACCAGTGCTACAATTTTATAATCCAGATCTACCAATAAAAATAACTACAGATGCTAGTAAGCATGGGCTCGGAGCGATACTTGAGCAGAAACACAACGAAAGATGGCTACCTGTTTCGTTTGCATCTCGTGCAACAACTCAAGCGGAACAAAACTACTGTCCGATAGAGAGCGAAGCTCTCAGTATAGTTTTCGCATGCAAGAAATTTCATCAGTTTATATACGGAACTCATTTCAGAATCGAAAATGACCATAAACCGTTGAAGCAAATATTAAAAAAATCGATCACTAAATGCCCCCCCGCCCAGAATCCAAAGATTTCTACTAACATTACAAAGATATGATTTTGACCTAAACCACATACCTGGTAAAGAATCAATTGTTGCAGATACCCTATCACGTGCATACCTTGAGCAAAATACTCCAGAAGTATCAGACGAAGATATGAAATCGCACATACATGCAGTAATAAAAAATTACCCCATAACCGACACTAAATTAAACGAGTATAAAGAAGCCACTGCAGACGACCCGTCACTACAGACACTCATCACATATACAAGAACAGAATGGCCCCCAAAAGACAAAATACCAATAAACATCAAACCATTCGTTTCCGTTCGTGATGAAATATCAATCGTCAATGGTCTCGTTCTAAAAGGTTCAAGAATAATTGTACCTAAGTCATTACGTAGAGAAGCTCTACAGGAAATATATACCGGACACATGGGTATCGAAAAATGCATAGAGAGAGCGAAGGAATGTAAATACTGGCCTGGCATTAACGCTCAAATCAAAGACATGATTAACACATGCTCATACTGCATCGACTACAAAAACCAACAATCAGCCGAACCACTAATAAATCATGAAATACCTACTACACCATGGACCAAAGTGGGTACAGACGTATTTCACCTGTCTGGAAATTCGTATGTCACAATTATTGACTATACAACAAGATTTTTTGATCTACACGAAATAAATGATTGCCAGTCAAAAACCGCAATCAAAAAATTAAAAGAAACTTTTGCTAAATTCGGAATTCCGCAAACAGTTGTAAGTGACAACGGTCCAGAATTCAATTCGGCTGAATTCAAAAAATTTGCAAAAAATTGGCATTTTCATCACACGAAGACAAGCCCGCATTATCATCAAGCGAATGGCATGGTTGAGAGAAATATACAGACAATAAAAAAGACGCTAAAAAAGGCATTCAAGAGTGGCGAAGAACCTCAGTTAGCGCTCTTAGCATTACGCACGACTAAATTACAAAATGGTGCACCATCCCCTGCAAATCAAATAATGAATAGAACATTGCGAACAAATCTCCCAAACTTACTACACGACAAAATTGGTATCAGGCCTCACGAAAAGAAGAAATCAAACATTACAACAGAACTCCCAGAGTTAAAACCACACGACACGGTTAGAATTAAGTTTAACAACAATTGGTTTAGAAGGGGCAAAATAATTAAAAAACTAGAGCAACCTCGTTCATACTTAGTAATAACAGAGGAAGGTAATACAGTCAAACGAAATAGACAACATATTCTTAAAACAAACGAACACGTTCGCATAACAGAAGAATTAGATTATGAAAATATATTTCCAAAGTCAACAAACACGCATGAAAAAACAAAAACAGCACAACTACAGAATTCAACACTACAAAATAATAAAACCACAAAAAGTGGACGACGAATAATTATTCCCTGTAGATACAGATAAACAATAAATAAAAAAAAGGGAAGATGTTATGTAATCATCACAACAAACATGAACAATCAACGTTGCCCATTGTCTCCCTTGATACAAGGACATTCAGTAAGTTTCCCGCCACAACAAATACCTTGTACAACAACGGCAGTCTAATAAAGTATCTCGTATCGTTAACACGTTTTTTCAGTCTCTCTCATTTTCTTAATCTTTCATACTAAGTACTCACTACTTCCTTTAATACTCAATACATTATATATATATATATAACAACAACACCCTGTATACCTGTATACCTTGTGCAGAATGTCAGCTAAGAAATGATATCATTCAACTGAAGAGGTTATAAGAGAATTTCAAAAATACTGGACTGAAAATTTTGGTATGATTAAGAAAGACAGTAAAGCATTATGTATGTTCTGTTCCGAAACTGTTGTTTATAGAACTTCTGCAAAAAGGTATTTTGAAAGTGTTCACAAGAACTTAAGTAATAAAACTGAAGAAGAACATGAATTAATTTCTCGTGAACTCAGCAAAGCAAAAAAAAAAAAAAAAAAGAAAAATAACAGGCTGATACTTTCATAAGTTTTATCTCGGGCAAGCCCAGTCCCAACTTAGTTGCTACTAGTTTTGAGGTTTCAAAAGTTATTGCCCAACATGGAAGCCACTCAGTGATGGGGGTATTTTAAAGAAGCTTGACTCGAATGTGCACCTTTACTTTTTGACAATTTTTCAGAAAAGGAAAACATTATTCAGCCCGTTAAAGAATTGTCAATGAGTAGGAAAACAGTTAAGGATACAATACCCAAGCTGGAGAAAAATACTTCTGAACAATTGACAAAAGATTTGTCTTCATGTATTTGTATTGATGAAAGTACTGACATCACTTAGGTTAGCCATTTTTTTTTTTCAATTTTGTAAAGGTGATGAAATATGTGAAGAGATGGTTGCCCTTCTGACACTGCCTGAGTGTACTGCCGGGACTGAAATATGTAAAAATGTTGTGAACATTTCAAAAGTAGTACCCGTTACAACAGATGGCGCCCCCAGCATGACTGGTGAGAAGGAGGAATTCGTAAATCTGTTTGCAAAAGAAGTTGGTCATACACTAAGTTTTCATTGGATCATAAACGAGGAGGATTGCAACAGGTAATCGGAAGAAACTTCAGGAAGTGATGCAAACTGTTACCAAGGTTGTTAATTAGATTTCTGCTCGGGTAAAAAGATAATTTCAAGGGTAAACGTAACTCTAAACCCTAACCCTAACGTAAACTTAGAGTTAAGTTTACGCCTAAACCTAAACCCTAACCCTAACCCGGCGGAGGTAAACAATACGCACACCACCCGTTTTCGGCGTAACCTTATATCTAACCCTAAACACTAACGCTAACCCACGGAGGTAAAAAACACTCACACCATCCGTTTTCGGCGCAACCTTCTCAAACCCTAAGACCTAACACTAAACCGGCGGAGGTAAAGGGCACGCACACCACCCGTTTTCGGCGTAACCTTAACTCTAACTCTAAACCGTAACCCGGCGGAGGTAAAGAATACGCACAACAACCGTTTTCGGCGTAACCTTAAGTCTAAATGTTATGTGTAGTTTGGGTTCTAATGGGATAGACAACTCAAATGAAAGCCATTGTTATTGTTTTACGTGTTTATTTACTTTTCATGTTACACGAACTGTCAACATTCAGCGTAGTGATACATATATACTTTAGACACAGTTCGTACTGTTACTAACAAAATAGTGCCAAAAGTGGAGATGTATTCTACACACGTATACCTACGTATACACATAGATATGAATGTGTAACATCCCTTCTTCTTAAAAAAAAATAAAGGGGTCTTTTGGCAGTGAAGACAAATATAAGTAGTCTCCCTTACTCTAATGGATTGTTAGCGCGAGGTGGCAATCCTGCAGCAGAAATCGTGAGATTATTCTGCCTCTGCTTTGTAATCTAGCTGAATTAGTTATCTTTTCATTTTCTTTTTTTTTTTTCCTTAACGGTATCGAACCGGTGGCAGAATGTTCTTTCTCCATCTGGTGGATCTTGTGCTTCGCACCGGTGTCTGAGGTGTATTGTTGGGCTGCTGATGGGTTGTTGGTGCCCGTTGGGGTGATAATTCTGTGGGTGTTGTCACTGATGCAGCAGGTGTTGTACACGTTGTCCTCGACAGCTTTGGTGTTGGGCGGATGTTGACCCTGTTGCGTCTCAGCTGCCCACCAGATTCCGTTTCTATTATATATGATCTTGGAGTTTCAGCTCTACTGACGACCTGTGCTGGGATCCATGTTTTAGTTGTGGGATCTTGAGAATGCACATGCTGTCCTCCAAGTATCTCAGGTAAGTATTGTGCATGTTTGTTGTTATATTTCTGTGATTGTTCTTGATTGGCTGCTAGCTTTGCCCTTGTCTCTTCCTGGTCAATAGGAGGTTGGATCTTAGTTGGCAGGGTAGTTTTGTACTTCCTGCCATTCAGCAATTCTGCTGGGGATTTCATGTCAGCTCTCAGTGGTGTCGCTCGTAGGGACAGAAGTGCCAGGTGTGGGTCTTCCTTAGTCTCTCGGCATTTGACTAGTGTTCTCTTCACTGTCTGCACCTGTCTTTCTATAAACCCATGGCCTTTGGGGTAGTGTGGAGATGAGGTTGTAATATTGAACCCATACTCATCGGCTAGCTTTTTGAATTCTTGCGATGTGAACTGGGTTCCATTGTCACATATGATCTGCTCTGGTATTCCTTGCTCTACTAGAAGTCCTCGAGCCACTGTAGTGAATGTTTTGGCTCTCAGGTCTTTCACTTTTCTCACAAATGGAAATTTTGATTAGTAGCAGGCCATTATCAAATACCATTCTTGGCTCTCTGTGAACAGATCTACTCCAATAGTTTGCCATGGCCTTCTTGGGATGTCACTAGATATCATTTCCTCCTTTTGTTGTGAGTTTCTGTACTTTTGACAGATGTGGCATGTAGAAACTGTCTTTTCTATGTCTTTGTACATGCCTACCCAATATACTGCTGACTTGGCTCGGAGCTTGCATTTCTCCATTCCGAGACACCCTTGGTGGATCTTGTCAAGAATCTCTTTTTGCATTGACTTGGGTATAATTATTCGTGATCCAGCCATCAAGATTCCATTCTCCACTGATATATCATCATGGATGGCCCAATATTCACGAATGAGGGGCTGCACCTGATGTTTCTTCTCTGGCCACCCCTGAATAAGGAGCTGGAGTTCTTCATCTTTGCTGGTCTCCTCTTTGATTTCTGCTAGCTTTGTAGTCGTTACATTTATAATGTGGTGGACCTTTATGCTTAGTCCTTCCATCTCCTGTTTATCATGTGCGGATAGTCTGGAAAGAGCATCCGCCAATATCAGGTCTTTTCCTGGCTTGTACCTGATATCATAGTCGTATGTTTGAAGCCTTAACAGTAATCTTTGCAGTCTGGCTGGTGCTTTCGTAAGGTTTTTCTTATGTATTTGTTCTAGCGGGTGATGGTCTGTTTCAATATTGAAATGTCTGCCATACTGGTATGTATGGAACTTTTCACATCCATATACTACTGCCAGGAGTTCCCTTTCAATATTTGCGTACCTTGTCTCTGTGGGTGAGAGAGCTTTCGAGGCATATGCAATGGGTTTACCTTCCTGTATCAGTGCTGCGCCAACTCCTCTCATAGAAGCATCGACTTGGAGTATTATTGGTTTGCGTCTGTCATAGTATTGCAGAGTTGTCTCCTTACTGACGAGCTTTTTGATTGTTTTGAAATCCTGTGTGTGTGAAGCACACCAATCAAACTCTACGTCATCTTTGTTTAGCTCTCGGAGATTTGTAGTGTGATCGGCCAGCTTGGGTATGAAGGCTCCCATGTAGTGAATGAGTCCCAGGAAGCTCCTGAGTTCCTTCTTGTCTTTGGGTTCTTTAATGTCTCTGATGGCTTCCACTTTAGCGGGGTCTGGTTTAACTCCCTCTGCAGAGTATATAATTCCAAAGAATTTGCACTCCTTTGCTTTTATCACACACTTGTCTGCATTGAGTTTGATGCCTGCTTGGGTTTTCTCCATAGCTTCATGTAAATTGAAGTCATTTGTGGTTTCATCCTTGCTATGCACTTGGATGTCATCTGCTATTCCAATTGCTCCCTTGCAGCCTTGGTAGGTCTCATCTATTTGGCGCTGGAAAACATCTTGGCTCACCTTCAATCCAAATGGGAGTCGGTTGAATCGATATCTGCCAAATGGTGTGTTGAAGGTAGTGAGCATGGATGACTCTTTGTCTATCTTTACATTCCAGTACCCATTACTGGCATCCAGTTTGCTGAATAATTTGGACCCAACCAATGATGATGTGATTTCTTCAAGGGTTGGAATTGGATGGTACTCTCTTCTTAATGCCTTGTTCAGGTCCCTTGGGTCGGGGCATATCCGTAGGGTACCATTGGGTTTTTCCTTGATTACAATTGAATTCACCCAGTCTGTTGGTCGTGTCACTTTGGTGATTATTTCTTTTTTTTCCATTCTGTCAAACTCTGTCTTCAGCTTCTCTTTTAGTTCTAGAGGGACGCGGCGAGGTGGGTGAACAATTGGTTTGATATTGGGGTCGACTGTTATATGGTATCGACATTTCACAAAGCACCAGACTGTATCGTCAAAGCATTCAGGGTACATGCTTATCAGTTCTTCTTTGTTTGTAATTGATGGTCGGTCTTTGACAGGCATATCTCTGTCAATCCTGCTCGGAGCTGCCTTCACTTCTCCATTGATTGACACAATATTTAGCTTTTTGCAGGTATTGAGTCCAAGAATTGCTGGTCCTTCTGTTCTTGTGACATAAAAAGAACACTTGATTGTTTTTCCTTTGTGTGTCCCTGTGATTGTTGTTTTACCCAGTTGTGGAATCCTGGTACATCCGTACGCAGTGAGGATTACATCACTTGGTGTGAGGATTCCTTCTTTGACTTTATCCTCTTGTGTTATGTGTTCTGGGAACATCTTTTTGTAGAGGTTAACAGGCAAGATATCACTCTGGGCTCCAGTGTCAATCTTTAGCCTTAAGTCTATGTTTGTTCGTTTCTTGCCAGACTTCTGAAACGAACTTATGTGTGTGAATATCCTCGTGCACTTTTGGGGTGCACAAAGCAATCACTCACTAGCCGTTGCTTTAATAATCCAGATTCTCTACAAGTCAGAAACAACAAGACGCAGACGTGAAATATATATATAACTACTTTATTCTCTTTCTTGGTAACAATAACAATAAGCGTGTTATCTGATGTCCTTGATTCTGGGCGCGCACCGCTATAAGTTAATAGATTGTAATATTTACAATGTCCAGCCCAAAAACAGAAACGGATTCAAGATGGCGTCGAACAGGGAAATTGAATGTGGTCGGCAACAATTTGGTAAGGACTGCTAGAAGCTAGTTCCAACGGAGAGAAAATATATCGCGTGACGTCGCCTTCAATCGCTGGGTCCCAAGTTCCCGCTTGCTGCTGCTAGTGGTCAAACGTTCTACGACCCCCTTGCCTCGCTAACCACCACGATAGGCAAGCGGGTCGTGCTTCCGGTGGTTCGCGCATGCGCGAGAGGGGCCTTCCTTTCTGTGCCTTGGTAAAGGCACCAACACGCGCGAAATACAAATGGACCGTGCGCGAGCGCGCGCCGTTGTAGGATCACTACACTTCTTTTGTATTCTTATCGTTGTGTATGCCTCATTTTTTTCTGGTCGTCATTTCCCATGTCATGCACATTTATTGTGCCGACTGCCAAGAATTCCTCCTCTGAGGTGTTTTGTTCTTGTTGTTGGGCATGTATATCTCTTCTTCTATTTCGGCTCCTCTTTGAAAATTGGGGCTTGTTTTTCTGGGATTTTATTAGCCTACACATTTTTTCCCAGTGGTTGGGTTTTCCACATGCTTTGCAGTGTGTACCGAATGCAGGACATTTCTTCCAGTTATTGAATTCATGCTCTGTACCACAGTACTGGCATGTTTTTTGTTTGCGGGTATGTTTCGTCCTGTGCCTAGATACAATATCTACACTGCTGCTTAGTGAGCTTGTTTGTAAGGTAAGTGAGGTCATTTGTTTGGTAGTGGCTTCGAATACTCTTGCAGTGTCTACTGCTTCTATCAACTGGAGAGCGTCCTTACCTATGATGGATTTCTGAACTTCTTTATGAGCACACCCCCATATTAATTGATCAACAATTCTTTCGTTCTTATCTTTGAATTTGCATTTTACGGCAACATTCCTTAGTCTGGACAGGAAATTGTCAATCGTTTCTTGTGGATCTTGTTTCAGGCCCTGGAATTCGTATCTCTGAATTCTATGGTTCGATCTGGTGCCTTTCAAATTTCTCTAAAAGTGTGTCTGGGTTATTGCAATCCGATTCTGACATGTCCCAGCTATTGAATAAGTCTAGACCTTTTACGCCCGTCCATAAAAGGATATAGCTTACCTTTTCATCTTCAGTTGTGCCTTTCAGGAAACTTTTGAAAGCTAGTTGAGTTTTCTGCTTGAATTTCTTAAATGCTTCCACGATATCATCGGAGTCCCAGTTCATGATCGGATGTAGATTCATCTGTACGGCGACGGGGGTCGTCATTTTGGATCCTCGTGTATGTGTGTGTCCGAAGACGAAGCGATGTTTTGTTTGTTAAATTTCTGGTTCGTTGTGTTTCTGTTTTGTTGTAAAGGCACAGTTTCCGATTAATTATTTACCGCTGCCACCATGTTATGTGTAGTTTCGTTCTAATGGGATAGACAACTCAAATGAAAGCCATTGTTATTGTTTTACGTGTTTATTTACTTTTTATGTTACACGAACTGTCAACATTCAGCGTAGTGATACATGTATACTTTAGACACAGTTCGTACTGTTACTAACAAAATAGTGCCAAAAGTGGAGATGTATTCTACACACGTATGCCTACGTATACACATAGTTATGAATGTGTAACACTAAACCTAAACCCTAACGCTAACCCACGGAGTAAAAGAACACGCACACCACCCGTTTTCGGCGTAACCTTCTCTAACCCTAAACCCTAACGCTAACCCACGGAGGTAAAGAACACGCACACCACCCGTTTTCGGCGTAACCTTCTCTAACCCTAAACCCTAATCCTATTCCGGCGGAGGTAAAGAACACGCTCACCACCCGTTTTCGGCGTAACCTTCACTCTAACCAAGCAGAGGTAAAGAACACGCACACCACCCGTTTTCGGCGTAACCTTAATTCTAACCAAGCAGAAGTAAAGAACACGCACACCACCCGTTTTCGGCGTAACCTTCTCTAACCCTAAACCCAAATCCTAACCCGGCGGAGGTAAAGAATACGCACACTACATGTTTTAGGCGTAACCTTAAATCTAACCTTAAACACTAACGCTAACACACGGTGGTAAAGAACATGCACACCACCCATTTTAGGCGTAACCTTAACTCTAACTAGTCAGAGGTAAAGAACACGCCGTTTTCGGCGTAACATTCTCTAAACTTAAACCCTAGCCCTACACCGGCGGAGGTAAAGAACACGCACAGCACACGTTTTCGGCGTAACATTCTCTAAACCTAAACCCAAATCCTAACCCGGAGGAGTTAAAGAATACGCACCCCACCCGTTTTTGGCGTAACCTTAAACCTAACCCTAAACACAAACGCTAACACACGGTGGTAAAGAACACACACACACCACCCGTTTTCAGCTTAAGTTCAACAGGCAGAGGTAAAGAACAGGCATACCAACCGTTTTCGGCGTAACATTCTCTAACCCTAAATTGTAACCCTAAACCCAAGGAGGTAAAGAACACGCACACCACCCGTTTTCGGCGTAACCTTAACTCTAACCAGGCAGAGGTAAAGAACACGCATACCACTCGTTTTCGGCATAACATTCTCTAAACCTAAACTCTAGCCCTAAACCGGTGGAGGTAAAGAACACGCACACCACCCGTTAGGCGGAGATAGGCAGGGATAGAGATTGGCGGAGTTTGCCGGAGTTTGTTGGAGATTAGCGGAGTTTGCCGGAGATTGCCGAAGTTTACCGGAGACTACTGGAGATTGCCGTACATAGACGGAGATTGCCGAAGATAGCCGGAGATTGCCAGAGATAGCTGGAAATAGGCGGAATAGCAATTTGGGAGATTTCCCAATAATGCTGGGTGTTAAAACACCTGGGAGAGTGAGTTAGAGTGAGATAGGCAGAGACAGAGTAAGATAGATGGATATAGAGTGAGATAGGCGGAGATAAGAGTGAGATTGGCGGAATTTCCCAGAGATTACCGGAGTTTGCAGGAGATTGGTGCAGTTTGCCGGACATTGCAAGAGTTTTCTGGAGATTGCCGGAGATTGACGGAATAGCATTTTGGGAGATTTCCCAATAATGCTGGGTGTTAAAACACCTGGGAGAGAGTGAGATAGATTGAGATAGGCGGAGATAGAGTGAGATAGGCGGAGATAGGGTGAGATCCATCCATCCATCCATTCATCCATGCATCCAAATTCAAACACACAAATAATTTCTAACAGGTATTTTGTTTTAAACTAATAATTATCCCTCCATCCCTCCATCTATCCATCAATCCATCCATCCATCCAAATTCAAACACACAAATAATTTCTAATAGGCATTTTGTTTTAAACTAATAATTATCCATCCATCCATCCATCCATGCATCAATCCATCCATCCAAATTCAAACACAAATAATTTCTAATAGGAATTTTTGTTTTAAACTAATAATTATCCATCCATCCATCCATCCATCCATCCATCCAAATTCAAACACACAAATAATTTCTAATAGGCATTTTGTTTTAAACTAATAATTATTCATCCATCCATCCATTCATTCATGCATCAATCCATCCATCCAAATTCAAGCACACAATTTCTAACAGGTATTTTGTTTTAATCTAATAATTATCCATCCATCCATCCACCCATTCAAATTCAAACACACAAATAATTTCTAACAGGTATTTTGTTTTAAACTATTAATTATCCATCCGTCCATCCATCCATCCATCCATACAAATTCAAACACAGATAATTTCTAACGGGCATTTTGTTTTAAACCAATAATTATCCATCCATCCATCAATCCATCCATCCAAATTCAAACACACAAATAATATCTTTTCCCACTCCAACACAGTGGTTTTCTTTGTTGCCAAAATTTTCAAAGGCAAAAAAAGGAAAAAGAGTTCAACAAAAGTTCAAAGTTCTAAATAAAAGTCCCAATGAACAGAAAGACAGAGCAGAGAAAAGAACGAAGGAAGACAGTTCAATCAATGGCAACACAGTTCTGCAACTCTGGTAATCCTAACGAAAGAGGGTACTCCAGTCGCCGCACAATTGGTCCTTTCTACCTTGGTACTCTGTGGTAAATTCAGTGGAAAAAACAAGCAAACAAATTAATTTTTGTGGAGGGCTACGCCTCCTCAAAAACACAATTCTCACTGCAAAGTGAGTCTTTATGCACGACCACAGGCAGGCAAATGTTTGGAGCAGAGTGAAGACTGTTGCTCACCAAAAAAAATATTTAATACAGGGCAACAAACTCCATTAAGTCCTCAAAAGTATACAACAAACACCTATCTGTAGTCGAGCTTCAAAAGTTCAATTTTTCACGAACGATGTGACTTCTTCGGTGTACAACACAATAGCACGTGCGTACACCAACAACAAAGAGCCATGGGAAGTCTCAAAGCCTGATGGGAAGCAAAGCTACTTACCACACAACCACTCCTACGCCTATGGTAGTAAGTAAATGTGTTTTAAAAAATTTTTTCCAAAAACTCAGTTTTTAGGGAAAAAATGTTTGACTGTGATGTGAAAGTTACTTGTACAGAGAAATTGTATTGGAAAGTATGCGTAAAATTGAAGGGGGAAATAAATAAAGTGACAGGTATTTGTATGTATGTGTGTATTTGTATGTATGTATGTATTAGTGTGTATTGTGTCTCTATATATATGGTAGTAAGTAAATGTGTTTTACTAACAGTCAGCCATTAGTAAGGACCATTAGTAAGGAGAGACACACAAATAAGAAAGAAGAAAGCAAAGGACCACTGATGAGGTCACAGAAGTGTGACGAAAGAAATCTGGCTGAAATAAGATTAAGATTAATGTAAAAAATAAATAAAGCTGAAGCAAATTAACACCAAATATATAGTGCGTGTGTTTTTATTGGCTAAACTTGCAAAATGTCCATTCCTAAATACAACATCTGTTTTAACACACGATTTCACATCAAGAATCTTGCAAAACAAATATATAAAGTGACATATGCATATATATATATATATATATATATATATATATATATATATATATATATATATGTATATGTATATATGTATATGTATATATATATATATATGTATATATATATATTGTTACGACCTGCCGTCGCTCGAACTCGAACCCGGGATCCCAACAAGTCGAGCAACGACGATTGACCAACTCGATCGATCGGGAAAGTTCACCACACAGAGAGAACTCGGTGGGGATGGCAGCGGCGACCGGCAACCACCTCCGGAGAGAACAACAACAACAAACAGCAGCAGGAAGAGACACAGAGAGGGATACAAAGGCAATCGGCTACATTTAACAACTAGTTTATATGACTATTACAACAAATACAATGTGATACATCAGGTACATCAAGGTAAATACAAGCAACAGAATCAACAGCATGCAGATGCAATATAACAACAGCATTTAAGAAAACACATGCAAGAAACAGGTATACAATGTTCATGTCACAAATAATTCACGTTACAAATCAATGTTCAAATCCAATTAAAACAAATAACGTTCACAGTTCTTTAAAGTCTTTAAAGACTACATCAGAGTCTTTCTTTTCCACAACAATTCTGAACATAGATACCACAACTCGATAATCAACACATCAACAAGTTCTTTACTCAATTCACATTGTTCAGTTCTTTAGCATTTCTTTTGCCTTTTAGCACTGTTCTTTGTTTTTCTCTCTTTCTTTTACATAGGTAACACAACTCAAAACATAATTAAACACATACTGTCAACAACAGCCAAAAGACACTGTAGTCCCTCTCTATCGCTGCTTAGTCCTATGTGTATGTCTTCCTCAACCCCTCATCCTCTCACTGTCTCGCCTGTCAGCTCTCATGACTGTGTGTCTGTCTTCCTCCTTCAGTACACCGTCCAGCAGAACAACCACTGCTAACTCAATGAATCCCAGCTGCCAACTGCCTTTCATTTCTCACAGCAGAAACAACCTGTTACTCACTTGCTCTGTCCTCGACTGCCTAACAGACTCACATCTCTTTGCTTTTTAAGGGGTTTCCTCGAACTTTCCTTGACCGGCACAAGGCCAAAGGTCCCCTAAAAGCTCATTACTCCTTTGTGAATCTGACAGAACAATGGATTTATTCCAAAGTAGGTCGTAATCAACTGTCCTTAAATTGAACTCACAATAATATGTATATATATATATGTATATATATATGTATATATATATATGTATATATATATGTATGTATATATATATATACACACATACATATATATAGGTGCAGGTGTGGCTATGTGGTAAGAAACTTGGTTCCAAAGAATATGGTCTTTGGTTCAGTCCCACTGTGTGGTAACTTGGCATGTGTCTTCAGCTATAGTCTCAGGCCAATCAAAGCCTTGAGTGGATTTGGTAGACAGAAACTGAAAGAAACCCATTGTATATATATGTGTATATATGTAAGTGTATGTGTGTGTCTTTTTGTTTGTGTTTCTCCCTCGTTAGTGCGTGACAATTGGTATTGGTTTATTTACATCCCCATAACTTAATAGTTTGACAACAAGAGTCTGATAGAATAAGTACCAGGCTTATCAAAATAAAAAAAAAAGCACTGGGGTCGATTCATTCCATAGAAAATTCTTCAAGGTAGTGTCTCACATTTGTGTTTACCCACTCAATTGTCTCTATCAATCTATCTTTCTGTATATATATATATATAATACACACACATATACATGTATGTATATGTGCATATATATATATCTATTATATAAAAGTCAATGTCTTTATGTGTGTTACTTATAGACTCAAAAACTACTGGACCGATCCTAATGAAATTTGGAACACAAAATCCAAGCCTAAGGAGAAGAGTAATTCCGTATGTTTCATACAATTATGAGGGGGCATAAAGGGAGGCAGACCCCCACTGTGAAAATTCATATGCTTCGGATTTTGATGAAATTTGAACCATAGGTATTACAAATAATTTTTTAAATATACCCAAAATTTCCATTTCTTTGGATGATTCTAAGACCTCCTAATGGGCGTTTAACCACCAAATTTTAGTCATTTTGCATAGACCAAAATTACTGAATGGATCCTTATGATATTTGGAACTTAGATTCAATGTATAAGGGCATATATAATGCAATATGTTTGGTTTCAATTTGAGGGGGGCAGAACCAGTCAAAGTTGTTTCTTTTGGATTAACCACCAATTGTGCTGCAGTCTGTTCAGTAAAGTAAGCCCACTGGCCATTTTCCAAATAAACCGCTAGTTGTATGATGGCGAGGTTCCTTTGGTGAATCAGAAACCCGAAATCCACCGAAAAGCTTCATCACTGCTGACATATCGACCTGGCAAGTACTGTGACACCTCGTCTGGTGAATTTGTTGAAATGCAAGAATAGAGGTATGAAAATGTGTGCTGTGTGCAAGAGTAAGATATAATTCTTTACTTATTTCTTTACTACCCACAAGGGGCTAAACACAGAGGGGACAAACAAGGACAGAAAAAGGGATTAAGTCGATTACATCGACCCCAGTGCGTAGCTGGTACTTAATTTATCGACCCCGAAAGGATGAAAGGCAAAGTCGACCCCGGCAGAATTTGAACTCACAACGTGGCGGCAGACAAAATATGCATTTTACTCTTAAGAAGTTAATTTCAATAAGGAATTTAGCTTGTATTTGATATACCCTTATTTGTTTTTATTGTCCATATTCATACTACTGGCCACCCTGAACTATTTCTCTTAGCTTATTTTTGTTTAAATTGTGGCCGAGTCATTGTCGTGGCCAATGCCAGTACCACCAGTACCACATAAAAAGCACCATTCGAGTGTGGTCGTTGTCAGTGTCGCTTGACTGGCTCCCGTGCCAGTGGCACATAAAAAGCACCATTCAAGCCTGGTGATGCCAGTACCGCCTGACTGGCACTCATGACAGTGGCACATAAAAAGCACCCACTATACTCTCAGAGTGGTTGGCGTTAGGAAGGACATCCAGCTGTAGAAACTTCGTCAGATCAGATTGGAGCCTGGTACAGCCTTCTGGTTTGCCAGTCCTCAGTCAAACTGTCCAACCCATGCCAGCATGAAAAGTGGACATTTAACAATGATGATGATGATGATGATGTATTCATCATCACTTTACATTCACCTCCCATATCAGTATGGGTTAAACAGTTCAACAGGATCCAATGTGTCAGAGGACTGCTTTGAGCGCCAATGTCTATTTTGGCATAATTTCTACACCAACCACTTTACAAAGTGTACTGGGTGCTTTTTTTTCATCACACTTATCCAAGATTTCTGTATTTCCCCTAAGACTATGGAACTGCATCAGGTGAGTCCCTCTCCAAGAACTCTATATGTCACCTAAAACTATGAGTCTGCCCATATAAGTTTTTTTCAAGACCTCCATATATCAGTTAAGACCATAGAACTGTCCAGATGAGCTTCTTTTTGAACCCTCCATTTTCTAAGACCATGCAACGGCCCCAGGTTATTCTCTTCCTGATCACATATACACCACTGAATGTCTCCCACAACTATGGAACAGTCCTAAGTGAGTTTCACTTCAAGACCTCAGTATGATTTATAAGATCATGGAACTGTCTCAGTTCATTTCTTCTTCTAGACATTTGTACATCTCCTAAATCCATGAGTTCCTTTCAAAGATTGTTCTATGTCTCTAAGATAATGGAACTTCTCCAGGAAAGTTCATCTCCTAGGCCTCTATATATATTTCCTAAGAACCCTGAACTGCTTGGGTTAGTTTCTCTCAAAGAGCTCTATATGTCTTCTAAGACCATGGAACTGTCCATCTCCAAGATCTCTCTAAATCTCCTAAGTCAAAAATCTCTGCATGTATCCTAGTTGATTTCCTCTCCAAACTTTTGTATACCTTCTATGACCATGGAGCTGGTCCAGCAGAGTTCATTTCTGAAGACTGCTGTCTCCTAATCCCATACAACTGCCCTAGGTGAGTTTCTCTCCAAGAACTCTGTATGTCTCCTAAGACCGTGCCACTGCCCTAAGTTAATCTCTATCCAAAACCTCTGTACATCTTGTAAGGCCATGGAACTGCCCTAGTTGAGTTCCTCTCAAAGACCATGGAAATACCTCAGTTATATTCCTCTCACACACCTCTGTATGTCTCCCAATAACGTTGGAACTTCCTCAAGTGAGTTCATCTTGGACATTTGTATGTTTTCTAAGACCAGGGAATTGCTGCAGGTAAGTTCTTCTGCCTGACCTCTGTATATCTCATAAAACCAAGGAACTGCTAGCATTTGCTCATGAGCTGAATGTCTCCATGTCACAGTTGTTGTCTTAGGGCCGATAAAGTTTAATATTTCTGAAGTTGTTACTATCAGAACAAACCAGAATGAATACCAATAAAGAACATTGGTATTGATAAATACTATTAAAAGTACATTCAAAGACAGTTAATTTGGAGGGATTTATTTGTACAAATGTGATGACCTTTTCTACCTCAAGGGGCCAATGATTGATAATAAAATAATGACTATGGAACTTAAAAATATTGGAATGTAATTAAATTTTTAAAAATATTTTTATCAAAAATATTACAATTGTAATTTATCTCAGTGATGTAGAGATATCTGTGGTTACAGAAAATATAATGTTGAGATGTTGTTACCACACTGAAATACATCTTCAGTTACAACATATTTTATTCCTGCCACTCTATGTCACGCTGGTGAGACCCATATTGGAGTATGGGATTCAAGCCTCTTCTCCTTATCTCCTCAAAGACATACAGCACCTCGAAAGAGTCCTGAGGCTGGCTACCCGCATGGTTCATGGTTTCAAAAATTTGTCCTACGAAGAAAGGCTGAGGACGCTCGACCTTTGTTCTCTTGAAAAACGCCGCCGCCGTGGTGATCTCATTCTCGCCCACAACATCATAAGCGGGAAGTGTAACCTCTCGAAAGAGCTGTTCTTCACTCCTGCTCCGGAGCGTCGGCTGCGGGGTCATTCCGAAAAGCTCTACCTGCGACGATTTCATCTCAATCGAAGGAGAGGAGCTGCCAGACGAGATGGTGAAGATGCCGACGACCGCTTTGTTCAAAGCCTCCCTGGACCTCAAGTGGCCTGAACTCTTTACATGAACACCACCCTGTACTTAACTCCATGTCCCCCTACATGGCCTTGCTATTTGCTTTTGAGCCAAATTAACTAACTAACTAACTAACTAACTAACTATAGCACAGCTTCTGGAACCGTATGAATACAAACATGTTTAGTTAAGTGACTCTTTTGAGAGAATGATTTACCACAGACATCACAGTGATATGGTTTCTCTCCTGTATGAATACGTTTGTGCTTAATTAACACACTACTTTGAGAGAATGATTTACTGCAGATATCACAATGATATGGCTTCTCCCCTGTATGAATGGTTCTGTGTCGAGTTAAATCACTACTTCCAGAGAATGATTTACCACAGACATCACACTGATATGGTTTTTCTCCAGTATGAATACGTTTATGTTTTGTTAAGTGACTTCTTTCAGTGAATGATTTACCACAGATATTACATTCGTAGGGTTTCTCTCCCGTATGAATACGTTTGTGAGTAATTAAGGTACTTCCTCCAGAGAACGATTCACCACAGATATCACACAGGTATGGTTTCTCCCCTGTATGAATACGTTTGTGGCTAGTTAAGTGACTTTTTTCAGAGAATGATTTATCACAGATATCACATAAATATGGTTTCTCCCCTGTATGAATACGTTTGTGGCTGGTTAAGACCCCACACTGTGAGAAAGATTTACCACAAATATCACAGTGATATGGTTTCTCTCCTGTATGAATACGTTTGTGAGCAATTAAGGTACTCCCTCTAGAGAATGATTTACCACAGATATCGCACTGATATGGTTTCTCTCCCGTATGAATACGCTTGTGCAGAGTTATATCACCATTTTCAGAAAATGATTTACCACAGATGTCACAGTGATATGGCTTTTCTCCTGTATGAATACGTTTATGAGTATCTCGGTTACCTTTCAGAGAGAAAGACTTGCCACAAATATCGCAGTGATAAGGTCTTTCTCCAGTATGAATAAGTTTGTGCCTAGTTAAGACACATTTTACAGTAAATGATTTACCACAGATATCACACTGATATGGTCTCTCACCTGTGTGAATACGTATATGAGTAATTAATTCATCATTTCGATAAAATGATTTGTTGCAGACATCACAGTGATGTGATTTCTCTCCTGTGTGAATAAGTTTGTGGTTAGTTAAATGACTGTTCTCAGAGAATGATTTACCACAGACATCACAGTGATATGGTTTCTCCCCAGTAGGAATACTTCCATGAGCTGTTAAGTGATGGTTTAGGAAGAATATACCACCATGGTATGATGGCTGTCCTATCTCTTTTGGCATCTTTTCTGAAAAATCAACCCTGCTAGACTCATCAGTTTCACACTTTACCTGTTCCATAATTTCATTCTCTCACCTCAATATATTGACTTCTTTCTCATTTCTTTTTTTATAGTTTATATTTAAAAACATATTCCTTTTGTTGCATTTTCATCAATACCAGAAGATACTGCAAACATCTTTGTAATTCAAGTTAGAAAAATCAACTTATACATAATCCAGAGAGAGAAGAGAAATGTTGTTATTAATTTCAGCTTAGAGAAAATATTGTAATTGCTGCAGGTAAGTTCTTCTGACAGACCATAGATTTATATAAACAAGATTATCTCTGCTCTGTTTAGTCTAAAAGATGATAAATATTGAAGAAGATGTATCTGATGTAAAAGTTCTTTAAATCCAATGCCATCTGATATTCTGAAATAAAAGAGAAGTAAATGATATAGAGGATACTTAAAATGTATGGATTCAACAGTGGACATTTTATTTCAATCTTTCTTATAAATGGTAAAAAGGTAATAATGTATGTATTTTTATATGCATTTTACTGTTATTTGTTTTATCGCCCTGGGGTTAGAGAGATGAATAGCTAGAAGGGCAACATACCCTTGTTAAAGATAAGGGGTGGAGAGATATCATTCAGAATTTAGGATAAACCAGATGTTGGTTATGGAGGGGAAAGGTTTGATTACCTACACTTTACTCATTGATGAACCACCTAATTTTCTCCAACTTACATCCTGACCAGCTGCTGGCTAGGTTGGTGGCCATAAATCTTTTCTCACCCCAACCACTAACTAAATTCCAAATACACTTCCATCCCTTTAATGATTCTGTTTTTCTTCCATTGAAGGCCAGATGCATTCTCACTGCACACAGGGATTGTTCTTTCTATTATTATGAAATTATATGAAGGCGGCAAGCTGGCAGAATCATTAGCACACCGGGCAAAATGCTGCGGTATTTTGTCTGCCACTACATTCTGAGTTCAAATTCTGCCGCGATCAACTTTGCCTTTCATCCTTTTAGGGTCGATAAATTAAATACCAGTTGAGTACTGGAGGTCAATGTAATCGACTATTCTCTTCCCCCAAATTTCAGGCCTTGCACCTATAGTAGAAAGGATTATGAAATCATCTGATGAAAAGAGTTATTTTTAATACTAGCAGTATCGCCCAGCGTTGCTCGGGTTTGTAAGGGAAATAACTATATGAGCATTTTTAGAGAGTTACTTCCCTTATATAAACCGAGCAAAAAATGCGAAAAAATGATGGTAATTTTTTTTTAAATCGTAGACTCATCGTAGACGCGCGCTAATACCCAGAAGGGCTCGATATGAATCACGACTATAAGATACCCGCTTTTGGTTAAACTGCACCGCAAAATGTGGGAGTAGTTAGGAATCTAAATCGGAGGAGACAGACTCTCATACAACTTCAGTTTTATATATAAAGATGATGTAATGTACTCACTCAGCAAATAAAAAATGCATAAGAAACAGCCGTAATGAACTGACATTTATCTACCGTCTGTTATTTTTTATTTGCCTATAATAATGGAGTAGGGTTAAGCATGATGACTTGTGCTTCTACCATGCAAAGTTTGAAAAAAAAAGACGACAAAGTGCAAACAACCATGTAGCTTCAGGACCCCTTCACCAGTGACCCAGGGAAACTCCAGGACCGGCCACTGATGAACACCCTGGTGGCCGGCAGACATGACTAAATGCTCCTCTATGTCCGCAATCACAACTCCAGACGCAGGCTCCTTATCAACACAGGAGCAGAAGTCAGTGTGATCATGGCATTGGCAAGGGACCTCCGTCACGGAAAGCGGAACCAACCTTTAACAACTGCCAATGGGTCCACAATCGAGACATACGGTCATCACACCCTTTCCTTCAACATTGGATCATGAAAATACACATGGGCATTCACCATCGCCGATATCCATCAGCCCATAATTGGTGCAGACTTTCTTCGCGCACACTTGCTACTGGTGGATTGCAGGGAAGACAACTCCTAGACAACAACACATATGCTTCCATGCCTCTTGCAACATCTGTACATGCAACCATCTCGTGGACCAAGAATGAATTTTTGGATCTTCTTGTAAGTCACCCCAAATTCACCACTCGAACATTCTCCAAGCCTACAGCCCCCCCTTCCCACAGGGATGATACCACTGCTCCCCCCCAGTGCACAGCCGCACATATCGTCTATCACCAGACAAATTTGCAATTGCAAAGACCGAGTTCAAGAATATGGAGGTATTGGGTATAGTTCGCTGATCAAGCAGTCCCTGGTCATCACCTCTGCATGTGGCCTCCAAAACCCAACAGAGATTATCGATTCAGCAGAGATTACCACCGTCTCAACGTGGATATGACACCTGACCGCTACCCCTTTCCAAACATACAAGATTTTTCAGCCCAGTTAGCCGGGTGCTCAGTTTCTCCAAGGTTGACCTTATCCAGGAATACCACCAAATACCAGTACAAGACAACAATGTACCAAAAACTGCTGTGATCACTCCTTTCGGTCGGTACGAATTCCTATGTACACCCTTTGAGCTGAAAAACGTGGTGCAATCCTTCTAATGCCTGATGGACACTGTGTGCATTTTTAGATAATATCCTTATTGCAAGTCCAAATGCAGAGCTACATAAGAAGCACCTAGTGACTCTTTTTAATCGGCTGGAATGGTATGGTTTAGTAATCAACCCCACCAAGTGTGTTTTTGGTGCAACAGAAATCGACTTCTTGGGACATCGAATCACAAGTGCCAGTGCTACACCTCTATCCTTTTCATGCCCCACCACAAGCAAGGCTCTACATCAATTCGTGGGCATGGTAAACTTTTACCATCGCTTCATCCCTTCTGCAGCAAAAGTGATGAGACCCCTATACAAAGCACTGTCAAAAGAAGGTGCAAAAAGACAGGTGGAGTGGGATAGTACAATGACTTCAGCCTTCCAATCCACAAAACAAGCTCTGGCCCAAGCAACCATGATGTCCCAACCTCACATGTCAGCTCGGACTGCAGTCACAGTTGACGCATCCAACACAGCTATTAGGGGCGTTTTGGAACACTACATCAACAGTCAGTGGCCACCGCTCGCCTTCTTCAGCCAAACAGAAATGCAGTGCTTTTGACAAGGAACTACTGGCTGTCCATCTAGGCATCCGCCACTTTCAGTATCTCCTTGCAGGCTGCACACTTACAGTATTCACGGATCGCAAACCACTCACCTTTGCTATGAGCAAGCTCTCAGAGCCTTGGTCTGCATGCCAACAAAGACAGCTATCAGCAATTTCTGAGTAAACCACAGACATCCAACACATAGCCAGCAAGGGCAACCCAGTAGCCGATGCACTCTCTCGTGCTCCTACCCGCTCTCACACCGACCTAGCACCAATAACAGAAGGCTTGGATTACGAAGCTATGGCTGCAACCCAAGATCAGGGCCTACCACACTGCCATCACATCACTTTCTTTGCAGGATGTACACTTTGGCTCTAATGGCACAACCCTACTGTGTGATGTATCCACTGGGAAGCCACAGCCGATCAACCCATCAGCCTGGCGCAAGAAAGTTTTCATGGACTTTCCCATCCAGGTGCTAAAGCCACACAGTGGCTGCTGTCAAGCAAATTTATCTGGCATGGTATGGCCAAGCAAATTGGGGACTGGACCAGGTCCTACAACCCCTGTCAATAAGCCAAGGTCGATCATCACACCAAAGCAACCGTTGGCAACTATGAACCACCTCACACCCGATTCAGCCACGTCAACATCAACCTTGTCGGCCCCCTACCACCTTCACAAGGTTGCTCGTATCTACTGACCTTGGTGGACCGCTACACCCATTGGCCTGAAACTATCCCTCTCCACAGCACAGAAACAAGAAGTCAGCCAAGCGTTCATCACAAACTGGGTCACCTGTTTTGGTGTGCCAGATAGCATATCATCTAATCAGGGTCCACAATTCCCCTCAAAGCTGTGGAATGACATGTGTGGTCTTTTCAGAATCACAATGAACCGCACAACAGCCTACAACCCACAGGCCAACGGATTAGTGGAAAGATTTCACTGCTGCCTGAAGGAATCACTGACAACCAGACTTAATGGGCCAAATTGGATCGACCAACTCCCATGGGTGATGCTAGGAACCCGCACTGCCCCAAAAGAAAATCTCAACACTTCTTCCTCAGAAATGGTTTTATGGTACTCCCCTTACAGTGCCAGGAGAATTCCTTCCGAATACAAAGTCGGACCTGGTGTCAAAAGGTACCTCACTCAACTGAGAGACAGCATGGGCCCAGATCATCCATAACAAATGATCTCCACACAGCTAACTTTGTGTTCGTTCGACGTGACACACGACAAAAACCCCTCCAGTCACCCTACGGCAGTCCATACATCCGGAAGATAAAACATTCCAACTCTTAATTGGCAGACGACAAGACACGGTCTCCATCAATAGATTGAAACTGGCCCATCTCGATATTGACTGCCCCGTTCTGGTGGCCCAACCACCAAACAGGGGCCGTCCTAGACAAATCACACCAACCCTTAACAAGGAACAGTTACTAAAGAATCGAGTAACCACACACGGGGGGACAGGACAATTAAAACACTTTCCCCGTTTCCAATGACAGTCTGCAGTTCTGGTGGGGAACTATGTAGGGCAGAATTAGTGACAAACGAACTGTAGACAGAAACTTCGTTGCGGGCTAGCTAGAAAGTTGATCAGCTGGAAAACAAAAGGACTTCCGGAAGGAGAAGGAAAACAGAAGGATGTCAACAGCGAGAGTGAAACAAATCTGAGTGAACTAAACAGAAATAACTGATGACTTAAGCCCTGATGTACGTAAAGTAATAAACCTTTCGTAAATGTATTCTCTCCACTAGTTCGTTTGCGTATAGCTTAACAAAGCTATAGTAGTATTAACTCACCTGCACATGTATCATTTAAAGGTGGACACCTTTTGATTCTTCAAAAAATATAGGGAGTAACTTGATTGTCGCAGTGGCTTTCTCTTTAACATGTCTGCAACATCGAAAGGTTATACAAATAACAGACAAAAGAATTACCTGTAAATAAAATATATTTTCTAAAAAAAAAAAAAAAAAAAAAAATTATGACGTTTAACCCTTTCATTACTGTGTTTCTGCTTTTGAAAATAGTGAAGAATTTAGTAAAAAATTTGGCGGATGTAAAGAATACGTTTACCACCCGTTTTTCGCCCAACAAAAAAACCCTAACCTTAAACACTGGCTGTATGTAATCTTTAATTTTGCCAAATAACTACAGATTGCAGCACCCCCACCCACCCGACTTTGGACGATAACGTTCAGAAAAATGGATATTTTTAAATAAAACTTTCTACGAATATGTGTCATATCATGTAGATTCCGAATATACAAAATGTTTGGGAGAAAGTGTTTTAGGAGGGATTGGAGTGGGGAATTTCGGAAAATTCACCGGAGTCCATTTCGATTCGTCTTAACTTTCAAGAAAATGGATATTTTTTTAATGAAATTCTCTACAAATATACCTCGGGCTATGTAGAATCCGAGGACATAGGAATTTGGGGAGAAAACAATTGGGGGTTATCTTTGAGAACCGTTCCCCACTCGGGGGTGTTTCGGAACAAGTCGTCCATATTTGTTTCATTTTCTCCGTTTTGTGCGTTTGTGCATCCGTAGATTTCTACTGAAGCCACAAACCGGCAATGAAGGCAGATGAAGCCCTCACCAGAAAACTGTCTATGCTAAAAATAACAGTTAAAGGTCTAGTACACAGAAATGTTATTAAGATGACTTATCTGTTGCATACGCCTTTTTTTTTTTTTTTTACTTTAAATAAATTCCTAGGTGAACGTTTTAAATAGAAAGGCAGAAGACACCAGAAGTAAAAATAAAGAATACACCCGCACAGTTAAATATAGAAGTATAAAGTAATTGTTACATAATCTCTATAATAAACATGGTATTGAATGGAATAATCCCCCGTTTGAACTTTTTTAAGTTACATATATACATGAGTGAGGGGGGGGTAAAAATCTACGGATGCACAAAACGGAGAAATTGAAACAAATAAGGACGACTTGTTCAGAAACACCCGCGTTATCTACATAGTCCGAAGTATATTTGTAGAGAATTTCATTATAAAATATCCATTTTTCTTGAAAGTTAAGATGAACTGAAGTGGACTTCGGTGAATTTTCCAACCTCTAGTGTGTGATCCGAGCAAAAAAATGAAAAAAAAAAAATGGTGTAATAGGTGTGAAACAACATGTAGTAAACAAATATGAAAACAAAAATGCGCGCTGGCGAACGTAGGGTGAGGAGAGAGGACTTGGAAAATTCACTTGCCCAAGGTGCCATGCAGTAAGACTGAACCCGGAACCGTATGGTTGGGAAGAATATCCATTTTCTTGAGGGAAAAAAATCGGATCGTATGAAATGTCCTGGTCAATCCTCATCACAAATGAAATTTAAATGTTGCAGTGAAAGTAACGGTTTTGTGTGTGTGTGTGAGTTCTTGAATGGCTTACAAACATCTTCGCTGCAACTGTTTCTGCAGAACCGAAAAAATATTGTGCGCAAATTTTTGTTTTCATCTTCGTTTATAGCATAGATAATTTTTCCTCTGAAATGCCGCCTTCGGCCTCCAGGACGCATCGGTCGGCCCGAGGCTATAGTTGAATACACTTGCTGGCGAACGGGGGAGGACCAGGACAATTCACACGATCCCAACCCGGGTTCAGTCCCACTGCATGGCATCATGGGCAAGTGAATTTTCCGAGTCCTCTCTCTCCCCCACCTTTAACTGTTCGCCAGGGCGCATTTTTTTCATATTCGTTTACTACATGTTGTTTTACACCTATCTATTACACTTTTTTTTTTCATTTTTTTTTTGCTCGGGTCAAACACTGGAGGTTAACCAAAATGTTGTATATTCGCAATCTACATAACACATATCCGTAGAAAATTTTATTTAAAAAAATCCATTTTTCTGAAAGTTACGATCATCCAAAGTCGGGGCGGGGCAGAAATCTGGAGTTATGCCCAAATATTTTAGTCATTATTTAGCTTGTTTTGATTGATTGATTGATTCTAGTTTCAGCTTATGAGCTGTGGCCATGCTGGGGCCACAAATTAACAGGTTTTTTTTAATTTAGATTCTAAAAACTGAAAGTTTTTATCATAGAACCAGCTATGGTCTAGGATTAAAAGAAAGCAATTATAACAGAATAAAAAATTAAGAGAAAAGGGAAAAAAGGGTCTAGTCAGATGTAGGAATGGTACAGATGAAGAAGAAAAGTAAATATATGCAAGGATACATAATTACACATTTAAGATGAAATAATGAGAGATGTAGAGAGATTGAACAAACATTTCTTACAAGATTTCTGTATTTTGTTCTAATTAATAAATAGTTTCTCATGTTAATTACAGGAGTTGATTAATTAGTATTAACAGTGCAGCGAAATTGTAAAAATACAACTGCACTGTTTACAAATTCAGTGATGTAGCCGAAGTGACGTTAATTATATAGGAAAGACTCACCTCTAATTACTTGAGAATGTTGTACAGGATGTTGTTTAATCATCACTAAGACCTGATCTAAACCAAATTTCCACATTTAATAGTAGACCCTGTGTTGAATCAAATTTTGTTGACACTGTTATATTACCAATAAAACAAGCATAACTAGATAAGCGAGCTTTCTCTTAATGTTGTTTCCTCATACTTTTCTGAAAAATGGTTATCTTTTATGAGATATTTTACAAATACGTTTCATATACATTACAATTATATCGGAATTCGTTGTGAAAAACTCTTTCGGAGTGAAGGAGAATGGGAGTTTCATATAATCCACGCACCTTGACTTGATTTCCCTCATACGTTTCGATAATGTAGATTATAGTTGAGAAAAAATAATTGGGAGTTGTCACCCCTTTCAGTTATGGAATAGTTTAATGAATATTTTTGATAAAATATCAAACAGCCATACCAACAAATTTATGTGTATTTATTTTTTGTCAAATTATGCCGGTATCTCAGGAAATTTTCATTTTGAGATTTCTTCTGTTTGGCTGCCAAGATTTCAAAAATCGAAGTTTATTGAAAAACTTGGAAGCTGGCATTTTGTGCGTGACTGCACATTTTGTCAACATCATGAAAATAGCACTTGGGTTTTTATATAAAACCATAAACAAATGAATTACGCACGACATATCACCCCTCGTAACTTTTTGATTTTGGGGAATTTTCAGAAATTTTTTGGGCGATCTTTCGTCTCTAGTAGACCTTTCCGTCGATTTCCGTAAATTTTTTTTTTTTTTACATATGGGCTTGCGGGAACTTTTGAAGTAATATACATACATATACACATACACCGAGTAAAAAATTTCAGTTATCTCTTTCTTTCACACATTACTCTGTCTCTTCACACACACTAACAGAAGTACTTCACTTACACAACATACTGTCTGGCTCCCACACCCCATCAAACACACACACGCACGCACACACATGTCCATCAATGCTCCCATGCACGGTAACTTCAAAAGAACTTCCCTCGTCATACAATCGCTTTCTCTTAGTCTCTTTCGCTCTCATTACTTCAAAAGTTCCAGCAAGCCCATATGTAAAAAAAAAAAAAAATTTTACGGAAATCGACGGAAAGGTCTACTAGAGACGAAAGATTGCAATTTTTTGCGAATTTGTATTCTACACGCGAGACCTATCTAGCTGTTATTTTTAACACATCTCACAACTACCTCAATGACAAAAAAAAAAAAAACCCAGAAAAGAGCACATATTTTGTAATTATAAGCATTCAATTTGCATTTAATGCGATAAATAGCAGATTTACAAATTAAATATTTCTCAAAATAACAAACTTACAGTACAAACTTAAAAGATGGTCACTATAAAGTTTGGGACACGTTAACGAAAACAAAACAAAAAAAAATGGGCCTGCTGGTTTTAACAACTGTGTAGAAAGCGAATATGACAAAAACATTTACGCAAACGAACCTGGAGGTGGGAAGAGGACTTTCGGAAAATTCACAAGATCCCATTTTTCCGTCATAACTTTCGGGAATGAATCCCACGTTTTTGGTTATGGAGGATGCAATTCTGAAAAAGAATTTTCAAAATTTCAATCCCCCACCCCACTTCATTTTTCAGCGGGATGTAGGGGAGGGAGTTTTGGGTCGGAATTTTTCATTAAGAATTTGAAATTAAAATTTGAATTGGATTTTTACCCTTTGACCTACAGATTTAAAAAATAAGTTTTTGTAACTTTAGTTTGAAAGTGTTTACACTTTCAAACTTCGGACACTGGTAGAATGTGTCATATAAAACATCTTTTACTCTTAGCATTTTTGAGAAAAACTTATATTTACGAAGTAATTTCACGTTAAAGTAGTCCTATTTTGGTAATTTCAACCAATCAATGACGTATTCAGCTGAATAAAATTACTGCGGTTGTTTGTCAACAAGAACTTCCGGCGATGTATTTTTCGTTTGTCACTGTTATTTGTGACAACCCTAACCCTAACACCTTAAAGCTAAAACCAGTACAATTGCACGAATGATGTCATAAATAACAGTGACAAACGAAAAATACACCGCCAATAGTTGTTGTTGACAAACAACAGCAGTAATCCTCTAGAAAGATTATTTTTCTCTCGCTCAACAAGTGGTTGGTGTATGATATTCTTCTCCCCAACAGTCATACATTTCCTAACTGGCCAGAGTTTCTGTTCCCAAAGTTTTAACTCTTGTTTGGCTATCCCAGAAACATGGATATTTTGTATACCCTCCTTGTTGGCCAAGTAAAATGCCGACCATCTTTTAGATCCACATATATGACCCATTTGTGTTCATCATACTTAAGTAAACTTATTACAACTTTTATGTGATCATAATTCTCTTTTAAGTGTACAGACTGATCAATAGGAAGCGCCTTCTTTGAACTATCTATAAAGAGTCTCCATTCACTAGGATCATATTGTTCAACACCCATCATGTTTAACAGTCCTGCCACATCACAATAGTTAACAAAATCTTTTCCAGTTGTAAAGAATACCAAGAGATCATTTTTTTCCTTGTTCTGATAAAAAGTCATGTTTGTTTCTTTCTGCATCAAATTCTTCTCTTTATGCCTAGAAGCTAACAGTTCTGATAACTCTTTTGACAGTCCTAGGTCTCTAACTAAATCATTAAATTCTGCCTGGTTGAAGTTTTCACGTTCTTTGGTTGATGTTTCTACAAAGTCTATATCACTGTCATGTTCATGATTTATATCTACTTCACATCTATCACCTTCACCTTGCAGTGAAGGTAGATCCTTGAAAACAGGTATTGGTATTTCATCTGAGTGAAGTACTGGATGAATTGCTGAATCCACATTTGGGTAACTTATTTTCTGCAACATCCTCTTGCTATAATAATAAGTCTTTGTGAGACAAAAGTTGCAATCGTTTATATGGTTCTTTGGCTCCCACTATATCATAGGAATGCCAAATGTTAGTTGTTTCCTTGTGCCCTTTGTCCATTGGCAGAGATTTTCGACACAATTTATCCTGATCACCAACTTTAATCTTTAAGTAAGCTAAGTAGGATCTTTTCACAATGTCACTAATGTTCATTCTTTGACTTGGTACTATAAAACACCCACATATATAACAAAAAGAGTCAGCAGAATTTAAACATTTCAAACATAGAGCTACAAGTGGGGCCAATATGGGCCAACTCATAGAAAAAAAAAACTAGACATGATAGAAAAAAACTATTGCCCTTTTTAAACTCATTGACCCAAATTACCTCAAAACAGGTCTCAAACTTAGGTCAGCAGAAGAAAAGTTAGAATTTGTTGGCCAGTGTTATTGACAATGTATTTAATTATTGCAATGTATTGAATTATTATTATGTATTTGTAGTGAACAGCTACAGATTCAAAACCATCCCCATTTCTCAACATTGTTAAGCAAACCTTAAACCCATTGTTTTCTTGCCTCTGCACTCAGAAATTGATATCATTAACTTTCTCTGGTTGTGGAAGGGTCAAGACAGATAATACTGGAAAAATCTATTGTTTTAGTTTGACCTGGTTTATAAAAACACAAGCAAATAGCTATCTCTCTTTTTGGTAAATGCCACGCCAGATCAAGAGCCTCAACCAGTACCTAGTCAAAGAGTGATGTGCGAGAATAGAATTATGACCCTCTCAAATTATAGAGACAACTATTATCATGTCTTTCACTGTTGCAGTTGCAGAGAAACTACTAACATACACAATGAACCATTGATCCTCAGAAAATATTTTACTGCACAAACAAATAACTTGTGTATACACAACATGACAATGTTATTAATTTTATAATGTAAAGGTGGTGAGCTGACAGAATTGTTAGTACACCAGGTGAAATGCTTAGCGGTATTTCGTCTGCTGCTATGTTCTGAGTTCAAATTCTGCTGAGGTCGACTCTACCATTCATCCTTTCAGGGTTGATAAATTAAGTACTAGTTGAGTACTGGGGTTAATGTAATCAACTTGCCCCTTCCCCCAAAATTCCAGGCCTTGTGCCTATAGTAGAAAGGATTAATTTTATATTGTAGCAATTAATATTATAATCAATCTTAATAAATGGCCATTTTAATAATCTACCAAATATTGTTCCCTAATCATTTCTCCACTGCATTATGATAATAAAACTTCATTGTCATTATATATTTAATAATTATAACGTATTTCACTATTATAATGTATTTAAATATTATGATATATTTAATTGATCAAAACATGTCATGTAGACAATGACAAAGAAGTCTAAATTTATTTACAAATCTCAATGAATGAAAAATTTCGGTTAAAAATGAAACATCTTCCTGCAAAAATTGGTAAAAGGTAAATAATGAAAAGGAAATAAATATTTTAAAATAATATATGTTTTATTGCAGTCTAATGCTTTTTAACTCCAGCAGGTATTTCATAATTACATGTTAAAATCTTGTCTGACAGCCATACAGGGAACATTCGTAACAGTGGAATGATAATGGTGGCATCGTAACCAGCACGATACCTGTACTTTGGATATCTGGCAGAGATGGCATGTAAATGACAAGACAACACTCGATGGAGGTTCGTGTCAGCTACGGTGTTAATGATTCGTAGACTTGAAATAACTGGAAATAATGAAAAAATAAGTTCGAACTGTTAGAACACCAGGATGTGAAGAGGAATAAAGATTTAATGAGAAACACATACACACATATGCACACACACATACATACCCACAGACAGTGTATAAAGAGATGAGGAAAGAAAATATTACTAAGAATCATTCTGGTTGAAGATCTGGAACAAAAAGAGTAATCTCAACTTCAGTGCATCATGGCTAAATGTAGTAAAGAGAGAATACTGTACCAACATCAACAGTAAAACATGCAATTGACCTGAAAATTTTCACCATAACTGTAGGCAAACTGCATGATGGGAAGGCACCTGAGAAGGACTTAATAGTTGGATATTGGTATAAGGGGCAGACATTTTACAGGAAACCACAAATAAGTATATTCAAATGTACTATTGACATACTAAATTGGCTTGCTATAGCATGAACAAGTACTGAACCACTAAGCTGCCTGAAATTTACAAGCCCATTGCTTGCCTAAATATTATGTTACTGTACACAAGCTGCCTCAACCAATTCCTCCAGGACCATTGTGAGTCCAACAACATAGTGACTTATGAGCAGGCTGGTGGAAAGAAGGAAGTGTGGGGATGTGCTGAACAACCTCTGATAAACAAAGATGTACTGTCTGAGATTAAAAAAAAGACATCATAGGAACCTTACAACAGTATGGCTTGATTATAGGAAGGCATTTAACTCTATTCCATTCATGGCTGTTGAAGTGTCTCCATTTGGCAAAAGTGCCTGCTACCTTAATTGCTGTCATTGAGAGGCTCATAAAGATCCAGGCCACAATCTTCACACAGAGAGTGGAACAACTGTCCCCAGTGCCATAAATATTTATAAGGGAATATTCCAAGAACATAGTCTCTCTGTACTTCTGTTTATTTTGGTATTAACCCCATTATCATTCCTGCTGCAAAAAACAAATGGCTAAATGCTAGGGTCTGCTGTTGCAAGAGATACTAATGTAACCCTTAATTTTTTTGTAGGTGACCTTAAGATTTATACTAAAAATTTTAACAATGCCAAAAAACAACTAGAATTAATAACAACATTTTCAGCTGACATAGGAATGGAATTTGGCCAGAAGAAAAGCTCTTATTTAATTGTTGAATGGGGAAAATCAGTCACCCAGACACAGAACCTGTGCATTGATGGTCTCACTATCTCTACTGTCCCACACAAAGACTGCTGCAAGTACCTTGGCATTGATGAAAATATATCATACCAAGGTACTGTAAATAAAGATAGAGTGGCCCAAGAATGTTACACCAGACTAAGAAAAATATGGCAGTCCAAACTCTCCTCTTACAACATGACAATATTCCACAATGCATTTTCAGTACCAGTGCTGATTCCAACATTTGGGATACATGACTGGTCTGTCGAAGAAATCTACTCCACAGACATTAAAACCTGCAAGATTCCAACATTAAATGGAAATCTCCACAAAAATAGTAATATCAACAGGCTTTGCCTAAGAAGAAAGAAAGGAGGTAGGGGCTTGAGATCAATGCAGACAGCCTTCAAATGTTGTATAGTCTTTCTCAAACAGCACTTACTAAACAACAGCAGCAAAAATACATTAAAAGTGAAGAAAATAATATCCTACATATTAGAAGTGAGCTCTTCAAGAAGTACTCTCTTCCTGGTAATCTCCCATACAACCCCAAATCAACCGGACTAGCATATCTTCAAGAAGACCTGGAAGTGAAACACTCAGCATACCAAAAAAAAGACCATGCATGGGTATGTTTCTCATAGACTTGAAAATGATAGTAACATTGACATGAAGAAAAGCCTCTCTTGGACTTTTGACCACTACACCACACCACACTTTGAAGGTTATGCATTTGTAATCCAAGATTGCTACTAAATACCTATTCAACAAAAGAGACAGTGAAGTCCTTGGAGTTCCAAGATGCAACTGTAAATAGAGATTATGTCATATTTCTGTGGAAGACATCATGTGATCATCAGTTGCCCAAAAATGTCAAGGTACTACCTTCCTTTGTGACATGTTGTTGTCACATAAATGATATACAATGCCATACAGAAAAAAGACTGTCCTGGAATAGATGTAGAGAATTCCCCTGTTATTGAATACATCAGCATCATCCTCATTTAACATCCGTTTTCCATGCTGACATAGGTTGGACAGTTTGACTGAAAACTGGTAAGCTAGAGAGCTGCACCAGGTTCCAATCTGATTTGGCATGGTTTCTACACTTTGATGCCCTTCCTAACACCAACTACTCCAAGAGTGTAATGGGTGCTTTTACATGCCACCTGCATAGGTGTCAGTTGTGAAACACTGACATTGGCCATAACTACGATCTCGCTTGGCTTGACAGGTCTTTTCAAGCGCAGTATATAGCCAAAGGTCTCAGCCACTTGTCACTGCCTCTGTGAAGCCCAAAGTTCAAAGGGTGCTTTTCACATGCCACCAGTATGAATGCCAGTTACATGACACTGACATCAGCCGTGATTGTGATTTTACTTAGCTTGATGAGTCATCTCAAACATGGTATATCGCTTGGTCATCTGTCATTGCTTCCATGAAGCCCAACATTTGAAGATCATGCTTCACTAATTTGTCACATATCTTCCTGGGTTTACATCTTTCACAGATTCCCTCCACAGTTAAAGATCAGCACTTCTTCACGCAGCTGTCCTTGTTCATACACATCACATGACCATACCAGCACAGTCATCTCTCTTGTGCATTACATCTGATGCCTTTATACCCAACTTTTCTCTTGAGATGCTTACACTGTCGTAATACCAGCACAAGAAATACTGGTGGAACATTCTCATCAAAACATCTGTCAAATGTAAGCATAACAGGCCAGATATTGTTATTTGGGACTGAAAAGGAAAAGTATGTACTGTCATAGAGGTCAGCTGTTCTGCTGATGTGAATATCTCTGAAAATTTAAGAGAAAGAAGATAATTATAGACAACTGCTTCAAAACCTTCAGCTTCTCAATCTGGATTACAAATTTACTTTTAAACCAATAATGATTGGAGCACTTGGTTTTGTATGTAAATGCCTAATTATCAGTCTGGATAAGTTTGGATTTTCAGGAAAAAGAAATTAACTGATTGATTTAGACATTATAAATACAATCTGTAATCAGAACAGTAAAACTATGCAAGACTTTTCTCAGGTTTAAAATGTGACATTGTTTTCATTATCTACATTTCGAAGATGTGGCTTTGTATCTTTGTTAGAAACCAGCAGCTCCTTCTTCAGAGGAAGAATTTAAATGGTTAAATACAGAAGAGACATACATAGGACAGAAGAAAGCTGCTTGGTAGATGTGAACATGTTAAAGAAGAGTGAAAAAGAGAAATTGTTTGTTGAACAGAATCTGCTGCAGCTACTCCATCCAGACAAAAGTTTTAGACTTTAAGCAGTAATTATTGGTGCACTTTAGGTCTGTGACTAAAGGAAGTGAAAAGTGTAGTGAAGAAGTGGCTCAAAGAACAGACAACAGAATTTTACAGGGCAGGGATACATGCTATTACTTATTATATTACTTATATTATATTATACTTTTTAATACTTTTTGATAGTTATTAAAAAAAATTAAATGTTTAATATTTAAAAAAATTATAAAAAAATTATAAAAAAAATAAAATATATAAAAAATAAAAATTTATAAATATAAATTTAAAATTTAAAATTTAAATAATTTAAATTTTGAATTTCATATTTTATATATTTTGTATATTATATTAATTATATTTATTTTTATGTTTTGGTTTATGTTTTTCACTGTTTGATTTGCCTAATAGTGGTTTTATCTCTAATTTAATTTATATATATATATATATATATATATATATATAGATAGATAGATAGATATATACACAGACATATATATATATATATACATATATATATGTATATACATATATATACATATACATATATATACATATATATATATATATACATATATATATATATACATATATATATATATACATATATATATATACATATATATATATACATATATATATATATACATATATATATATATATATATATTATATATATATATATATACATATATATATATATATTATATATATATATATATATATATATATATATATATATATTATATATATATATATATATATATAATTACATATATATGCATATATATATATATGTATGTGTATATGTAAATATAAATGTGTGTGTGTGTACATATGTATATATCATCATCATCGTTTAACATCCACTTTCCATGCTGGCATGGGTTGGACGATTTAACTAGGGACTGGCGAACCAGATGGCTGCACCAGGCCCCAATCTAATCTGGCAGAGTTTCTACAGCTGGATGCCCTTCCTAATGCCAACCACTCGAGAGTGTAGTGGGTGCTTTTACGTGCCACCGGCACGAGGGCCTGTCAGGCGGTACTGGCAATGGCCACACTCAAATGGAGAACAGGATAAGTAAAACAAAGAATGACCCATTATCAGTTGTTGACTTTCTATCTATTACTCATTTCAAGCATTGAACAACAATATGAGTCTTCAAAGACAGTTGCTCCCACAAATACCAAAATAAAATTTTGGATTTATGGAGGGTCAAAGTTGGGAACAAAAACAAAAGTTGGGAACAAGGAAACCAAATGGAGATAAACATGGAAGGTCATTAGACCAGACCAAGGATAAAATAGTGATCATTGTAGAAATATTTTCTTTGAAAAGAGAAAAGATTGAAAAGAGAGATAGAATATGTCCAGTCCTTAGGACAGTCCTGAAAGAAAAGAAAGATAATCACATGAGGAAAAGAAAGATGGACGATGATCACATATGAGCAATGAGAAAGAGAAAAAGGGAAAGAGGGGGATAGTGGTAAGGAAAATGGTATGTTTTGTGTTTATGTTTTTCTCAAGGATAAGCAGTATAAATGAGGTGAATCAACTTAAATATGAAATCAAAACAGTATCATAACAGTTTCTCACCTTGAAAATGCCATAAAAAATGAGGTCATGTGACTAATTTTACTTTTATAGAAAATTGCAGCGATTTATCTAAGAGTTATGCATTTAATGTTTGATTTCTTCAAATGATGACCTGACCAAAACTAATTTAGAATTACCAGTTGTTGAAGACTAACTCATTGTTGGTTAGGATATTTCTATACTAAAAAATGCTTTAAATAATTCCAGTGAAGTTTTTGATCTTACCACAAACTGTTGATACAAGAGATAAGAATGTTTAAAATATTAGAACAATTAAGTTGATCATTTTTTTTATCGTTTGATAACTAAATCAAGTCTTCCCGGACAAAATTCTAGATTTAGTCAAAGACTTTTGCACTGAGTGTATGAAGACTGTTTTTAGGATACTCACAGGATTCAAAGAACTTGTTACCATAGAATTGTTGAACATCAGTGGAAGCAGCAGCAAAATCTTGTCTTGATCTATTTTCAATTATTTCATATGATGTTAGATTTGTCATGAAACAACCTGGTTCGATTATGTGGACAGTTATATTTTGTAGTTTTAAACTACATCTGCAGAAACAAAAGTCATATAAATAGTATAAACACCAAATGAGCTGTATTTTTTTTTCCACATTTCATTGTTGAATTTTATTTTCTTCTAAATGAGGTGAATCAACTTCAATATGAAATCAAGATAGTATCAAGATACCAGTTTCTCACCTTGAAAATGCTATTGAAAATGAGGTCATGTCACTGATACTTTTGTCATTTTAGAAATTTACAAATTAATGATTGCATGAGTCAAAACTATATTCTACAAACAGAGTGATTCAATTAGATTAATGAAATAATTTGAATACTTAGAATTGTGAGAATTTGTTTCTCGAGATGACAGGATATATTGTACAAAAATAAATTAATTGATTATTTAATTAAAATCACAAGGAAGTGATGGGAAATTATATTTACCTAAGACCATTTGAATATGCCTCTACAGCATGTTTTGATATGCAATATGGTACAAATATAGGAGGGGTAAATTTCCCTAAGACACTGGATACATTAACAATTCTTCCTTTTGACATGCGCAGTAATGGCAAGAAAGCTGTGGTGACATCAATCATTCCATAGACATTTACATCCATAACCTCAGTATAATGTTTCCGTGAGTAGCAATCAGGGAACAAAAGGGTAGACATGACACCAGCATTGTTAACTAAGGCCCATAAACCTGAAGTAGAAATAACTATTGATAACAGGTAAATACAAGTGCATGCATGCATGCACACACACATACATATTTTTATGCATTAGCATTTTCAGCTCTCACAAATCATAAAGACAAACTGAAAGTAATAGTAAAATTGTGAAATTTGTCATTGTTGTGTCACCTGTATTTTTTGGAAGCCGAGATCTGACAAATTTTTCAACCTTTTCAATGTCTTCTTTTTTGGTAACATCCATCAAAAATGCTTCTAATCTTTTTGTACAGATGGCATGAAGGCCAGATATTGCTTCTTTAGTTAGACAAGTAGCAAATACATTAAAACCAAGTACATCTAGTTGTTTAGCCAGAAGGTACCCAAAGCCTGTATCACAACCAGTGACTAACACATATTTCTGATTGAATTCTGTAACTGTAAGTGTCCGAAGATACCACTGAAGGAGAAGATAAATACTTATCACAGCCAGTGCAACAGGAATTAAATCAATTATTGTTGAAAACATCATGTTATTTTGCTGAAAAAAAAAAAAGAAATATACAAATCAATATCATGAAATATAATGTTGGAGTTACATGAAAGTGTATAAGCAGTAAAAACAAAGAAACAAAAAAATATCAAGCAAGAAAATTCATCCACCTTTCAACAAATTTGCTGAAAAACAACACTTTCCTCTCCATCCTCCCTTTCCTTTTTAAGTGAAATTTGTAAATGTTTCAAAGAAGGTGTCTGTTTTCAGCCCTTTCAATCTGATCCACCACACAACCTCTCTCACTAAGGCCACCAGACAAATAAACACTGCCTGCCCTTCCCAGTCAAAAGAAGGTGGCAGAATGATCTTAACAGTGAACTCAGCTACTAGCTTGATCCATCCTGCATGCAACTTCAGATGTTTGACATAAAGTCACCAGTTGGGAATGCTCAGACACCGGATGAGTGCATGCACAAGAGTTTTGCTATTCTGCTCACATTTGAGCAAGCCCAGCTGACAACACTTCTATTCCTGTAGAGTTTATCTCGAAATAGCAATACCTATTTCTTTATTACCCACAAGGGGCTAAACACAGAGGGGGCAAACAAGGACCGACACCAGTGCGTAACTGGAACTTAATTTATTGACCCTGAAAGGATGAAAGGCAAAGTCGACCTCGGCGGAATTTGAACTCAGAACGTAATGGCAGACGAAATACAGCTATGCATTTTGCCCGGCGTGCTAACGTCTCTGCCAGCTCGCCGCCTTGAAATAGCAATACCTGACCCTGCCTCATCCAATAACATTGCAAAGCCAGAGATTTCTAGAAGTTATTCACGTCCAGTTGATTCTTGTCGATGCTCAGATACACCCCGCGGACTTCGTCAGTCTTGCTCATCACTGAACCTTTAGAGAATGCTAAAGTGGAACTTCCATCAACCGCATTGCCTGACTGGCAGAGGTATGTGAGCGCCTGACGGTATTCTAGGTACCAGGTGCCCTGCCTAGGACTGCAGCTTGGTCAAAGAGATGGGTTGCAGAAAAGTGAGTCTCACAAATAGCGACCACACCTGCTAATTGTCATAGAAACACTGGAGTTGTCACAGTCTCAGTGCATCACTAGCACAGATATGTCCAGTCCTCCACTCAGTGAATGTTGACAATAAATGGAGCACCTGACCAATGGAACGCGTCCCTTCTAAAGAAAGTGAAAGAGTAGGTGCTCGAATCATGTCAAATGTAAAGCAAGGCATGATGGTCAGGCAGTAACAAATGACAGAGATGATATATGCATTCGCCACTCTGTCTGAACTTTCAGGAACAGCTTTTGGCTTGGCTCATTTCTGAGTGAGAATAACCACCCAGCTCATTACCTCATCCCAGTTCTTCATCTAGAGATCTGGATGAAACTAGATCCCGACCAATTTAACTGGTTCGTACGTCCGGCGTCCTACAGCGCTGCCAGACAGCATGGACCTGCCTCTCGAGGAGCAAAGCTGCAGACCCACTGACTTTTCTTGGCCAATTTCTGCTCCTGTCACCACCTCATATTCTTTTAGAGCAGTGCTGATCAGGTTCGTGTGTATGCCAACACATTTCTCCCACACACCAGTTTGCGTGGATGTCCTTCAACAGCTCCAGTTTCCATTGTCAGCTCTAGAGTCAGTACACACATAGAAGAGATAAAAGTGGAAAATCTTGATGGACTGAGTGCATGATACTGAATGGTTCCGAATGGTGATCATTCACCCGAATTACTGAGCTGATGTTGTGGCAATCCAACCACAGAAACCGGCCACCATGAGAACAGCTGCCAAGTATTGGTGGTTGACTATATTGAAAGTTTTTGATTGATCCAAATTGATCAGGGGCTCACCTTTGTCAGGTTCTTTACCCACTCCCCCTATGATGTGTTGTATGAGTTGGAAGTTGTGGATATATCTACCTGGGATGAGGCATGTTTGCATATCACCAAACAGAGTATCTACAACAAGCACCAGCTTCTTTGCAAATACCCTGGCCATAATTTTAAAATATGCATTTAGTATGAGCCTAAAATTTTCTATGAGATCTTTGTTTGGGTCCTTCCTCAGCAGTGATCCTCGACACATGGAACTAGGAATATTCCCGTTCTGCAATCAGTTGCAGTAGATATCTGCCAAAAGTACTCTAAACAAATCGGGAATATATAGAAATAAAGATCATAAGGCAGACCATCCAAACCAGGTGATCTGTTCTTCATGTAGCTATTCATCATTTCACCTCTGGAAACACGGGTGTTTCGTTCAACATCCTTAAACAACCCTTAATCAGGGACCTTTTGAGCGGGATAGGCTACTCGACCTGACAAAAATTCTAACTGGACTCCACCTGCAAGGTCATGCACTGTTTATCTTGATATAAGATCATCACGTCGCGCACATATGGTTGTGATGCATGGGCCTGGTGTACCCTTATCAGATAGGTAGTAATGAGGGGTATAATAGGATTCGTATATTTTACTCCATTGTCACTTTGATGGCATGCACTGCTCTCTCTCACTCAATAACAATAAATAATAATAATAATAATAATAATAATAATAATAATAATAATAATAATAATAATAATAATAATAATAATAATAATCGGACATGGAACAAGCTCAAGAACAAGCCATTTCCAACGGAAATGAAGAAAAAGTGCCTTGGTGGAAAAGAAGAATAAAGCAACCAATGAACGAACTACGAAAACATATCAACATTGTGAAAAAATGTGAAATCAGGAAGAAAGAGAAATATCAGTAACTAGAATGTAGATGTAGGATAAAGAAAAGGGGATTAAATGTAGTTCTTGAAGAGCTGAAACAAAGATTGCAGGTTAAATCTACAAAGACCAAGAGATATGACCAAAGAATCGAACATGTGCACACTTAACGCAATTCTTAACCCGAATCAGCGAGACGAAGTGTGAAAAGCTGGACAGTTAAATTACAGGCTCAGTACATAGAATTAACCCCGTTACTGACATTTCTTCATGGGCCCCAAAAGAATGAAAGATAAAATTGACCTCGAGCTGGATTTGAGCTCAGAGCGCAAGCAAAGAAAAGAAAACTACAAGACATTCTATCCTACGTTATAATGATTCCTCGCCTTAGAATATAAAGTCATACATGTTAGATTCACAGAATTTTTTTTACCTTACCTGTCTCTGTATCTCTCTGTCGAAAGTGAAACAATGACAAAACACTGCTGCTACTATTACTATTGCTACTGTTGCTATTCTATCCTCTAATCATATTTCAGTTTGAGGTCATTCCTAATCAGATATGGTAAACATGTGTCATTTTTCCTGCAATTAAACCACAGTAATCAGTAAGGAAAAGAAGGTAGATCTGAGAAAATGTTTTTAGCATTGGTGGTCATACCTAATTTGAGTAATTATATTGGCAGCGTCTTCAGCTATATTGATAGTCATAGCTAGTTAACTCATTAGCAAAAATACATTGACAGTCCACTAGATATTCATTCTAAACTGCTGTATATGAACCATTTCCATATTCAATTCTTGTTGTTCTGAATTTTACTCAGTAATAACGTCGTCTCTCAGGTGCTTCTTTTATCAGAGTCATGGATTTGATGTATTTCTTTTGTTTTTCCTTTTTAACTAAACAAATCGTTTCCTGATCATCATTGACATAAGATAGTTTTTTTTTTTTTCACAAAGCAAAAATCAATATTTTTGAAGCAAAATATTTCTAAATATAATTGTGACTTAGATTTTTTCTGTTGATTATAGTAGGATTGGAACTCGGAACCAAGTGAAACAAATATAATTAGTGACATCCATTTAGTCCAGTGGTTCCCAAACCGTGCGTTGCAAGATGTAACTAGGTGTGCCTCGATAAAATAAAATTATATTTCAAAATATGAAAAATACAAATCGATATTCACTGGAAAGTTCATATATAAATGTCTAAGTGGCTAATTTGGGCTAATTATGGTATGACAGTGCTATTCAATTTTGAAACTAAAATTTCATAAGGATAAGAACTAAATTAGCATCAATCTATCTTAGAAATTGACGTCTTATGGACATATTCAGTGCACGACTATTGTTTCAGCTTCTCTGCAGTTTCATTTCAATAAATGTAAAAAATACACTACCGAACTAAAATATATGATGATGAACTAAATATTTTAATACGTCCTCACATATTGCGGCTGTATTTCAATTTTTTTCATTGATATAGTGGCGAGAATTTTCATCTTTTCAATTAATTTTGAAAGACTTCTCAAAAGAGTCCGATAATATTGTGATACGTTGTCACTTTTCATAGCTCATTGGTCCCTTGTCACAGTTTGACTATTAGTAATCTGTGCTCTTTGTGCAATACAATTCATATTAACAGACTAAATTACCCATAAAATGGAAAAGTTTAAGAGGAAACATAACGATGACGATTATGAATCTGAAAGTAAGTGTTTGTCAAAAGCAACTAAGCATAGTGATAATAATGCGAAAGCTCAACCAAATCGTAAATATTGCAATAGCTATTTAAAGTTTGAGTTTCATTGGACTGGCAACGAGGATCAACCTCTTCCGCTATATGTTGTTTGTGGTGAAAAGATGTCTAATGAAGGCATGTTGTCTAGCAAGTTGAAAAGACATTTTACAACTAAACACTCATCTTCATTGTAAAGATCTGAATTATTTCCAAAGACTGCTAGAACAGCAATCTAAACAATGAAACTATTTTGGGAAAAGGATGAATGCTTCTGAAAAGGCTCAAGTCGTGCCTATTGAGATAGCTGAAATGATTGCACTATAAACAAAATTGCCTACTTTAGTCGCGTCGATTATCTTATCCGCTTGTAGAAAGATGGTTAAAAGGAAGGCGATATTCTCCCGATATTGTAAACCTTGCCTTCCATTATACTGTCTTTTTTCCCTTATAATACTTGCATGACAATTTACAAATCCTGACCATGCTGACTATGTGTTCTTAAAGCTAATTGTCATTATTTCAAAACTATACCCATGTAATGAATTAAAAATCTGAGCTAATCAGTTCACAATTTTCAAATTAGAAGAGAGAAATAAAACACTATAGCAAAAGATTATAGCGAATTACAGGTGAAAGAAGCATCGGAAATGCTTTGCCCTACGTATGTAGAAAACGTAAGAGCGACGCAGAAATATTACACGCTTGTCTTCAGAATCCCTCATGATATTGGAAATACTTCCGTGCCATCTGAATACATCTTAGGTTCTCAACCTTTTTGCCCCCTTAGGTGGTACGATTCACCTGGGTGGGGCAGCGAAAACTGGTTTAGTGTTCGATCACAGAAGGGTTCCGTCTGCGGTCTCTTTTCAACCACAGCGACCTTGGGTTGGTTTCAGCTGCCATGCCTATGTCCTTGGTGGTTCATTTCATTTGTTTGGTGTTAGAGCAATCTTCTGTAGGAACCAGAACACCGACCCTGCCACAAATCTGCAGCACCGACTTTAATTGAAAATGAGACCACGTGTCATCCCTGTCGGCCAAGTCTTGATATTCATACCGAGTAAATTGTGGAATTACAAAATCACAAATCTGGTTTAAGAAACCATGATTCTCTAGCTAATTATAAAATTCCTCCCTTAAGATAATTATATATAATAGAAGATACTTGCTTTGGGCAAGTGTCTTTTACTATAGCCTGAGGCCGACCAAAGCCATGTGAGTGGATTTGGTAGACGGAAACTGAAAGAAGTTTGCCCTATATATATATATATATATATATATATATATATATATATATATATATATATATATATATATATATATATATATATATATATATATATATATATATGTATGTATGTATGTATGTATGTATGTATGTATGTATGTATGTATGTGTGTGTGTGTGTGTGTATGTATGTATGTATGTGTGTGTTTATCCCTCCCCCCATCGCTGTACACCCGATGTTAGTGTGTTTACGTCCCCGTAACTTAGTGGTTCGGCATAAGAGATCGATAGGATAAGCAACAGGCTTACAAAGAGTAAGTTCAGGGGTCGATTTCTTCAACTAAAAGGCGGTGCTCCAGCATAGCCACACTCAAATGACTGAAACAAGTGAAAGAGTAATATATATACTACTAATATGGGATGAAGTTTTTTCAGAAAAAACTTCACCAAAAAGTGGCAGCATATTTAAATACTTCTAAAGGTTAAAATTATAAACAAATTATAAACAAGGGCAAAAGAAAATTATTTCTATGCCAATATGCTGATAACAGACTTTTAAATCGTCAATTTCCACATATTATATACCCACTACAGAAATATGTTGTACTAAAATCGGGAAGCTAGCCAACAGAATAAAAAAAAAAAAGTTCGTTAATTCTATATTGAATCAATTTCGGAATTAATTTCATAGATTTTTTCCTCTTCAGTAGAAAATACGATAAGAAATAAATGAAATACTTACATGCGCCCATGGAAAAAAAGCCGAAGCAAAAGTCATGAGTACATATAAGTACCCCAGTTATATCTAAATATAAAATCCTTTGGCTAGACTCAGTACACGCGTGAACTGTTCTCCACCACAGCTTATAGTGGTTATAGCGAATAGTAATAAATCTACTACTAATATAGGATGAAGTTTTTTACAGAAAAAATTTCACCAAAAAGTGGCAGCATTCAGCATATTGGCATAGAAATAATTTTCTTTTGTCCTTGTTTATAATTTTAACCTTTAAAGGTATTTTAACATGCTGCAGAGTTACCGGTTATAGTAACCGACTAAGGGATAAAATATCCGTATTTACTATCGGTATCAGTTACTCGTGTTATCTCTGGGCATGGGTATACAGGCACACTATGCTCGTAGAGTACAGGTAACAACAGAATAAAGAAAAGTTTATCAGGAACCAAATTTAAATAATCAGAAAATGTAGAAAATTTTAGATCAGCAAACAAATCAATTAGACCACATCTGTAGCTTATTATTTAATACAAAACATGACATAACATGTATGTGACACAACAATTCTTACGGCCGTTTCCGCTTCCGTTGTTATGAAAGAACTGCAAAAATATTATTCTTCATCTTCATAGGATATTCGAACTAAATCATGGAGCTTCATGAGAGTGAATACAAAAGCGTCCAAAAAATAAACAAGAGGAAGAGGGAATAGGAAAGAAAACATGTCCTAGAGAAGAAGCCTGGAGGCCTAATATATTAAAATCATACGATCTTCCATGATAGGGCTTCGAAGTCAGTAGGCAAAAGAATGATTGAGCAATGGTCTAGGGAAAAACATTTTCGGGTTATTTCCATTTAAAGGGGGAACCAAGATGTTTTAAAAGTTGTGAAGAGAAGTTAGCAAAAAACAATACAAGAAAATTACTGACATGTCTAGAAAGAGAGCAGTACCTATATTATCGTAAAAATCTCCAGCTGATATTTTTCCAAGGCAATACTGTAAGGTTCTTATGATAGTGTACTTACTGGAATATTATAGAGAACACTACTTGTTGTCCGCAATGGGATAGACCGAAGTCTATCCATCTCTATAATTGGTCAATTATATTTGAACCAAGGGCAAAAGTTAAAACCATTTCAATGGATATGTAAATAAAAAAGAAAAAGAAAAAGAAGTAAATATAGGGTGCAATGGAGAAGACTATGATACAAGAGGTATGAGGCCGCTTATGGCCTTCTGCAACTTCTCGACTTAACATAAATAAGAATAAATAAATAGATAAATACAAACAAAATACTATAAATAAGTCATACTACAATAATGTTGGATTTTACATCCTAAATAGCAAATAAAAATTCGAGTGGTGGTAATAATGAACAAACAAGTAAATGTGTACGCATACCTAAGAAAATTCCACTTTATAGGTATAGTAGTAAAGATCTCCCATTCTAATGTGAAGCTAATATCACTATCTTTGAGTTCCCAAATATACTTACTTAATCCAGTCGAGTTAATTCTGTTTCTATTTCTAAAAGAATGTTGATGTGTCTCTTGTCTACGTTTCATCTAATTTTGGGTAGTTCCTATGTAACTCATTTTACATAACTATGTTGTGACAGTGCATTTGTAAATTACGTCCTTAATTCTAGAAGTATTTCCAAGGACATAATTCTCCCTATTCCTACAGTCACATAGACTGTACTGTAGGGGGGGAATTGCTTTCTAGCGGGGTAGAGCTGAGTCTAATGAAATTGATAGGATCATTATGGTTCTGAGTGTATCCTTTACTAAGATTGGAATAGTGTTTATTGTTTTTATTCCTACTATTACCGCTATTGTTGCTTCTATTTAAGTAGAAAGTATCTAATTTTTTATTATTCAGGGAGGATATGATGGTGGCTAATTAATGCGTAAGACTATAACTTATCCTAATTATTCTACTATTTGTAAGTTTTGAATACCTATTATTCTTATCAAAGTGCTTATTTATACCGTTAAATATTTGTTTAGCTAAATTGGCCCTTATTTGCATCGCAAAAGGGTTAGGGTCTCCCGATTCACCTGTGGTCTCATCGGGTGACACATGTTTACATGTTAGGGTGTTTTATATGGTGTATACGTATAATACCATTACTTCTATTATCAATGCTCTACTCATTTATACAGCCATTAGTGGTGTTGTGACTAGGTTTGCACCAGTAGTATATAGAGTTGCTACTACGTGTTTTTTACTGTAGTCTTCATGGTTAGTGTGTTTATTAGCATTATTTATCCTTCGTCCGTTTACCCTCGTTGTTCCACCCATTGCGTTTCTGTTATTTTTGTAGTTACACATATTATTGCTAATCTAATCATATTAGCGTCATTAGTTGTAGTTCCCTGTACTTTATTACATCGCTTAGGTATATGGCCATGTACTATACTGTTGCGGTTAATATAGTCGTTACTACTTCTATTCATTGCATGCTCGTGTGGGATATATTTGATTCTAACTTTATAGCCTGCATCTATAAGTGCCTTATCATACTTATTCTTATGACTATTAAATAAGCCCTCGTTAAAGGAGAGGTAGGAAATCCTTTTGCCAATGCCTCTTATTGGAGCTCTTTTTACCGATTGTGGATGGTTACTGTAATAGTTTATATACTTTAAGTTAGAGTTAGGTTTCATATAAGGTTGGTGTAAACCCGTATTTAAATCACAATTAACATCAAAGTAGTTGATAGAGTAGTTTTCATTTTCTATAGTAATAGAGAGGCCGAATCTTTTTAAAAATTTATACAGATGTTCAAAGCGTCTATTAGAGACACTTCTAAAGTGTGTCATCTCTATAGAGGTCTCCCCTAAAATTCAGGGAATTCCTTATTGATGTTGTCTAAAAGTTGAATTTCCACAAGGTCGGTTACTTCCGCAGAATCAGGAGATCCCATAGTTATATTAAAGAAATCATTGGTGTCCTTTCTAGCCCACAACTTCTTATCAAATTCGATAATGAACTTACGGCCGTGAGGATTACGTTGTTTTTTTTTTCTACTGATCTTAGTGAAGTTCTTAGCAAAAATGAGCGGTTTTGAGGGCTTGCTCTGCTCTCATGTCAGTTCCGATTTCTCTGACATATATCTCGAACTTGGTTGTTATTGCTCCGAGTTCCCCTACAACTACTAGAATGACAAACACTCTCCTCATAGTCCACATTCTTGCAATTTCGTCTTTTAGTAGTCTGTACTTTTCAATCTTTTCTAGTTCTTTGTCCTATATGCATGCATCCCCAGGCATTGCAATATCTATAATCTTGTACATTATTTACAATATTTACATTCGACGGATATTTTTCTTCATCTTGTTTCTTGTTAACACAACATTTCGGATGATATACATTCCAGCCTTCTTCAGGTGTCTTGGAAAAATTTCGAACCTGGGTTCTCATTCGTAACGTATTTTTCGATGTTGTTGTTGCTGTTGTTGTTGTTGTTGTTGTTGTTGTTGTTGTTGTTGTTGTTGTTGTTATTATTATTATTATTATTATTATTATTATTATTATTATTATTATTATTAGTGAGTGAGAGAGCAGTGCATGCCATCAAAGTGACACTGGGGTAAAATATACGAAGCCTATTATACCCATCATGACTACCCGTGTGATAAGGGTACACTAGGCACATGCATCACAACCATATGTGCGCGACATGGTGATCTCATATCAAGATAAACAGCACATGACCTTGCAGGTGGGGTCCAGTTAGAATTTTCTTCTGGCCGACTAACCCGTCCCGCTCAAAAGGTCCCTGAATAAGGTTGTTTAAGAATGTTGAACGAAACACCTGGGTTCTCATTCCGAAGGTATTTTCGATGTTATTATCATTATTATTATTATCCACGATCCGATCTTTGCTGGACCACGACGGGCAAATGATAACTGATCCAAGACAGATGTGTGCGGCCTTTCAGCGGCGCTTCGCTCAACTGTTCGGGAGCAGCAGTGAGCCGGGTCGCAGGATAGATTTCACGTCCTATCTTGACTGGTTGCCGCGGCTCTCGGCGACGGAGGCGGAGCGCTGCGAAAGGCCGATAGCAGCCTTTGAAATACGGGAAACAATGGCCATCTGCACGAGGAGCAAATCACTTGGTTTGGATGGTCTGCCCTACGATCTTTACGTTTACATGCCAGACTTGTTCGACAACCTCTTAGCAAACGTTTACTGCAACTAGCAGCAGAATGAGAGAATTCCCAGTTTTGTGGGTTGAGGAGCGGTGGAGTTGCTGAGAAAAGACCTGAACAAGGGTGGGTTGTATTGACAACTTTAGGCCTATAACTCTGATGAATGCAGAGTTCAAAATTTTGGCCAAGGTGTTAGCTACGAGGTTGGCGCTTGTCGTCGGGGATCTGGTAGGGGAGGCACAGACATGTGCCATCCCGAAAAGATCCATCCACGACAACCTCCACCTCATGCGATACATCATTGAGAAAGTAGCTAAAGAAATTGGCACCAGTGGGGCCCTGATCAATTTAGATGAGTCTAAAGCTTTCGGTAGGGTCGACCATCTATACCTGGCGGCCCTCCAGACACTTGGTTTCGGGTCTGTATTTAGGGGCTGGATCGCTGCAATGCACAGCGACATCTGTTCAGTGGTCAGAGTGAACGGTCACCTCTCAGAGCCGTTTAACATAATGCGATCGGGTCGGCAAGGTTGCCCCCTATCGTCTCTCTTGTATGTACTGAGTTCGAGTCACTAATACCCAAACTGGAGGCGTTGAGAGACATCCCGCGTGACCAAGGATGTGAGAGATGCATGTCAGAATATACTGATGACGTCACCTTAGTGGTATCGAATCATAAAAACATAGAAATGACCGGCAACACACTCAGGGACTACTAGGCGGTTTCAGGAGCGATGATTAACCAGGAAAAATCAGTGGGCTTGCGGCTCGGCAACTGGAGAAACAAGTCCATGCCGTCCAACTGCGTCATTGGGCGCTGGACGGGCGAACCGTTTAAATTGTCCTAAGTCTGGTTCGGCCCGAATCTCCAGATGGACAAAACCTGGGACGAGATAATGAGCAGGGTGACTAATCTGATTCAGAAATGGGCCGAGAGAAAGCTATCCCCGAAAGGTCGGCAGAGGTGGCTGACCCGTATATCGCGTCTGTCATCTACTATTGCTTGACCGTCATGCCTTGTCCCGGTCACCTTCTGATTACGTCGAACATCAGCCGCTCTTTTCTGGAGAACTTTTTGGCCCGGGACCGATGGATAATTTCCAAACATTTCTGGTCTGGTAGTGCTACCGAGAGCCTTGCCTGTTCAATATAAACTTTACAGGCACAGAAGAGCCGTCAGCCGAGCATGTTCGAGATGCGCTCAAGACGACGAGACGGTCCTGCTTGTATTCGTCCAGTTCCCGAGCATTGCTGACCTGTGGGTTTATACCGAACACCCACTGGCGTTTGTGGGACGGATCCGGCTGTCAACTAAATCCATCGTGAAGATCGCTTCTCCGCCTTCCTTTAACTGGGAAGAAAGGCTGTGTTTATATGCTTGGTGGCCAGGGCCGGATTAAGATCCATCGAAGCCCTATGCACGTAAAAGATTTTGGTATCCCCATAGAAGATTACGTAATTTCAAAACGAAACAAAACAGTAAGAGGGAAAATGATGTTTATTTTTATATACTTCCACTTTATATTTGAAAAGTTTCTTCTTACCTTTTTGAATTGCAAAGTCTTTGATCAGATCCTCAAAATTAACTTTAGGTAACACATTTGCATTTATGCTTAGTAGAGGTAAAGACATCCTGAATATTATTTTAGTTAGTTTAAAGTGATTTCTTTTGTGCCGTAAACCATTTACCATTTCTCTGATGCTCCCTACTTCCCTTGATGCCCTAGGCACGTGCTTATTTTGCTTAATGGTTAATCCAGCGCTGCAGTAAGAGGGAAAATGATGTGCTTATTTTGCTTAATGGTTAATCCAGCGCTGCTGGTGGCCATGGCGAAAGAGGTTGTATGGTGGACGAAACTGAAGGGGCTGATGAGAAACATTTTTCTCTTTGGCCAACCCCTGATCAACTTCAAGTTTCACTTGAAAAGGAAAATAAGAGTAGAGAGGGAAGTTTTGTCTTCGAGCCACTTTTCTCAAAGGTGGGTGGAAGTGGCAAGAATGGTGCTAGTGAACGGACCTGCCCTGAGCATACGCCTGTAGTTGGAAAAAGGGAAAGAAAAAGAAGCGCCTGGCACTTAGAATGTCGTCAGGCGCTCACTGTCCTCTACAAATCGGACAACAGGATAGGTGGATGTTCCACTTGAGATATTTACAGAGGATTAGTAGCGGGAAAGTACGACGACGTCCTCGGGAAGACCCTAGGCGTCGACGAAGACGAATTGGCAAGTCTATTCCGGAGGACTTTCCAGTCGTCGGGGACTGTTATGGATAATTTCCAGATGTCTTTGGCATGGATGTGCTGTCAGGCGGGCTTGTCCGAGGTGCTCGCAGAGCTACAAAACCGATCTGCATGCATTCGTTCAGTGTCCGGGCAGCGAAACATTTTTCCTACGAGAGTACCGGACCCCAGTAACGAACTCATTTGCATACAGCCAATCAGAGCTCACCTTGAAAATCCACATACTGTGTACTACGGTACAGCCAGTCAGGTACAGAATGCCACTCTGTGAGTGCAGCATAGCAGGTCTCACATAAGCAACACATCCCCCACCATCCTCATAGATCTCTATATGGAGCTAACATCAGATACCTATGCTCAGACTGAGACGAATACTGCATGTACTCATTGATGTATGCAAGGCGGGCGCAATACGACACAACGCCATATGTTTCCTGATCAACACCAACATTTAAAATTAAGAATGTACAAAATTAGTCAAAATATTAGGAAACTACACTCCTTTACATTTTCTAGTAAATTACGGAAATTGGCAATACTTATGGCATCATCGGTGAGCAGCTCTCCATTCACTTTAAACACTAGATTTCACATTCATCACCCCTATTAACCCGTTTAGAGCAGTTGGATTTTGCTATAACGCATATTTTCCACTGAATTCAACCAGAGTATTTTCGTGACTAGGTGGACATTAGTTTGATAGTTGAGCTCTGATTGGCTGTAAGCAAATGAGTTCATAACTGGGGTCCGGAACTCTCGTGGGAAAAGAATTTCGCGTCCGGGCATTGCTGACTTGTGGAGTTATGTTGAACAGCTGCTGTTGTGTGTAGGACAGATCCGTCTGTCGTCCGAGTCCATAATGATGATTACCCTGCCGCCCTCCTTTAATAGGGCTGGCGAGGTAGTTTTCCTTTGTCTGGTGGCTGTGGCGAAAAAGGTTATCTGGTGAACGAGGCTGAAAAGAATGAAGACAGAAACTTTCTTCTTTGGTAAAGCCCTCATCGACTTTTCCAAGTTTCACTTGAAAAGGAAAGTGGGGGTTGAGAGGGAGGTGCTATCCTCGAGTGAATTTATCAAAAGGTGGGTGAAAGTTGCAAAAATAGCAAGAGTGGATGGTACCACTCTCAGTGTAGACCTATGAGTCGGAAGAAAGAAGTCGAAGGGGGCTCTCGTCCTTGGTACTCAGGATGATCTTGGTGGGGTTTCTTGAATCAGGGCCTCCTGAATCAGGGGGAACCCATCGCGATCCTTTTTCCCCCTCTTTTTCTAGTGTCATATACTATGTATAATTCCTTTCTTCTAATGTATACCGTGTATAATTTTATTTTATCATTTCACTATATGTAAAACCCCAACACTTTGTCTGTCTTTGTATTGTCTCCTCATCCTTCGCCCTGGTGGCACAAAAGGAGAAATCATCAGCATCATCATTATTGAGTGAGAGAGCAGTGCATGCTATCAAAGTGACACTGGGGTAAAATATACGAAGCCTTGTATACCCATCATGAATACCCGTCTGATAAGAGTACACCAGGCACATGTATCACAACCATATGTGCGTGACGTGGTGATCTGGTATCAATATTAACAGCGCACGACCTTGCAGGTGGAGGTCCAGCTAGAATTTTCTTCGGGTTGAGTAGCATATCCCGCTCAAAAGGTCCCTGAATAAGGGTTGTTTAAGGATGTTGAACAAAACACCCGTGTTTCCAGAGGTGAATTATCCAAACCCCAGAGAATTCCTTTCGACACAAGACTATGATGCTTCCCCACTACTTCTGCTCAGGATCAGAGATGCACATACCGTCAGCCACTAAGAGACATGCTCAACTGGTTAAGGTCAAACAACTGACAAGCAAATCTGTGGTATTGAGCAGAATATTTGTTGTAGACCATCTTTTACACCAAGACAAAACAATGCACACGATAACACTTCCAGTCATTTAAGATCAGAAGCCACGAAAGCCAGTGTCTGGTACAGATTATTGTTATTAAGGTGGCGAGCTGGCAGAAACGTTAGCGCGCCGGGCGAAATGCTTAGCTGTATTTCGTCTGCCGCTACGTTCTGAGTTCAAATTCCACCGAGGTCGACTTTGCCTTTCATCCTTTCGGGGTCGATTAAATAAGTACCAGTTACGCACTGGGGTCAATATAATCGACTTAATCCGTTTGTCCTCTCTGTTTAGCTCCTTGTGGGTAGTAAAGAAATAGGTATTTCGTCTACCGTTACGTTCTGAGTTCAAATTCCGCCGAGGTCGACTTTGCCTTTCATCCTTTCGGGGTCGATTAAATAAGTACCAGTTACACACTGGGGTCAATATAATCGACTTAATCCGTTTGTCTGTCCTTGTTTGCCCTCTCTGTGTTTAGCCCCTTGTGGGTAGTAAAGAAATAGGTATTTCGTCTGTCTTTATGTTCTGAGTTCAAATTCCGCCGAGGTCGACTTTGCCTTTCATCCTTTCGGGGTCGATAAATTAAATACCAGTTGCGTACTGAGTCGATCTAATCGACTGACCCCTCCCCAAATATTTCGGGCCTTGTGTGCCTAGAGTAAAAAAGAATATTGTTGTTACTGTTATTATTATTATTATTATTATTATATTATTATTATTATTATCATCATTATTATTATTATTATTATTATTATTATTATTATTATTATTATTATTATTATTAATTTAAAACTATCCTTATAAATCTAAAATGCGTATTTGCAAAATACTTTCCTACATATTTTTAAAGATAGAATTGATAACTGAATTGACGTGAAAAATGATACGAAACTACCATTGCTTCTCTTCATTTCAACAATGGCGACGCTATTACAACAGCCTAATCCTCCTCTCACGGCTGCAGAAAGAGCTGCACGATCAGTATTTGGTAATATTTTTTATTTGCTTCAATTATGTATGCTGGTGCTTGAGATTTTCTTTTTTCCAGATATTTTGGTTGTGGAAGCATTCCCACTTTTATAATCATCTCAGTTTCCCTTATTCGCCTTCGGATACCTGTTCCTTTATCTCTTCCCATATTATTTCTTTAGCATTAATTGTCCTTTTTCTAATTATTGGATCCCAGTTTCACACATATTTTCTCTTTATTTATTTTTCTAGTTTTCCCTATCTTCAAAATGCTGTCTTGGCTTTTTTTTTTTGCAAACCAGGGGATGATCACGGTCTAGATTAACATGATATAATTTTTGGTTTCTAATTTTTATTTTATATCACATTTGGGAAAGGGAGTCCTTTATTTTAAAATAAAACTGTCTTGAAGAAATATAATATTCAGCCGAACAGAATTTCATACTCTTCAGTTCAAATTTTTTTTTTAAAGTAGCCAAAAAAAAAGTGTTGCGACTAAATTACTCACACACGCACAGTGCAATCCGCGTTACTGAAGTAATACGTTTTTGAAAATATTGTCTTAACGGGAAGTATCGTAATACGAAAGTAATTTTCCCCATTTACTATCATGTTTTAAAGCAGTGTTCCGCCACCGGTAAGCCGCTGGACATTAACGTTAGACAATTCTTCTAACCACTTGAGGTTTTTTCAAAACATGTAGTTGTAACATAGTCTTTATGCTGATGATGAAAATCGCATTCATTTTTTTCGTTTCTAAAAATTAAAAATGAAAAATTACGGAGATGTACTTGCATAGCAAGTGATTTGATCTGAGATCGTGTGCTGAAACGAAAACAATTGCAGCGTGGAAGGTGTTTGTAAGCTATTTAAGAAACACACAAAAGCCGTTCGATTCACTTCAACATTTAAGTTTAATTTGTCAAAATATTTTCGTCGCTTTAAGACCGCGACCTGTTCACTGACAAAAATCCGTGCTGCATCTCTGAAAAATGAAAACAATTCAAGCACTTAAAATTATGTAACTTTACCCGATCGAATCTTCGATTACCAAACATACCGAAAGCTCTGACTGTTTGTCCTTATGAGTACAGCACACGAAACCTTGACGTCGTCTTCCGATCTGCTAGAAATAGTAATAAAATCTTCCTTAAACTACATCACTACATTTAAAAAAAGTAAAAAAAGTTGGACGACACATTGTACCAATGTAAATTGACAATCAATCGGTTTGGGTCTCGAGAAAGTTTAACTATATGTTCGGCAACTTCCGTAAAACATTTTTATTTCTTTACTTAGTTTTTCAGCTTACACACAGACCTCTACATACATACCATGCAGGCATGCATACATATACAAATATACATACATGCGCATAAACACATACAAACAAAAATGCATAAACATAAGCGATTCGTAAAAACATAAAACATATATATTCATGTTTGTACTATATTAAAAGCCGCTCTAAGAAAAAGGAAAAAAAAACGCGGATTTTTTGCATGGAATCAAGTACCTTGACCTCCTAATGTACCGCAAACCGTTTAATTTTTCTTTGGAATATAGGGTGGATAGGAAACCTTCCTCTCCTCCCATCCTGGAATCATTGGAAATTTATTTTTTGTTGTTGAATGAATTACGGTGACTTCTTAATATGCCACAAAACACTGGAACTGTTTGGGTATCTCACCCCCATTAAAAATGAGAAATATCGATACTGTTGGTTATCTCCCTCAACTAAAATTGTTTAATCTATATCTATAAAACTCAAAATGACTGTATGTGTATGCTTTTTTTCATCTGATTTCGATTAAGTTTTTTATTAAATGGCTAATTTACCCAGGCATGTCACTGCTGCATTACCGATGCCTAGAGATACTCCCTTCTAAGAGAAAAATAGATAAAACTGAAGGGATCCCCCCACTTTTTGCAAAGAAAAAGGCAAAAGTTGCACGCGAGAAGGGTTTTTACTGGGACGTCCGATATTTATAATTTTGGTGTCAAAAGGACCATCATGTTGCGACATTTCAGTCAAATATTTTGGCACTGCCTTGGGGCCTCTGATTTCCAAGAAAATTGCGAAAAACTTTGAAAAAAATCAATTTTTCGCATTTTGCAAAGTTACACAGTAGTTCTATCAAGTATCTGTTCTATGTCCAAAGGCATCCCTGTGCAACAAAGAACTGTAGAAAACTGTGAAAAAACTGATTTTTTTTCAATTTTTGCATCTTGAGAACAGCCAGAGAGTCTACTTCTCCAGCTCTAATACTGTTCAGTTGGCACAAGAACCCAAAGACACCATGTTCACCACCTTCTTCAAACTATACCCCAATGACCCCTTCGCCAAGACCCTTCTGTATCCCCAGGTTCCATCATATTACATTTGGAAAAAGAAAACATGCATTTGGGAAACAAGGACAACCCGTCGAGGGACAGCCAGACTTAAAATCTTCCCCCACCCTTGGAAGAGTTTACACTGTTCGCCCTAACCAACAGAGTGGTTTTACTTTTGCCTACTGCTGCATGAGTTCATGGGACTGACATCTTTTGACGACCTGAAAAGCTTCAACGATGAAGTTTTTGCTACATACCACAAAGCCTGCCTTAAACGCAGCCTACTAGAAGATGGCACTCACTAGTATGCAACAATGGCAGAAGCAGCTACAATACGCTTGGTGAGAAGTCTTCAAAAGCTCTTTGCAGTGCTACTGCAAACATGCAAACTCATTGATCCTGTAACCTTATGGGAGAAATGCAAGGAAGATCTTTTAGAGGACTACCAACAAGGACAACTTCTGTTACCTCACTTGAACGTCGGTTTCAATGATGAATTCTTCAACAGAGCAGTCATCGACATTGAAGACAGCCTACTTACTGCTGGCTGTAATGACCTTTCATTTTATGGCCTACCGAAAGTTAGTAGAACAGGCTCACACACACTACCAACAGGCATTATTCAGGAAACAGCCTCCGACATTGATGCTCTTCAACAATACATCAACGAAAATGAGCCAAAGTTGCTTCAGGACCAGCAGCACACATACAGTGCTGTCTATGCTTCAATTTGTGAATGCAAAAGAGGTATTTTCTGTTTAGATGCCCCAGGAGGAACTGGTAAAACATTTGTGACTAAACTTCTTGCAAAAGTACGCCAGCAAAAGGGGATCACTTTAGCTGTAGCTTCAGAGTAGGACGACTCATTCAACCTTCAAACTCCCATTCAATCCTTCTGCGTCCAACTCAGCCACCTGCAATATTACAAAAGACTCAGACAAATCAGAAGTGCTGTGAAGGTGCCAGCTCATTGTTTTGGATGAATGCACCATGACACATAAAGGATCTCCTAAAGCACTGGACAGGATCCTGAAAGACATCAGGGGCTGCATTAGACCCATGGTGATTTCAGATAAACCCTACCCATAATTCCAAAAGACACCAGAGCCAACACTGTAATGGCTTGCATTAAGTTATCTTCCTTGTGGCAGGACGTGACAATTTTAACTCTTACAACAAACATGAGGGCCCGACTTTTTGACGACAACTTATCAGGTGACTTCTCCAAGCAACTTCTCACTGTTGGTGATGGTACAGCTCCCTCCGATGCAGCTGGAGAGATGGCTGTCTCACACGTAGGTATGCCTGTGGACAACCTTACGACTGCTGTTTTCCCCGATCTGCACATAAACTACCAAAACCTGAATTGGCTGGGCAAAAGAGCTATATTAGCTCCCATAAACACATTTGTTGCAAAACTCAAAGAAAACCTACTGTGAAGCCTTCCTGGAAAACTTCACACCTACAAGTCTATGGACACTGTTGTGGACCAAGAAGAACCCATAAATTTTCCTACAGAATTCCTCAATTCCTTGGACCCCTCCAGACTACCGCCTCATCAACTGCACCTCAAAATTGGAGCTCCGGTCATGCTACTGAGGAACCTAGAGCCACTATGTCCGTGCAGTGTAATGTGCTTAGTGATAAAAAATGTGCTGCCTCATGTTATTGAAGCAACAATTCTTATGGGTTGCGGCATCAGAGACAACATCTTTATACCCAGGATATCTCTTACTCCATCACATAAGCAATGTCCCTGTCCTTTTTGTTGACTTCAGTTCCCTGGCAGCTCCTGAATGATGTTACACAAAATGTTTTTTATTTCATTTTCCGCTTGCAACGCAACAGTCACACTATCTTTGAATAGTTCTGTATTTTTTGGAATTAGCCTTCATAAACCATCTGCATGGCCTAACATCTTGGATGGTATATACTCCATCTTAAAGTCATAATTCAACAATATCTTACCCCAGTGTTGAAACCTATTTGCAGTATGGGTAGGAATTCCTTTCTTCGACCCCAAAATTGATAATAATGGTTGGTGATCAGATTCTAGCCAAAAACTTCTACCATGCAAAATTCTGTGAAATTTCTTCATGGCAAAAACGATCGCTTCTTTCTCTATTTAACTATAGTTTTTCCTGCTGCTATCAGAGAACACGAGGAATGAACCACCACCTTCATATTACCATCTTTATATTTGTGTTACATTACTGTTCCTGTGCTGTATTCAGAAGCTCCAGCAATCTTCACTGCAGGATCAAAATGTGCCAGCGACAAACCTGATGTTAATGTTTTTCTTTTAATATCATCAAATGCCTTTTTACTATTATTTGACCGATTCCACTTCTCTCAAAACAGGAAAAAACCCCTTCAACCCCATCCCCACCCTGACTGAGGTACCTCACTTCAGAATAATACAGAAGCACTCCATATTCACTGTCCATGATGGATATAAAAAAGAAATTGAACTATTGTAGTTGAGAGCTCTTCTCTGTATAAAATATATGGTTTTCACAGCCACATCTACGATGTCTTTTCCTCTGCTGTCTGTGTCTCTTGATGCAGAATGCAATGGATTACAAAGATGAGCACACCAACACTGTTCAAGTTTTCTTTAAAAAGGTCTACTAAACTCACTTTTCTCAGAGCACATTGCAGGTGCACCATCTGATGGCACTGGCATGAGTTTGTCCAATTCAATCTTGCATACTTTTGTAGTTCACTAAATATATTTTTCCTTGTAACCATTCTCGTCAACATCATCTTCATTTAATGTCTGTTTTCCATGCTGGAGCCTCATACTTTTGTAATATGTTTATAGATTCAGCGAGTCAAAAAGAAAAAAAATTCTACTAGTCCCATATTGATAGTTGATAAGACAATCATAAAAGATTTTGCAGATTGCATTTTCCCTCTAGAGCTGAAAAAAATTAATAAAACTAGTAAAAAGTGAATAACATGAAACAGTTGAAGACAAAATAAATCAAAAACTATTTGCTAGCCAATAGTTCTGGTTCCTTATACTTTAACCCACTCATCTAGCATATAGCCATCACCCTATTTACTGTAACCCTACTCAGTTGAAAGAATCTTAGTCTTGCAAACTGCATGGCAGCCTCACTAGTCTTGGTTTCATGAAAAAGGACTACCCAATACAAGCTGTAAAGTGGTTGGTTTTGGGGAATACCAAAGCAGACCTTAGAACTTTACGCAGTCCTTGGGCATGTCAAAATGTTGAAACCTGTCATAGTGTGCATCCCATGCCAACAAGGAGGAGGAGGAAGTGGTGGTGGTGGTGGTGTGTGTGTGTGTGTCTAAACCATTAACAGTTTCCTGATTAACATAATATTCCACAATATCGACACATGTATGATTATATATCTGTATCAATATTCAGCAGTGTTTCATCTTCCTCAACTTCCTTTTCCATTTTCCTTCCTTCCTTTCTCTATCTCTACGTATATTACCACCATCAGTCACAATTACAATCTCAGTATGGCTTCTGAAACAATAACATGTGCTATAGATCAGGTGATCTTTATTTGTGTTGATCATAATGTCTCTGATAACTGATTTTGATGAGTCCTTGGTATTGTGGGTATGTTTGTTTAATATTAGTTTAATTAAACTAGTAAATATTCATGTTCCTAAACACAACTCCATATATTGATTTTTTTCTACCCTTTTTGTAAAAACAAATGTCAAAAACTTATACAAATAATGATTTGGTTCTTCTTTCTTTTCAGTTGGTAACATTCCTTATGAAGCTACTGAAGAACAACTCAAGGAGATCTTTGCTCAGGCTGGTCCTGTAGTTAGTTTTAGGTAAAATCTCACTATATATTCTCTAAACATGAAGATCCCGATATTTATATATTACCTTTAGTATGCTATTTCAACAAAATGTGATTGTCATGAAGTCTCCATTTTGTTCAAACTGGTCATTCTCTTTAGTTTCATAATCTTTTTCTTTTGTTTTTTCTTAAGCTTCACTAGATAAGATCTATTTGTATGTATTTGAATGCTAAAACTTCAAATATACATATCATATGTAGAAGTTCGAATATAAAAAATATCTGCAAAAATAAAAGTTGGTGTTTGATTTATAGTTTTAAATATCACAAGAGAAGAAATGGTTGGAAATAATTATCTAAAGGCTAAGAGAAGGGATTTTTTTATTATTATTATTTTTTTCCTGATGTATTTATTGATCAGCAGAATACTTTGATTCTTATATGCGTATACAGCATAACATATCTGTTGGCTAGAATTCCATAATTTGTTTACTGATATGTTTAATCTGGAAATGCTAAATGTTTATTCAAGTATCATCAAGTGATGTTTTTTCTGTATTAACATTGATGAAATGTATTGTTTAGTTCATCCTACTCTCTTTGATCATCATTGTTTAACATCCATTTTCCATGCTGGCATGGGTTGGACGGTTTGACTGAGGTCTGAAGAGCCAGAAGGCTGCACCAGGCTCCCATCTGATCTGGCAGCGTTTCTACAGTTGGATGCCCTTCCTAACACCAGCCACTCTGAGTGTAGCAGGTACTTTTTATGTGCCACTGGCACAAGAGCCAGTAGCAATCAAAAAATAGTGCAGCTATTATTGAACTAGCCTTCATCTTTACTCTCTCATTCTGCCTTTGCATCATTAAAAAAATAATAAATGTTTTTTTTTTTTAATATAAGTTACATGATTTTATTTTATATAATTACTTAATTTTCAGATTAGTTTATGACAGGGAAACTGGTAAACCAAAAGGTTATGGCTTTTGTGAATATCAAGACATTGAAACAGCACAAAGTGCCATGCGTAACCTCAACAACTATGACTTCAACGGGCGACCACTGCGTGTGGGTGTTGCTGCTGGTGAACAAAACAAAGAAGAGCTGAAGAGTATGCAACAAGCTATTGGTGGGCCTCCTGTTGAAGTGAGTTGGTTTTTTTGGTATTCTTTTAAACTTTATTTCTCTCGAAATATTTTGCCAACACTTGTGTTTTTAAGAAGAGAAAAATCTAACTGTAAGATACTGCTGTATTTAAGTATTTGCAATACTTGATGGGGACATAATATTGAAGAAAAATCAAGGAATTCTTTAATAGTACGATGAAAGAGCCTTGAACAGAAGAATGTAAAAGCCCCATCATGCTTTGAGTGGAAGGGTATCCAACTGAAGAAGACCATGCCAAATCAGACTGGAGTCCAGTGCAGCCTTCCAGCATGCCAGCCTGGTCAAACCATTCAACCCATGCCAGCTTGGACAACAGATGTTAAATGATGATATATATGAATGTACATATATATTTGTGTGTGTGTCTGTTTGTCCCCATAACTTAGTGGTTTGGCAAAAGAGACCAGTGGAATATATACCAGGCTTAAAAAAAACATATAAGGACTAGGGTCAATTTGTTATGCTAAATCCTGCAAGCCACAGCCCAGTGACCGAAACAAGTAAGAGATAAAAGATTCCAGAACTGTGTCTAATGCCATTTGCTATGTTGGTGACTGTAGTACTTGCATCTATGGAACTCACATTTCTGGATAGCCTGTCCATGATTCCACTACATCTCCTGTGTTTTCATAGTTTATATTGGATACAGTGATGCATTTGTTAGTGGAACTTAGAAGCAAAGCTCATTGAGTATTTTCTTCAAGATTTTTCTGAAGAAATTTTTTTCAGTTTGAATAATGAGATTACAACGTATATGCATTGAAAGGCAACACCACATTCATTACATCTATAGAAGAGATGAAGACATATCTTGGTATGATTTTTGTCTAATAGGAGTTGTGCAGCTTCCACAGCACAGAGACTACAATTCAACTCTGAGACAGGAAATCAATGCCTAGGAATAGATATATCTGAACACACTAACTATTGTCAGCTTACTTGTATTCAACTTATCTGGTCAGGTGACAGTGACATGATGACAGGTGAAGTCAACAATAACAAGTAAATGCCATATTCATAATGTACACCAACAATCATTACATTCTATCACCAAGTTTCATTCATATTCATGCAACAGTTATATTTTTATGATTTTTATACTGGACTAATTGCATTTTCTTCAAAATCTTTAGTTTCTAACAGGATTAAATTTACATAGAGAAAGCACTATAGAAATTTAAGAGTTAACAATACATTAATGTAATCTCTCAACATTGCATTAATGTGTGTTCTCAGCAGACAAGCCTGTTTCTTGGAAAGATTTAAATATTACTAGCAGTATAACCCGGCCTTGCCCGGGATTAAGTTACGATTATTAAGCTAATCAAGTTCTTTATTTCAAACCAAACTAAGTAATATCGACTCTCAACAAAACACTTTTTTACTCGGCATAAAATGAAACAAAACTCTTTCGCACCCAAAGTAATGTGCGTGAGAGAGAGAGGGAGGAGAAAGATGAACAATTTAAAATAAATATATTGTAATTGTTGTGTGAGAAGGTATATATACTATGATTATATAATATAGTGTCTTTCAAAAACATCCTGAATTTGAACACTATATCTCGTGTTTAAGAAAAAACATTTTACATTTTATTTTTTATGAATGTCATCACTTACTCTCTCTCTTCCTCTCTCACTTTGTCTTTCCTATGAAACTCTCTGCCTCCTTCCACTTTTCTTTATCTTATTTTTTTTGTTAGACGCCGTCAAAAAGCTATGGCTGATATTTTTTATGGCTAAAAGCTATTGCTGAAAATAGAATTTTACCGCTATCCGCAGGTGCGTCAGGAAAAAAATAATTTGACAAAACCTAGATAGGATGTTGACGAATGTCCTCCTAAAATTTGAGTGACATGCGTGCTAATTTGTGGATGTGCATAAATTACAATCACGTACACACACACACCATGCCTTTTATAGATATAACTTTTTCTTAAAAAATTCATTGGTTATTCCTATATTAGAAACAAATATAAATATTACAAAAATAATGAAAGAAATGTCAATAAGATTGTTGCAATATACCCTTAATAAATAATGTCTAACATTTACATCTTTTTATTTACTGTATTTTAATGACTGTATTAAGAATATTCATAATGATGAATAACTTTGCAGAGTCCTTATGGGGACCAAGTAGAACCAGAAAAGGCACCAGAAGCAATATCAAAAGCAGTTGCCAGTCTACCTCCAGAGCAGATGTTTGAATTAATGAAACAGATGAAGGTGAATTTTTTTCTCTAATATTTTTCAGCTTTGTTTTCTGAGTTATTATTGCATTAATATACATTGATTTGACTATTAAAAAAATGTTTATCGTTTGTGGTTTAACTATGGATGTTCTTTAAGTAGTTTCAAATGCCTTATATGTACACACATACATATATAGAGTAGGATAGAACTCTTGTCTTTACTGGATTATATCCCATCTCATTTAAGTCTCTCTCATCAGAAAATGAATTAAATCTTTTGCCAAGTCCATCTATCTAAGATATGCATCCCTTTGCAACTTCATCCAGGTTTTTACCTGAGATATTGAACTAAACAGTTCATCATTTTATATCTGCCTTCCATGCTGCCATAGACAGGACAGGTCAGTTCTTACTTGAAGTTACTGCCCTCATATGAGTTGGAGGACCACGTTTTTCTCAAATATTCAGTTTTTAAGTATTACAGTCAATAAGTGCAAGTCTACCGATAATAAATCAACATTTTAGAAGCATCTAGCACATTAATATGTATTAATGGTTATGGACTGTTTTTAATATTGGTAGTAGAAAGTTAGAAAGTGACTTCTTCTGTTGGTTAGGATAAATACTAGCTACTACATTAGAAATAACTGGAAATAGAACTTGTGTACCCTGTTTCCTGATGAGCACATAACTATCTAATTTGTATATTTACCTGAATTATAGGATTTTCTGAAGTTAGTCTTGCAAATAGGTCAATTGTGTCCAAGAACCTTGTTCTTTCTTCATTTCCAGTACCACATCTACTGCTTTCAGTTATGCAAGAGAAGCCATCATAGTATTAAAGTCACCAATCCTGATAAAGAGGTCGATGTAATTCATTATCAAAGTGATTTTACTACAGTTTTTCATAAAAGCAGTCGTTCTGTTCATCTGCCAGTACTAACCTTGAACATTTCAAAAATAAGCATTAGTTTGAGAAGAAAGGCAGCTTTCAGTAGAGACTATCTAGACAGGGGAATAGGAATAATTGTGTGAAGTTAATGTAATTAATGTTTATTTTGACCCTTTTCCACTTCTTCGATATCTCCTCTCTCTGTGACATTCATTCTCCCCACTTCACCCTCTCCTGTTCATTGTACCTTACTGCCCATGTAACTAGAGATGACAGTGGATCTCTTGCCCACTGTATCATGCTACCTGTGTAACTAGGGATGACACTAAAGTTTTTCAATCGTACCATCACTCTTAACAGTCACTGCACAAAACCATTTTTGTAATTAAAGATGGCATTGGATTCTCTTGTTCATACTATCTTGAATGATTGGGGAAGCCTGCAGTAGTGAAGACTCTTTAGCCTTGCAGACTACAAAACATTTAGTGCTGGTGCCATGATAAATGCTTGGTGAATAGGCAGAGTCAGTGTAATGTTAAAAAAGATGTTTTAGTTTGGCTGAGGACAGACTATTATTGATGCTACAATAAATTGCATCCAATATACTCTGTACTGTAGTTGATATTAGAAAAAGCACCCAGCTATAGAAACCATGAATATATCAGCAAGGTATGGACCATGATGACACATTTAATACATGCTAGCATGGAAAGCAGGCATAGAATCATAGTGGTGGTGATGACATTATTTAAACTCATTCCAGAACACACATATAAATATATATATATGCACATACTTAAAATTGTTTCAGATTGTGGTGAAAAATATCTTTTTTATATATCAAATTAATTATTTCTGTGAGACATTAGTGAGATGAATATATTGTTGAGTCATTGTTTTACAGCTGGAAGCCCTTCTTGTCACTAGTTCTCTGTATGTTTTTTTTAGTTAGGGGTGTTCTATTCTACATGTCTTGTGAGTCCATAGCTTGCACTGGGTACACTGAATGAAATTTCTGCTTACACCCTTCTTACGTATAAGAGCAGGGCCATTTACTTGAATTCTCATTTACATACAACTAGGCTATTTTGGCTAAGCTGGTAAGATAAACCAGGAAATTTCTCAGCCAGTTGCAGCTGGGTTAGTAACAAAAAGAAGGGCTTGCTGCTCTTCCTTATGACCTTTGAACATGCAGAACTGCCATCATTATCACAATATCTTAAATAGATTTAATGAGTTACAAAGTTTAGTAGTTACGAGGCATATGGAAGTAGATGTCTAAGAAGTAGTGTTACTTATTTAACTGTCTATGTGAGGGTGGGCACATTTGCTGTCTTGCACAATTAGCTGGGACACCTCATGACCACTATTTATCTCTTTGCAGCTGATTCATTTCTCACTCTCCCTTAAATATGAGCAAACATGTAGCTCCTCTACAAGAAACTAGTCAGCCGCGTCCCCTTCTCTCATATCTCAACCCTCACCCATGAGCATAAAGCCCCTCCCTTCAGGTTTTGTAGGTTTGTGAGCTGTTAGGAGTGTTCCATTCTACATGTCCAAAGTAAGCAGGTGATTTGTTGGTAACATTATATATACATATGTATAGTGGACATTAGAAAATTTTGTTTTGCTGAATGATGTGTACAAATAATTCATTATTTTGATTAAATGTATGTCCTGTACTTTAGCTCAAATGTATGTACTTTTCATTAGCTCACTCATTCCATGAAATTGATGTTGCCTGAACAGGCGCAGTGTACTACACATTAGGTGTGTAAGTGATTGCAGGGCAACATGAGAGTGTTTTGATCCAAGAATTGAAATCACAATCTAGCAATTGTGAGTGCAACACTGTAACCATTAGGCGATGCCACCTTCACACACACACATATGTATTGGGTTGGTTAAAATTTTGGTTTTTGTCACTACTAAACTTCAAGCACTCTAATAAGTAGCTAACTTCAGTCTGTCCTTTGTGTGTGCTTACTTGTTAGATACTAGACACTTCAATGTAGTTTGTTGCCATCTTGCGATTAGACAGGTTGTATTTTGTGTACTTGAATTCACCCTGAAAATGAAGAACCCAAACGAACATTATCAACACCTCATGCTATTTTATTTTAAAAAGACAAGAAAGTGGTGCAAATCTTCAGGAATGTATGTGCTATGTACTAAGAGGATGTTCCTATGGGACGTGTGCCAGAAGTGGTTTACAAGATTTCAGTCAAGAAATTTTTTTCTGTTCAAGATGCACCCCACTCTGGCTGACCAATTGAGATTAACAGTGACACCAACTCAGCACTTTATGTATTACATGTATAATTATTCTAAGTTTCTATTTTGCTTTTTCTATACATATTCTACTTATTTTTCTCTGTATATTCAACTTTATATTTTGACTGTTTGTAATTTTTTCAGTTTCATGTTATTGTTTCAATATTTTAAGGTTTTAATTCTACTTTCCTTTAGCTCTGCATTCAGAACAATCCAAATGAGGCTAGAAATATGTTATTACAAAATCCACAGCTGGCATATGCTCTGCTTCAAGCTCAGATTGTTATGCAGATTGTTGAACCACAAGTAGCTACGGTTTGTATTAACATTTTTTCCACTTTGAAATCTGTTATATTAATACTGTCAATAATTTTTACTTTTCATTGTAACTACTGCTTTATCAGTTATTCTATCTTGTGCCAACCTTGTACCTATATTAAAAACAGTTCATAACCATTAGTACAAAAATTAATACATTAATGTAATAGCTGCTTTTAAATGTTGTTTTACTGTCTGTACGTTTGTATCCATTGGTTGTAATGCCTAAATAATACTGAATTCTTATCCTTCCATGTCATTGCAACCATTTCTTTGAAGAGATCCCCCCAACTTGCTAAGCAGTTGCTGCTAGCCATCTTCAGATCTTTTAAACTCAATATCTTCCTTTTTTCAAATTGTTTTATAATTTTAGTATGTGTATTTTGGACTATCAATCTCCTTTTATATACACTACATAAATCTGAAAGTTTCCAAAAGTCATCCTTTTTAAATCATTCTCTAAACGCTGATCCTTCTGTTAGACCACATAGTTCAATCAATAGGTCTCACTCTTTAGAAGAATTTCAGAAATCAAAAGTATCATCGTTGCCACAGAAGAGAAATACCTACAGAACTAAACCCAAAAACTCTTCTGAAATGCAAAGTAGTTCATCTGAGAGTGACTCATTGAAAAGGGATCTGCATAAGTTATCAGCTGATCTTGAACAAGATTACGAGAGAAGTGTGAAGCATAGTCAGTTAACATGCTCATTGCCTACTAGAATTGATATGGCAAGTGAACAAATTTCTGTTGGTGTCTCACCGAAAAATCAATATCCATACTCTCTGCCAGCCTCGCTTAATACTAACAGGGATTTATTTGAATTTTACAATAGTAGGGAGGATTCACAAATTCATTCTTTATTTTCTAAATATGAATTACCTTTGGAAAGTAACGTTGGCCTGTTCTTCAGTTAATAGTGCATATGTCTTTGGCAAAGAAATTTCTGATATAAAAATTTCAATGAACTATACATTATTATGACAGAAATAACTGAGTACAAAGCTATTAATAACTGAACTTAATAACTCTTCAATAATTATCCTAAATATCTTGCACCAACTATATGTCCAAGTTTAATTTTCCTGTTGCTCAGCAAATTGTCTCTTCTCAAATACTTTTCCTCGCAACAGATTTAACATAAAGTGATTTTTTAATTGAAAGTTTTTGCCAGTGACACACTGAAGATAGAACTCCCTGTGGTTCACTTGCTATTTAGTCCATAGCTGGGATCCTGACAGGTGCTACTACCCGATGCAATTTTGAAAATCATGTACATATGGACACACAAATACATATACACGTATATTCACATATATCTGGTTATATACACACAGATACTCATACATGTGTATGTACACACACACACACACACATGCATGGATATATGTATCAGATGAACAGCGGCAAAAATAAAATAAATAAAAAACAAATATAATGAACATGCAATATTTACTGACATAATAATTAGATGTGGATGCACACGTATCTACATATATACATGTATGTGCATGTGGAACACATACACACAATTACAAATATACAAACATATAGAATCAGATATCTGTGTCTATAAAGCAGACGGTGTGGTGGTCAGTTGTATCCATATTTGTTGTGGACAGAGTATGGTAAAAGAAAGTTTTACTGCAAATACAATGAATAGATTTATCTTGACTTGTTTGATTTTATTCAAATTTATTATGTTGACTATTCTACAGGCAATGCTTCACAGGGATTCCAGTCAGATTCCTCCATTATTACCTTCAGTGAATGCTCAGAATGAAAGTGGCTTGGGTAACACGGCAACAGTAAGTGTTTTTTTCTTCCTCTAAATAAACTTTTTATTCAAACTTGAAAAACCTGAAAAGTGTAAGGAAAAATACAGAACCAAACTAAAGTTTGCTGGACGTGTCCTCTCACCTGCCACACCTGTTTTTGGTTTTCACTCAAGTACAAGGCTAGCAATTTTGGGATATAGGATAAGCCAATTGCATTGACCTGAGTGTTCAACTTGCAAAAGGATGAAAGGCAAAGTCAACCCTGGCAGCAGTTGAACTCAGAACATAAAGTTGGAAGAAATGCTGCTAAGCACTTTCCGTGGTATGCTAACAATTCTTCCAGCTCACCACCTTAGATAATGATTACAAATTAATCTTGCAGGTAAATAGAAAATAAAAACAAGTTAAATTTGAAAAAAATAAGTCATATTTATACATAAACAGCAATATTCCTAAAAACGCTTGAATTCTTAACTTTCTTTCAAGTATGTGGTATGTCTCAACCATCTTTTTTCCTTCATTTCCTTGGAAAGACTGTGGCTAGGTCTAATATCTCCCTAAAAAAAAAAAACTAAGAAAAGCAGTTTTAAATTCTTACTATATTCAGGTACAAATTAATTTTTTTTTCTATCGCCATCAGAACTGTTGTCAGCATTGTTTCACTTTCAAAAAAAAATATCTAATTCATAATCACACATGTGTGATTTTTATGTTTGCAGTTTATGTCTTCTATGCCTTCTTTCAAAAATACTTTGAATTCAATCTCACTGCTTGACAACAAAACTAGTATCCAGTTTTTTGTCTACAGTGAAACATTTCACAAAATCAAAGTGAGTAAAAAATGGAGAAAAAAATCTCTAAAAATTCATAGCACCCACATATCCTGTAAAATAATGTCAGACAATGTAACTCAATTGCTTACATAGTGAAATCATGTGTTTTTACAAATGTACTAATGAGATTTTTGCTGAAATTTTCATTGAAATATGAATAGGTCATTTTGGGTGGGTATAGGTGGTTTGGTAACATTAACCAAAATATTTTCAGGAGTCTATGGATAGGTTGGTAACAAAAGGGTTAAGAGATCTTGCTAAACAATTTCATTGTGATCTTTACTGCTATCCCTTCTGCTTGTTCCTCTTAAGTAGGTTTATTCTCTTTACACATCTTGTTCAACACTCTTTCGTAGTGATACTTCTGTGTCATTTTTCTGTTTGCGCTATCTCTTTGGGCACATTCTAATTTATAAAACATTTTCAGCCATCAATAGAATATATTGAACTTGTTTTTCAATTTTCTTCTTTCTTTTAAACTTCATGTTGAACATTCACTCTATTTTGTTTGATAACTAGACTATGTCATTAGCTGCCACTTCAGGGGCCATAAATATTCCAGGTGGATCACTACAAGGAACTACAGCACCAGTTGCTACTTTGAATAATTTAATACCAAACTCTCAAGCAGGTACAAACACTTTTATTTATCCTTGTGTGTGTGTGTTAATGTTTCAACATTCCTAAGGTATCTATATGTACAAATGTATACATAAACAGCATATTTTTCGGTACATAAATATGTGCAGTTTGTATTTCATGCATGTGATTTTGAATCAAAACCAAATTTTTTACTTGCTAATACTACATTCAGACATAGATTTTTCTGAATGTTATATGATGCTACCATCACATAAAGAATTCTGATGGCTGTTGTATAAGCAATGTCATACATTTCAAACATATAGCTTGTTGCATTTGATAGATCATTCGAAATATATTTTAGTTTTTAAGATTGGTACTTTCAGTATATAGAGTATATATTTTGATGTTAGAAGTAATTTGTAGCTAGAAACTTTTGTCATGGAGAAACTTTCCTATTTAAATTCATCTCAGTAGTTTTTCTGTTGAATATTTTATACTTAGTCCTGTGGTTGCTTATTATAGATAGTTAAAAAAAATTGAGTTTGTATATATTATATAACAATTAAGTATCAATCATATACCATTCCCCAAGTGACACAAATATTAATATTGAATATGATTTCGTTTTTAAGAAAAAACACTCAAATAATGTTAACTCCAAAATATCTGCTAAAAATCTAAACACGATAACAATCTTTAACCAGTTTAAGAAAATGGAAATGAAGTTGCCTAATTTAGTATTTTAGGGGATAATTTACTGTTTCTAAAGACACATTACCAACAGCAGGAAATTTTGCTAACAATTTCATTGATATAATTCCATTTACTGTGCAATTATCACTGAATCACTTCCCCCCTAGATAGGTATTGTAAAGCTTAAGATTTATTTCCAGTTAATTGTGATCTTACTGTATGTATGTCTGCTATATGCAAATATTGTTTATTGTCTTTCCTCTCTTCCAGCTCTACCTGGTCCCAATCCTGCTGGCAACACTGGAATACCCCAAAGGATGATGAATCCTAATATGCTGGCAACAGAAAGGCCAGCAGCTCCTTCTTTAGATAATATTGTACCTCGAGCTCCATTGGGTATGTCTCTAAATCAGTTTTGTTTTGTTTGTTTTCAGATTCATTTTTCTATGTAAATGCAGGTTAGAAAAATATGTTTTACAAATGGATGTCCTTCTTGATGTTATCCCTAACAGTTTTTCAAATGCGGTATCTCTTACTCCATATGACTTCAGAGCACTAAATGCCAACGGAATTGCTCAAATGTCACAACTTTCATGTAAAGAAATATGTATGTAAACTCATACATGCATGTGCGCGTGCATGTGTGTATAGGAGAATGCGGAGTAAACATGGTTTAGACATCACAAAGTAGTGCTCAGATGAACGAAAACTTAAATTCTAACAAATGTATAATCACAACCCCATGCACACACCATGTGAGAATCTAAATCCAAGTCACAATTAACTTTATTAGCAGAAAGAGCCCCCCACCCCGGCAGTTTTCTGTTAGTCAAACCTAGAGTGTGTGTGTTTATATTACAGAACCTCTGTGTGTGAGGAGGAGAGAGAACTTTGCAAACAATGAATGAAATAAACATGAAATGAAAAAATCATATTAACAAAAGCACATTGAAAACTATTGGGATTCTTTGGGTTGAACCCTCAGAAATGCCAAAATGAACAGCTGGTTTTGTTCGTTAATTTTCGTAACAAAATTTTATTGATTTACTTTTGTTTTAAAGTGAAAGATGTATGTACATGTGTATGAAATGGATGTTTGTGTATATGTGAGAGAGATTGCCATTTAGACATCATTCTCTCTCTCTCTCGCACATAAATGTATGTGTGTGACTCACTATACATGGAGGTGAACACAGCACACAAAAAGTAAATAGAAAAAATTTTATAGACATTAACAAAGTATGTGGGTTCAAGCGAAAGAATGCCAAACTATCTTGGCTAAATATTTAAATTTGTGAACTTGAAATATTCAATAATAAAAGGAAGTTCAGAAAGTAAATTTTCGTGAAAGCTTTAATTTATAAAATATCTCATTTGCTTAGTAAATATTTCTTTCAATAATTTATCGAAGTTGTAATATATCTGTAATTTAAAGAAACTTCAAGATAACCCTAGCATACATTATATACATTTGACAGATATTTGTCCTCATCTTTGTTTGTTGTTAACACAACGTTTCGGCTGATATACCCTCCAGCCTTCATCAGGTGTATTGGGGAAATTTCGAACCTAGGTTTTCATTCCTAAGGTATTTTTGGATGTTGTTGTTATTGTTGTTATTATTCAGGTCACTGACCTGGAATCAAACTCATTTAATCTTAGCTTTATTATTTTACATTAAAATGGAAATTCATTATCTTATTTTATATTTAGATGTTGATTTACGAGTCCGTCCTGCAGAAATGGGAGGACATGCACCACCTCCACCTCCTCATTTTGCTGAAATATGTCCACCTCCTATTCCTGCACCAAGAATGGAACTGAGAGATCCCCGTGTTATGGAACCAAGAATTCCTCCACTTAGAGATTTTCAAGGATTAACTCAAAGTGTTCGAGCACACCAGGTATAATACAAAATATCCATCTCTTAGAACTGACAATAGACTTATAACATCAATAAGAAAATTAAATTTTATGCTTAAATTACAAAATGTAATGGGCGAAATTGTATTTTATTACTTTTGAATTACCACTACAGAAATCTGATTGCTTGTCATAATTTCTGAGTGGAGTTATTATTAGAACAATATGTATTCAAAGAAACACTGCTATCTGTTTAATATGGATTTGACATTTGTTATATTGCACAATAGAATATATACATATGTAGGTGTGAATGTGTCATTAAGAAGTCTGCTTCCCAACCACATGATTTCAGGTTGAATCCCACAGCATATCACTTTGGGCAAGTATCTTTTACTATAGTCCTGGACTAACCAAAGCCTTATGAATGAATTCGCTAGATGGAAACTGAAAGAAGCTTGTATATATGTATGTGTATGCAAGTATGTGGGTGTTACTGCCTTCTTGCCTTGACTACATGTGATAATTGTGAATGACTGTCACTATCTTGCAAGCAGTGTCTGACCATGGGGAAATATTACCTTAGAAATAGATGAATGTTGGTTACAGGAAGAGCATCCCGACATAAAGAAATCCACCCCAACAAACTCCATTTGACTCATGGAAAGTGGATGTTACAATGATGATGAAGTGACTCATATGATACTGCTTGTATGAGAAGATCATGTAGATATTGGCTTGGCTGTGGAATCGCCATCAATAAAAATGCTTCAACTAATGTTCCCCACCTAATTACATCATTTAAGTAGCAAAAACTATTATCTACTTCTAGTGAGCTATGTGAACATTTATGAGAATTCCCATATTCAAGATTACCGTACCCATTATATTCATTCAGTTTTTAGGTGGTGGAATAATATTTGAAGATTTCATTACCAGTATAACAGTCCAGTCAGTTTTTTGGAACTCCTTTGTTGATTCAAAGAATAGTTGATATAGCAAAGCCACATTGGTTAACTGAATTGAATTTATAAACACAATCAATAGAATTTTAAATGCATTTTATTTGTAAAACTCCTTAATTTTTTGTGTGTGTGTCATGAAAGTGTTTTCCATTAAAGATCAGGGAGTAAAAAAATGAAACTATATCACAATTCCAATTTAATTCACTTTTGGTCCATCTTTCGGAAAGTTTTAGGAATGGCAAAATATTTTTAGTTTCCTTTTAACTTCCCTATATTACAGATCCCAGGCCTAGCAGCGGCTGCTGCCGCTGCTGCAGGCAATACTGTCAATCATATGGCACCTGGTATCTCACCTCAAGACGAAGAAAAGGTAAGTACACAAGTTAATGTATCTTTCCCCAGATTTTATGCATAATGACTTCTTAGAAGGGCATGCATATTAGGTAAGTGTTCCATTTTGTATATTTTCCATTGTTATAGTGTTGTTTCAAACGAAATCCTTTTATATGAATGAAAATATCAGAATCAGTTTTATTTGTGTTTTCATGGAATGAGGTTACCAACATATACATCTTGATGACATGAGTAACAGACTATGACCTCATTACTTATTATAATCACACCAAACACAGAACGTAAACATTATCACCATTTTTATCAAAACTGTCTAATAAAATGTTAACCAATCCTAACTATCCAGTTCAAAATGTGAAACCATATTTAATGTTTATAATATTGAAAATTTTTTTATACACCTGGCCACGTATATTATGACCTCCATAGCTTTGAGGGCATGCCTTGGCAATTGCCATCATTCATCTCTCTCTCTCTTCCTTACTCTACCATCCCATCTATGCTCTGATCCTTGTTACTTGTGAATATACTCTGGCACTTCACCACCATCTGTCTCCTACTTCTTTGTTGTTTCTCTCTCTCTCTCTTCTTTCTCTCTCCTCGCTCTGGCCAAGTAACCATGTACCTCCTCTATAGCAAGACACCTATTTCTGCCTTTTTCTTTCTGTCATACTCTAACCTTTCATCATCTGAAACAAGATCAACTCCTCCCCTCTCAGAATTCCTTGTATTGCTAGTTACTAGGTGACCCTGCCAGTGCTGGTGCCATGTAAAAAGCATCCAGTTCACACTGTAAAGTGGTTGGCATTTAGATGGGCATCCAGCTGTAAAAAATCATGCCAAAACTGACTTTGCCTGTGCTGGTGCCATGTAAAAAGCACTCAGTCTATTCTGCAGAGTGGTTGATGTTGGCAAGGGCATCCAACCATAAAAACTCTGCTAGAAAAGACAGTAGCCTAGGGTAGTCTTCTACCTGGCCAGCTCTTGTCAAACATCCAACCCATGCATGGAAGACAGATGTTAAACAATGATGATAATGTATGTGTCTATAAATATATTGTTTTTAATATATACAACACATAAACAGAGCCTGAAAGATTGTTTTAAGATACATGGTGTATTTTATAGATATACCTGTTCAACTATCATAATAGTATGAAACCATTAGTTGCTCTTTTGGTTGTGTATTTAATTTGATATATATATATGTATATTATATCCTTGTATTGGATATATAATATAACAAAGCAAGGGGATAGAAAATATATACATGACAAACTACTATCACTATTACACGAGACTCACTGCTCTGAATCATGGCTTAGTGAAATGCTACCAACCCAAACTGCCAATCACTCACAGTTCTTTAATTTATAACAATGAGTCAGTCCACCTTGTGGAGTGGTCGGAATCCTTCCACAACATCTCCCCTTTTTACAATTAGTCTCCCCTTTTGAGAATTGAATTCCATTCAGAGTTTACATATCTCTTATGCTTAGGGTTCAATTCCAGTGTCTCTATCCTTTTCCATTTTCTGGTGCTAGAATGTGTAGTTTCAAATTGTTTGGATGTTGGTACCTCAAACATGTTGTACAATACTTCCATAGGGATTTAATTTCTCATGACGGTTTTTTCTGAGAATCTTTTCTTGAACTGGTTAATATGTCTTTTTTATTCAACACTTTTTTCCTTTCACCAGGAATCTCATTCTTTCAATTTGTTTAATTATTACACCATCCTCCCAGTTTTCTTTACCATATCTATAAGTTTAAAAAAAAAACTTTTTCACCTAACTTGAAGTATTTTTGTCCTTCATCTTATTTTTATTTTCACTCGATATCAGCTTATCAAAGACGGATCTGACCTTTCTAGCAAATATCAATTCTGTGGGTGACATTCCTGATGGTGTATTCAGATTAGGTGTTACTCAGTACACTCTTAGAAATTGGAGTGCACAATCGTCCATCACTTCATTGTTCACCTTTTTCACTGTCCTCCTGACAGTGTCATCAAAACACTCCACTTGCCCATTTGACCTAGTATGATGGGGCAGAGTGGTGACATATTCAATGACAATCATTTTACAAAATTTTCTGAACTTGTCTGATGTAAATTAAGTTCCATTATCAGACAATATCTGGAATACCATACCTGGTGAACAGTTCATGTGAAAAACTTACTGTAACTGCAGATACACAAACCACTAGTCTTCTTGACTAGGAATAAAGTCACATAGTTGGCTTGCTATATATGGGATCTGAAGACCAACTGTTACCATACGCAATCAAGTGGAGCTTCATGGAAATCCATGCCATACGTAAATGGAACACAGAGAGGCAAGCTATGTTTAACTGAAGGATCTCACTTTTTTTTAATTCATGAATTCCACTGCACTACTTCATTCCAGGTCTGAAACTTTTAGTAAATGTAATCACATGGACAAATGTTTTTTTGTCGAACTAGAGGACACCACCCTCTCCAGATTAACATGCTGTCTCTATACTCTTTTACTTGTTTCAGTCATTTGACTGTGGCCATGCTGGAGCAACGCCTTTAGTCGAGTAAATTGACCCTGGGACTTATTATTTGTAAGCCCAGTACTTATTCTATCGGTCTCTTTTGCCTAACCGCTAAGTGACGGGGACGTAAACACACCAGCATCGGTTGTCAAGCAATGCTAGGGGGACAAACACAGACACACACATACATACATACATATATATATATATATATACATACATATATACGACAGGCTTCTTTCAGTTTCCGTCTACCAAATCCACTCACAAGGCATTGGTCAGCCCGGGGCTATAGCAGAAGACACTTGCCCAAGATGCCACGCAGTGGGACTGAACCCGGAACCATGTGGTTGGTTAGCAAGCTACTTACCATACAGCCACTCCTGCGCCTATCTTGTGTTTTCTCATTCCACCTTTTGCGTTCACCTTCCTTTCATCTTTTCCCATGCTTTCTCATAGACCAACATCCTTCTCATTTTTTTTATAATGTATAGAAAAGTGGAATCACAGAAAGTTTAACAGATAAAGTAGACTTTGTGTGTGACGGATGTGTAGGAACTGTAAACATTAAGAAATAGGTTTCATCAAAATCCCAATCAGATCCTCTGAGGTTGTAGATAGTTTCTGTTACTTAGGTAATCAAATTAACAGTGGAGTAGGGTGCTCTAAAAGTGTAGTTGCTAGAATAAGAACTGACTGGGGAATGTTCAAGGAGCTATTACCTCTGTTGGCAACAAAAGGTCTCTGTTTCAGAGTGTAAGGCAGATTGTATGATGCTTGTACAAATAGCTAGGCTACATAGTTGTGAAATGTGGGCTGTGGATGTAGAGGACATGTGAAGGCTTGAAAGAAATGAAGCTTGCATGTGTGCATGTACAACAAAGTATGTTGAGGGGAAAAGTTTGGCATAAGAGGAATTTGATATATACAAGAGAGAAGACTGCACTGGTATGGTCATGTGATACATGTGGATGAGATCAGTTGCATAAAGAAATGCTAATCACTAAGTGTGGATGGAACCTGTGGAAGAGGAAGACCTAGTAAAATGTGGGACAAAGTGGTGAAAATTACCTCGAGATACTGAACTGCGTAGTGATGACAACAGACTGAAATGATTGGTGATTTGTTGATTTTTACATCCAGCTAAAAAAGTAAAGGGTATGCAATTTATATCTATAATGCTGCACACTGGCTATCCTTGAGGAATTTCTTCCCCATAACTCATCTTTCTATTATCCAACTTCTACTCTTTATCTTTCATTCTGCTCTTGTTCTCTCACTAACTTACCTGCACACAATCTGTCCCTGGCAAATCTCTCCTACACAGCATATCTTCCTAGCACTCCCTTCCTCCATCTCTTCACTCATTGTATTCCCCTTCCCTGCATCTCCCACTCTTGCACTCTGAAGAACTTACCTGCTCACTCACTCGAGTCTTCTCTACCATTTATATTTACCCCTTGTGACTCAAAGGTACACCTTGGCACTTTTTTGCCATTTTCTTTTTCTGTTTCTCCTCTCCATTCTCTTTTTCTAACACTGGCAGCTATGTCTGTACTTTACTGCAAAACTCCTTTTTCTCTTCCCCTTATCATACTCTCACCTGGCACAAAGCGACCTCCCTCATTACAACTCCCATCTCAGTTGAGGGGTCTTGTCTTGCAAGGTACTTGATAACTTCTCTGGTGCTAATGCCATGTAAAAAGCACCCTGAACACACTGTAAAGTGTTTGACATTAGGAAGGGCATTCACCCATAGAAACCAAGCCACAGCAGATAGTAGAGCCTATCAAACAGTCCAACTCTTGCCAGACTGGAAAACAGACATTAAATTATATTAAATAATGAGACACACATACACACACACACTCTCTCTCTCTCTCTCTAAATAAGAAAGAAAACAATGTTTCATATTTGTGGTTTTATATGCTGGAATGGCACTTCATCAGACTTGCATCAAAAGGTGTGCTCTTACATTGTACAACAGGTAAGTATTGTATGTTGCTTGTATAGGAAGTGAACAATAAGGAAAAAAATAAGAATAAAACTGGTGAAATAGCTGACAAAGATGATAAATCAGATGGTGGAGGAGGTGGGAAAGAAGAAGAGGAAGAGGAGGGGGCAAAAACAGTGTGGTAGGATAATGATAAAAACACTACAGCACCAGCAACAAAACAAACGCTAATCGAGTGAGAATACATGTTGAGAAAGGAAAAATAACATAAAGAAAATCAGGAGTGGCTGTGTGGTATATAGCTTGTTTACCAACCACATGGTTCCGGGTTCAGTCCCACTGCGTGGCACCTTGGGCAAGTGTCTTCTACTATAGCCTCGGGTCGACCAAAGCCTTGTGAGTAGATTTGGTAGACGGAAACTGAAAGAATCCCGTCGTATATATGTATATATGTGTGTGTCTGTGTTTGTCCCCCTAGCATTGCTTGACAACCGATGCTGGTGTGTTTATCTCCCCATCACTTAGCGGTTCGGCAAAAGAGACCGATAGAATAAGTACTGGGCTTACAAAGAATAAGTCCTGGGGTCGAGTTGCTTGATTAAAGGCGGTGCTCCAGCATGGCCACAGTCACAATGACTGAAACAAGTAAAAAAAGAAAAAAAAAGATACCAAAAAGGAGAATGAGGAAAGGATACAGTAACAGTATTCCTAATAAAGATACAATTAATAATAATAATAATAATAACCCTTTCTACAATAGGCAGAAGGCCTGAAATTTTTTGGGGCAGTGGGGCCAGTCAATTATATTGCCCTTAGTGTTCTAATCCCAAAAGGGTATAAGGCAAAGTTGACCTTGGTGGAATTTGAACTCAGAATGTAAAGATGGACAAAATGCTACTAAGCATTTTGTCTGGCATGCTAACAATTTTATGATTTGGGAAAAGGGTATGGCCAGATAAATCATGTATTCATGGTTGATTTAAAGTTTTATATGAAAAAGGAAAAGCTACTGGAAAGTCTTGTACATACTGTTCTTTTTTTCTCTACCTCTGTTGGTGACAAAAGGCCTCTCACTCAGAGTAAAAGGTAGACTGTATGACACGTGTACAAACAGCCATGCTACATGGCAGTGAAACATGGGCTGTGACTGCTGAGGACATGTGCAAGCTCACAAGGAATGAAGCCAGTATGTTCTAATGGATGTGTAATGTCAGTGTGCATAATCGACAGAGTATAAGTACCTTGAGAGAAAAGTTGGACCTAAGAAGCATCAGATGTGGTGTGCAAGAGGGCCGACTGCGCTGGTATGGCCATGTGTCAAGAATGGATGAGGACAGCTATGTGAAAAAGTGCCACACCCTAGCAGTGCTTTTTACATGCCACTGGCATGTAAAAAGCACCATTTGAACGTGATCATTACCTGCGTCGCTTTACTGACACTTGTGCTGGAGGCACGTGAAGAAACATTCAAACGAGGTTGTTGCCAGTGCCATTGGACTGGCTCCTGTGCAGGTTGCACATAAAAAGCACCATTTGAGCGTAGCCGTTGCCAGTACAGCCTGAATGGCCCTCGTACCGGTGGCACATAAAAGCACCCACTACACTCTCGGAGCGGTTGGCGTTAGGGAGAACATCCAGCTGTAGAAACTCTGCCAGATCAGATTGGAACCTGGTGCAGCCATCTGGTTCGCCAGACCTCAGTCAAATTGTCCAACCCATACTAGCATGGAAAGCGGACGTTAAACGATGATGATGATGTAGGAATGGTATTTGGCCTTGAAAGGTGCACTAGCTTGATGAGGAAACAGGAAAGATTTGAAAAAGCCAGGGAATTGAAAACCAAATGGGCAAAGAATGATATTAATTGAAAAAGGACAATGGCATAAGTACTTGGGAATACTGGAGGCAGATGAAACAAAACATGAAGAGCTGAAGCAAATTATCAGTATGGAGTATACAAGAAAAGTGAGGATAATTTTACAAAGTTGAATTCAAAAAATGTTATTGAAGCAATAAATGTAAGAGCAGTATCGATAATCAGTTACGAAAATGGAATTGTAGATTGGACAAAAGGCAAAATGCAGAAACTTGACAGAGAAACTTGAAAGCTGTTGTAGCATCCAAAAGCTGCTGTTAACCAGTTGTACTTGAAGAATGGAAGAGAATGTGCTGGTGGAACAGAACAGTTTACTGATTATTTGCATATAATACAGAGAAGTTACTAAAGGCAGTGAATAAAGAACAGATGATCAAGACTGAAAAAGGAGAAAAGAACAAGAATGGAATTTGAAAAGAGCATTTTAAGTTGTTTGTTTACAATGCTTGAACTTGAGCAGCTATAATAAGGTTCTCTGTTTTTTTTTGTGTGTTTTCGTTTTTTTTTTACAAATGTCCCCTTCTTCAACCAAACCCTTGATTTTGTTCAACATACATTCTCAGTGGCTTTTCAAAACTGACCATATAAAATAATTTCAAAAAGCCACTTGATGGCTTATTTAAATCAAGTGGGTGTCTAAAATGATTTGTAGTAACCCATTGCCCTCATAAATCCTAGTAGAATAAAATCAATCCTGGGTCAAGTCGAATAGTAATAGTCAGTGGTGGGCACGGTTCTGCGAACAGCTAATTGGCGAAGCTTAACTTTTCGTTTAGCAGATTAGTGTTTTCGCTAACTTTGGAAGCCATTAGCGGATCAATTAGCTTCCATTAACTTTAAGTCTGCTAACAAAATTCATGTTTGTTCCTGTCTGTTGTGGACATGTCTCAAAGAAGCTGTCAGGCTTGCTGGTGGCTGACTACATGTATAAATAACAAGATGTGATTGGTTGACACAGCAGCAACTAGCTGATCAGCATTGTGTAATTCTGCAGTTTTTAGTTCTGTTCACTTACGATGTTCTCACATTACAGACAGTCTTACAGTGTCAGCGACAGCAGTGTACATTATCAGTTTATCGTTATGGGAGGTGAAGACATTTTTGTTCAACCTGAGGATGAGGGGCCTGTTGAGGATGGCTGTGGGTCAGGCAGAGGTTGCTCAGGTTGAGAGCCAGGAGTCTCAAAATCTGTAGCCCCACCTGGATGACTACTTTGTCTTTACGTCAAGGGATAAGAGGAACACCAAAATCCTGTACTTCTGGTGCTTCGTGTGCCAGCCCAAGGAGACCACCATCAGTGGACAAGTGGCGAGCCTCTACAACTTTAAGTCACACGTCAAGAGGAAACACCTAGCACCTGCCATCCAGTTTGAGGAGAAGATCATGGCCAGCTCTTCCCCTGGGAAACACAGGCAATCTTTTGGTAGTAGACTGACGGATGCCAGTGCCAGCAGCCATGTGCAAAGAAAGCATACTAGCCCAGCATTGGCAAGGCATTTGCCCAAATTGCTGGCACTGGGATCCATCAGTCTATGGTGGACAGAAGGATTGTAGACTTGTTTGTCGACAACATGCTACCACTGCATGTAGGGGAGTCCCTCACCTTTGCTGACCTTCAAGATGCTGAACCCCAGCAAGACGTTGATGTCTTGCCGCACCCTGGGTAGGATAAGCTTGGCCAGCTGGAGGAGTATCTTACAAGGTATTTCATCATCATCATCTAACTGATATTTAAATCAAAACAAATTCAGTTTTAGAATATTTTAAATTTTGAATGTTCATATAAATTTTTTTTGGTTTATTGCAGGCTGCTCTGATAATGCAAGTGCTGCAACTAACAGATCAGCAAATTTCTATGTTACCACCCGAACAGAGACAGAGTATTCTTATTTTAAAGGATCAAATTGCCAAAAGTGCTCAGACCTAAACAGTATGAAAATGTCTCCAAAGGAAGGTTCTTTTCTCTCCATCTGATCAGCTAGGTGCAGTGACCAAATCTCTCTCAGACCACACTCTACTATCAGAATAAAAGATGGAATGCCTTTGATTATAGATCTGTTTGATTAGGGTAAATCTTACCTTAAGTAACTACAACATATGAAAAAAAATCCTTTTTCTATTCATTTCTAAAAATAAATATATTTGTTATTAAAAAAACCTGTTATTTTTTCAGTTTGTCTTGTATCAACTCTGCTATCATAGGGAATTGCAAAGTCTATGATCTTACATTGTTTGTGTATTTTGTCTACTATAATCATATCTAGTCTTACTTCAGTAATATCAGTCTTTATGGAGAAGCCTCATAAGATCATATAATTCTCATTTTCTTTCACAGCTTCTAGTTTGTGTTCATACCATTTTCCCTTTTGTTTTGAAGCCACACCTACACAGTATATTGGTGCTCATACTCTTTTTGTGCTAGTTTACTTGTCTCCTTTCCTGAAGAGTACGTCTTTCAACCAATCAAGTGATACTGAGAATTAGATTTGATGAAATACAGTTTGGTTTTGTCCCAGGAAGAAGCACCACAAATACTATTTTCACAATCAAGCAACTGCAAGAGAAGTATTTAGCATGGAACAAGTTGTTGTACTTGGCATTTGTTGATCTAGAGAGTACCTCTAGAGGTACTCTGCCTTTGACAGAGTATCTCATTCTGTGATGTGATAATCTCTGAGGAAGTTAAGGGTAGACAAATGGCTTGTAAAAGTAGAACAGACCACGTATAGGAGTATTGTTAGTAAAGTAAGAGTTAGTCATGAGTAGTGACGAATTTAGTGTACAGGTAGCTATTCACCAAGGCTCAATCCTCAACCCCCTCCTACTCATCATTATTCTCCAGGCCATAAGAGAGAAATTTAAGACTGGAAGCCCATGGGAGCTACTATATGCTGATGATCTTGCTCTCATAGCAGAATCTGTAACAGAATTAGAAAAGAAATTCCAGATGTAGAAATAAAATATGGAATCAAAGATCTTAAAGTTAACATAGCAAAGACCAAGGTCCTAGTAGGCAAGAAATCAGAGAGTACTCTTCTTCCCACTTCATGTAAATGGCCCTGCTCAGTATGTAGGCAGAAATCTCATTTGGTGTGCCCAGAGTAAGTTATGGATACAAGAGGTGCAATAGAATAGTAGGAAGCTTAACAGAGAAAGTTATGTTTGTATGTGGAAAATGTACAGAAGCCATAAAGACTATAAAATACATAGGGAAACTGATTTCCTCAAATGTCCCAGAGGCTCTCTAGAAGTAGTAGATAATTTCTGTTACCTAGGTGACCTAATTAGCAGTGGAGGAGGATGTACTGAAAATAATTGCTAGAATAAGAATAGGATGGAAAGAATTCAGAGAGCTTTTGCCTCTGTTGGCAACCAAAGGTCTTTCTCTCTCCAAGTGAAAGGAAGATTGTATGATGCATGTATATGAAGTGCAATGCTACACTGCAGAAGACATGCAAAGGCTGGAGAGAAGTGAAACTGGTATACTTTGCTAGATGTGTAATGTCAGTGAACATGTGTATCAGAGCATTAGTATATTGAAAGAAAAGTTAGGTATATGAGGGATTATATGCAAATCAAAATCGAAATCGATCAACATCAATGGAAATTGTAGCTGTGATACCAGTGCCGGTGGCACGTAAGAGAACCATCCGAACGTGGCCGTTGCCAGCACCGCCCCAACTGGCCTCCGTGCCGGTGGCCACGTAAAAAGCACCATCCAATTGTGGCCGTTCCCAGCCTCATCTGGCACCAGTGCAGGTGGCACGTAAAAAGCACCCACTACACTCACAGAGTGGTTGGCGTTAGGAAAGGCATCCAGCTGTAGAAACACTGCTGGAACAGACTGGGCCTGGCGCAGCCTACTGGCTTCCCAGACCCCAGTTGAACCGTCCAACCCATGCTAGCATGGAAAACGGACATTAAACGATGATGATGTTGATGATATGCAATGTACAAGAGGGGAAACTGCACTGGTTTGGTTATGTCATGTGAATGAGTGAGGAAAGTTGCATAAAGTGGGGCGAAGTTATGGAAGGAGGGGCAGGAAAACATGGGCTGAAGAACTGAAGGCCAATCTCAAATGCTGAGCCTTAAGAAGGAGATGACAGAGGACCGAGATATGTGGCACACTGTTGTACTCAAGGAGAACCACCCACCACAACAGAACTGATATCCTAAAACCAAGATACCATGTAAAAAGCTCTAGTGCTGGTGCCACATAAAATGTACCCAGCATGCTCTGTAAAGTGGTTGGCATTAGGAAGGGCATCCAGCTGTAGAAACCAAGCCAAAACAGACTATGGAACCTGGTGTTGCCCCTGGTCTTGCTAGCTCCTATCAAGCTGCCCAAGCCATACAGGCATGGAAAACATAAGTTAAATGATGATGATATATATGAATATCAACAGATATTTAGACAATAATCTTGTCAAACACCATAGTGGTGTGTGTTTGTGTGTGTATGCATGCATGTATATATGTATGTGTGTGTTTGTGTATATGCATGCACATATATATATATATATCTATATGAGGTTGTGCTGAAAAGCTTCTGATTTTAAGGGTATCATGAAAGTCCTGGTTGGAAGCTCAACGTTCTGGGTTCTTTTACAGGACTTAGAAAAACTGAAGTGCTGCAATAAGTGTGTGAACCTGAGAGGGGATTATGATGAATAGAATCATAATTAACTGATCCTCTGTATTTTCGTTTACCCAAAGCCAGGAATTTTTCAGCACTCTTTGTGTGTGTGTGTGTGTGTGCGCGTTATCATCAACCATTTCACATCCATTTTAACAGTGAAACTTCTGACTTCAAGCAATCCAATAAAAAACATTACAGTTGACAGTGCATTCCACATGGCAGCATTTAGAGCTAATCTGCATGAAAGAATTTTCATTTGTTCTTTCAAAACCTCAGGAAAAATGAACTGTACAATTTGTTCCTTCCTTCCTCTTTCAATAGAAGTAAACCGATATCTTCAGTTATACTTTGTTATTCAGTTAACTGACTGTTTAGTCTGGGCAATGCTAGTTATTTTGGCTAGTTTGTTATATCATAGATTCATATAAGGGAAATAAAAGATGTACGTAATCCCAAAAGTATCAAAGGATTCGTGAATTTCACCAATTCTTATCCTTTTAAATGATAATATAAATTAACACAAAATTGAATGTATCACCACCCTCTTACAAGCACCAACAGAGAACATTATCTTGTACTACATTTCATTCTAAACATAATTATTACAAACAACAAAGCACATACATCTTAGATATTATAGAAACTAACATAAAAATTACAGCTCTTCAATACTCATTTCTTCTTGGAATCTCACATAACATCATCAAATGGTTTTTTTTTAAACCATCAGCACATCTCAAACAATGGAAGCATATTACCACATACTCAATTATTTATTTACAATGATATGGATTTAATACCAAGTAAACCAGTGACCATCAAACACTGCCCTCTCTCTCTCAGCACAGGTTTTCAAAGAGGAGATTATGAAAGCCATCAACACTGCCAAAAACAACAAATCACCAAGAGTGAACAGATTCAGCAATGAAATCCTAAATGCTACAAGAAAAGCAGTCATACAGTAGTTGTTAAATAGTTGAAATAGAATCTCTGAAATAATTCTACAAGAATGAGAAAATAAGGTAGTTATGTACACAAACGTAACAAGTCTGTATGAATGAATTAGAGAGGTGTGATTCTATTGTCAATACCATGCAAAGTATACTGTCAAATATTCCTGAGCTACATTTTGTCTTGGACAATGGACATAAGAAAAAATAAGAACAGTAATAAACAAGTGAAAAACAAATGTATAGTGTGTGTTTATTTGGTAAAAAAACAAAATAATTACCATCCCAAAATATAGCTATCTGTTTCAACACATAAATGTATAAATGTAACTTCTCAATAATATTTTCTTTTATATATGTATTTGTTTAACATCATGACTTTTGAATGAAAATCATTTTCTCCAAATTTCACATCTATAAGGTCTTACTCCTTTGTTTTTCTGGTCATTACTTTTACAAAAGAGTTTCTCACACTTTACACATATGAGACTTCTCTGCAATATGTATTCTGTTGTGCTTTGTTAAAATAATGCATAAAATAAAAGTCTTCAACAATAGTAGAGGTTTCTACCATTGTGATAACATTTGAGGATTATGACACAGTTTTTCTGCAGTGTGTCTCCGTTTGTGTCTTGTTAAATCTCTATTATTGGCAAAAGACTTCTCACATATTTTACATTGATAGGGTTTTTCCCCTGTGTGAATTCGCTTGTGTTTTGTTAAATCACCGTGAGACACAAAAGATTTCTCACATAATTCACAACAATAAGGTTTCTCTCCAGTATGACTACGTATGTGGATAACAAGACTTGAATGCTGAGTGAAAGACTTGCCACAGATTTCACAGTAACAGGATTTTTCTCCCGTGTGGATTTTACTGTGTCTTGTTAAATCCCCGTTATCTACAAAAGCTTTCCCGCATATATCACAGCCATACGGTTTTTCCCCTGTGTGACTACGAATATGAATCAAAAGTTTAGAATTCTCAATGAAAGCTTTTCCGCATATTTCACAACGATATGGTTTTTCTCCTGAGTGAATTCTCCTGTGTCTGTTCAAATCACTGTTTGAAACAAAAGATTTTTCACATATCTCACAGCGATATGGTTTTTCTCCACTGTGTCTCCGTTTGTGAACTACAAGACTAGAATTAACAGAGAATGACTTCCCACACGTTTCACAGTGAAACAGTTTTTCCCCAGTGTGACTACGTATGTGGATAACAAGACTCAAATTATCAGTAAAAGATTTCCCACATATGTCACAATCAAACAGTTTTTCGCCTATGTGTATTTTCCTGTGTCTGTTTAAATCATTGATATTGATAAAATATTTCCCACATATTTCACAGTGATACAATTTTTCTCCAGTGTGACCACGTTTGTGAAGAACAAGATTCGAGTTTTCAATGAAAGATTTCCCACATACTTCACAGAGAAATGAACTCCCTCCAGCATGTATTTTTTTGTGTCTGGTTAAATTACTATCAGAAACAAATGATTTCGCACATATATCGCAACTATATGGTTTTTCTCCAGTGTGACTACGTATGTGGATAACAAGATCAGAATTATTAATGAAAGGTTTCCCACAGATTTCACAGTGATAGGGTTTTCCTCCAGTGTGTGTCTTTTGGTGTTTTGTTAAAACACTGTTAGATATAAAAGACTTGCCACAAATATCACAATGGCAAGGGTTTTCTCTATTATGTATTTCTTTGTGAGTGAACAATTCATGTTCTGAAAAGAACGTTTTCTTACAAATCTCACAGCAATATTCAGGAATATTTCTGTTTACTAATGTTTCACTTGCTAAAGGTTTCTCACCACTGAATGTCTGTGTAATTGAGTCTACATTGTTAAATACAGTTATGTTAGAAGTGACCAACTCACTAATTTCCTCCATATTAATTCTTGAAGAATTCTTAGAAACTGAGAAATGTCTGCAACTATATATTATGGCTCAGTTTCATGTCTTGGATACCATAGTCCTCCACGTACATGTGTGAAAATATACAATGTAAAGATACTGTTTACTCACCACTAGAACATTTGTTACTAACTGGGTCTTCTCCCAGTAACTCACATATTGTTGTAGACAAAACACTTCTATTTCTAGGTTAATAAATGTTGATATGGTTAATGTATGTTATACAGGCTAGACATAGAGTTCATGGCTAGTAGCAGACTTTCTGGTGGAATCTGTGTCCTTCTACAAGTTGTAATGGTTCACTATGAGCACAACTGTAAAGTGAGAAAAGATATGACAATATAAGACAAAGAAAATATGAGGTATGTGTGTATATCATCATCATCATCATTTAGCATCCGCTTTCCATGCTAGCATGGGTTGGACGGTTCAACTGGGGTCTGGGAAGCCAGAAGGCTGCACCAGGCCATATATTATGTCATATGTAAACATACAGAGCTGTGGCATACGTGCTCATGTCAATATTTGCATCTATGTTTGTATATTGCTAACATCAGTTGAATCTGAGAAACTTACTTTTCATTTCATAATTAGCCCAACCAAATATGTCTAACTTTCACTGTGTTTAATATATTTCTACTTGTACTTTATATATATACTAGCCTAAGGTAACCCGCTCTACGTGTAGGTAAGAGTGTGGTTGTTACTTTCTGTTGCTTCCTTTCTGTTTTTTTATCACCACATTCTCCCTCTTTGTTTCTCTCTCACCTTCCCACTCTCCCTTTCTCTCGGACTCTCCCTCACTTTCTCTTACTCTCTATCTATCTCTCTCCCATTTATAAACAACAAAAGATCTTGAGTAAGTTTAGAAAGAAAATATTTTGAAAGATCAATCATAAATATCAGGCAGTGACAACAGAAAGGTCTGCTTCAAGGCAGACAGCAAAACACTAACATTTAAAAGGGACAGATGAACTTGCGAGCTGAATAAAAATAAAAAAATATTGGAAACCAAAGTTTGAAGAGATAGAATCTGATGATAGTAGAGTCACCATGGCTGGCATTTTTTAACAACAGACAGCAACGTAGTGGCAGTTTAACGGCTGGCGTAAAATTTTGAACTTGATGTAAAAGAAAATTCCTAAACACCAAGTTTTGAAGTGATTCTTTTTCACGACAGTAGATTCACCATGGCAAGCATTCAAAACTTCTTCATCATGGATGGCAACACATTGAAGATTTAAAGGCTGGCGAAAATTTTTTAGCTTGATGTAACAGAGAATTCCTAAACACCTGCTCCTGTAAATTTTAATCCCCTTCCAGCCCTATTTAGACCCCTTTTCACATTTTGGTTAATATAACCTGATTTCATTCGGGTCTACTCGTGCCACATTTTATAAGATGAGGAATTTTGTCCTCGAGGTCACGCCTTTCATTTGAGGTAAAGTGGAATCACAGGAAGGTTAACAGAGAAAGTAGTGTTTGTATGTGGAAGATGAGCAATAAATACTAAGGACACACGGGAAATAGATTTTCTTGAATACTCTGGAGGTAACAAATAGTTTCAGTCACCTAGGTGGCCTAATTAGTAGTGGAGGAGGATTAGCTGTAAGTATAGAATAAGAAGAGGATAGCAAAAGTTGAGTGAGTTATTACCTATATTGGTAAAAAAATCTCTCAGAGTGAAAGGCAGATTGTATGATGCTTTGTGCACCCTTCATAGATCAGATCAAAAATTTGCAAAAGTGTAATCCTTCTTTTTTTTGATATTACACATACTTCTCAAATTTATTGCTGAGCACCTGTAGCAAACTTTATCTATAGCTCTAAAGTATTCCTCACCACAATTTTGCATACAGGAAGCAATCCATGAAGTCTGGACTATTTTGTATGTTTTGATTCCGTCCGGAATCACTCACCAATCTGAATCAGTAATATATTTGGTTGAAATCTCTGTTTGGGAACGTATGTAAATTGATAGTCATTATCACTATTAATAAGATAAATTTTCAAATCGTAAGTCTATATCAATGTATTGTTTACACTACTATAAAAGTGGTCTTCCCTGTCTCCGATGGGCTTCCCATCAGCAATTAACTGTCATAGAGGATGGTATTTTCCAAGATCTCTAGCTTTCAGTATTATTTTTTTCTAGTTACCAACCACAAATTGTGTTCCGTAATTGTTTAATTCATGGATTTTTTTGTTTCAAGATATGAAATTCTCTTGATCACTGTAAATCTCACCTATGATCCTAGTAGTGGTCCAACATCGGCCATAAATTCTCTTAACTGTATTTCAGGAGTGGAAAGATTTAGCTGCTATTTCTAGACGATTTAGCAACCACTTCTTTTCAACTTTTGAGAACCAGTATCAAACAATGGAACGTACGTTTTGTTTATTTCGTTCTTTCTTCTAAACGTTTCAAAGTTATGTCAATAATTTATTTGCTTCCATTGGTAGGAGCTAACTAGATTTATAATTACCTGTTGGCAGAGATAAAAGGAAGAGTAACAAAAGTTACATGTGAAACAAAGTAAATCAGTTATTTGTAATATGAAATTAAACAAGTGTCCATTGTCGAATATTTTCGAACTTTAATACTTACGGAAATATTTTATATATGAGTTACAACTGTAAATAAGAACATAAATCAACAATCGTTATTCTAGGCGGAAACCAAGTGTATATGCGCATGCGTACATATTAGAAGAAACATAACTCTTGTTACAGCCCCTATCTTTCAATATTTAGTTTCTTGCAGCATTGCAACTAATGCAATTTGTTTAACTTTATTGCCCCTCAAACATAACATGATGCAAACAAAACCTTGCATATACAGCAGCTTTTAAATGAACACCGACAGTTTATTATTAGTTAAGATGTCTTACCGCTAACTCTTTCAGGGTATGTGACTGCTTAGGATCCATTCTGAAGTAACGTCATTCAATATATTTATAATCACCTTGCTTTGAGCCCGCAGCACCTACTGGAGTCGTAAGAGTGCCGTCGTGACACATGGTATGTTTTCAGCATTTTAAAAGTTGGCAGAGTCCATCCTACTACAGATTTGACCATAGATAAATAAAGAGACAAAGAGGAATCATCTATGTACAGAAATGGTACAATGAACAAATAAAAGTAATATATTTTCTCAACGGAGCTAATGGAAAATGTAAAAATTAGTGAGTACTTTAGCGACGCCAAAATGAAACTGCAATTTCATTTTTCAAATCATGGTAAAATTGACGAGAAACTTTGAAAGGGGAGAAATTCTGGGAACTTGAGATATTCAGTACAACTTCACCTACAAAAAAATTGGAGTGTTACCAATTTTGTAGCAGAATAACAAATTAATAGAATGGGACTATATTCAGAGATATAGATTGTACGATCAGAAACATTGACTGGAAGCACAAGTATAAGTAATGTACAAAAAAATGATTTTGAATGAAATATGCACAACATTAGAAAAAGCCTTAAAAGTTGCTATTGTAACAGTTTGTATTATGATATATGTTGGGAGTCGGCAGTTAACGATTGTAGCGGATGTTGCTGTTGCAGATGTGCTACCTAACTAGGAAATTAGAGGAAGATAGAGGAAATGTTAAGTTTAGGAAGTCGATAAAATGATACCTTCATTGTGCCTGACATTTAAACATCAGTGGTGTTGTGACAAGACTGTAAAACTCTCACTGTAAAACTTCTCTCAGTTGAATTATCTTACTAACTGGATTCTGCCTGTGGTCGCTTCTGTGTCATCTCCTTTTAGCCAACTAACTTTTACCTACAGTGTTTTAGTATTTATAATTATCCAAACTAGTTAGAAGGAGAGACATATTGTTGAGCACAATGAATTTCCTTGGCAGTCTATTATTTCTATTCTAGCTTTTGGTGAAACAGAAGAGGTTAGAAGGACCAAGTGGCAGACATTATTCTGCTTAGCAAAGGCATCTGGTAAATGTAACTGCTATCACACACAGAATAACTATTGTTTTACTATGAGAAAAGTGTGGTTGAACTGTTAAGTGAAATTTGGTGACCGAGGATCAAATCCACGCCATGCCTGCATGAATCCACTACATCACTCCCCCTCCAGAGAGGCTACAGGAAAAAGAAACGAACGATCAAGGGAGAGAAAGAAATGCATGGTTGAGGAAAAATTTTGCATATCAGGAGAGAGGATCATTGAAGTGTATACGGGACAATTTTCTATTTGGATAGGTCCAAATAGCGGTGTCACTTTGCATGCCAAAATGTGCAGTCAGTGACTGGGCAGTATGAAAAATGAGTTAGCGCATGAGGGCGTATACATGAGTGCAGGTACACATATCAAAATTTACTGTAAAATAAGCTCAGGTGAATGAGTGAGTGTATTCTCAATCCATGATATCGTAGAGTTTCTTGCAGGATTGTAATGTGTGAAATGTCTTGAAGGTTTTTCAGAAGTGAAATGTGTCAGGTGCTGGTGTGGGTAATTGCTGAGGTTAGCAAGAATGACAGTGTAGCATGCTGGAGTGATGTATGAGACAAGTAATTTTCTCCATTCATTATGTGACCAAACAGGGGTCTAACAGAGGGAAATTATGTCTAAACATGAGCGCAGAGCATGTGAACATCCAATGTGCATCAAGTCAGGAAAAGAGTTGGGCTGGCACAGACTTGTTGAAAAACAAGACAGTAGAGGAATAACAGAGTTGCACGCGCGTGTGTGTGTGTGTGTGTGTGTGTGCAAAAGGGCTTATGGCTGAGGTAGTATGCTAGTGCAGTGATTACAAATAAAAAACAGTGATGAATATGCCAGTGATTGAGGCAGTGCTGAATATGCCAGCCAATGCACGTTGTATTAAATACCTTGAAATGTGCAAGAGTAAAAGTGAGACATGCTGGCGTGTTGTAAGGGACAAACAACCTTCTCTATGTATACGTGACCATGTAGGGCAGGATTCGTGACAAACAAACTATAGGCAGAAACTTTGCTGAGGGCTAGCTAGGAAGTTGGTCAGCAGGCAGAAAAAAAGGACTTCTGGTAGGAAAAAAAAAAAAGAATGTCAACAGTGATATATAAAAAAGAATGTCAACAGGCGGTGCTCCAGCATGGCCACAGTCAAATGACTGAAACAAGTAAAAGAGTAAAAGAGTAAAGAGTGAGTGTGAAACGAATCTGAGTGAACTAAACAGAAATAACTGACAACTTAAGCCCTGATGTATGTAAAGTAATAAACCTCTGATAAATGTATTTTTGCAGGGAGCATGAAAAACAAGCAAGAAAGGCATGGTGTGGTGTATGAATGTTACAGTGTTAACATGCAGAACAGTGTTAACATGTATGAACGTTGTGTGGTGCAGCAAAAGAAACGAACAGTATAGAAAAGAGTAAACAAAAGTGACAAATTTAGTTGGAAATGGTGTCCTTTGTGTAAAGTCTTCTGCTGAAAATGAGAAAAAGAGGTGCACGCAAAGAAAAAGAGGTTGTTGAAAGTATATGTGAGAGTCTTAGATTTGCAGAAAAGTTCGTAGACAATACAATGACTGTACATCGGGACAAGATGAAAAGCGTGTGTTTGTCGAAAAGGTTGCATGTGCGGACTTCCGTATTTTCTTCCAGTTAGTTTCTGGGCAGGTAGCTGTCGAAATGCTGCGCTTATTGGCTTCTGTGATCAGTGTTGCATTATAGTGAAGTGAATCGTAGATTGAATAGCAGTATAGAGCTTTCTGTAGCATGTTCTGTAACAAGTCGAACGAGAGTTATGGCTTAATGAAAGTGTTGAAAAGAAATCCTTATTTTTTTTAGCTTGGATCCCAAATGTATGTGACGACGTAATGGAACATACAGCATCAAAAATGCAGTAATTCTTTTCAGCACCGGAGTCGGCAAAAGGCAGCAGCATCTAGCATCAGAAGTTAGCCATTTTTTTTAAAGACAGGGTGACCAATGTAACAGTTGTGTTAAGGTGGTGTCATTGGTCACCAGTTGTAATGGTATGTATTATGATAGTTGTAATGATATGCAACGGCTCTTGTCGCATCAGAAGGAAGTTCTTTCTAGTTGGGGTTACCAATTGTAATTGTGGAGGTGCAATGGCCCAGTGGTTAGGGCAGTGGACTCACAGTCATAGGATCACGGTTTCGATTCCCAGACCAGGCATTGTGTTTATTGAGCAAACACACCTAAAGCTCCAGAAGGCTCCGGGTGATAGCAAACATTCTCTCACTCTTTCTTCCTGTTGCATCACTGTACATAAATCCCCTCACTAAACAAGTTTTTCAAAACCTGTTTTTGTCTGTACATATATATATTCCCCTCCTATTACCGAAAGCTGAACAGTTATCTCCCTTACCCACAACAATAACCAATTACCTTCCCTTAGTTTTCTACTTGTGAAGTCATTCACTCGTAAATATTGTCACACACACCATGGCCAAAATTTCTTAAGAAAAAATACATATTCAAATAAGTAAAGCATAATATGAATAGCGAGAGCGAAACCGGTCGATATATTAAAAATTATATTAAAACTACGTAAAGTGTGCGTATTTTCCTTTTTAATTTCTTATATACATTACAACTCACCAAGTGGAGATAGTCGAAATTCCTTCTTTCTGTTACTAATACTATATATATATATATATATATATATATATTATATATATATATATATTAGCTGGTCCGTACCATCAAAAATGATAGCTAATTGTAGTATTTTATGTATAAAAATGGGTACAGAAAGGTGAAAAAAATCAAACACTGCTTCAGCTATGAGTGTGTGAGTATGTGTGCGTGTGTGTGTGTGTGTGCGCACGCGCACGCGCGCATATGTATACATTTATATGTATGAGTAGCACAGTCTGTAGCAAATGCGGTTTTCTATACTGTCACAGCCCGCCTCCTTTATTAAGTGTGTCTGTTTTATATGTGTGTATGTAAATGCACGTGTGTCTGTAATTCTATTTTCTATGTATCTTTCTAAATAAACAAACACATACACTCACTCAAGTATATAAATATATTTTACTCAAACGCACACACAGAGTAAAGGAGTGTCAGTTATTTAGTGATAGTCTAAGTGATGGGGTAGTAGGAAGGAATAAAGAAATTAGGAATATAGATTAGGTGGTTGGACAGGTCAGTGCTTAGTAGTAGAAGAATATGCTTATCCCTGCATATCTTACATCTTTCATTCCTCCACTTCACTCTCTATTTTGTATCTTATCTAAATTAACTATTATTTAACTATTTTCTCACACTGTCTCCGATGAAGGGATATAATAAATATCCTGGAAACAGCTGTAAGACCTTCTATTTATAAATGTTCTAAAATCTTCACAGCCTTGTTTTTTTTTATCTCATTCTGAAAAAGGAAATTATATATATATATATATGTATGTATATATATGCATGTATATATATATATATATATATATATATATATATATATATATATATATATATATATATATATATATATATATATATATATATATATATATTTAGTTTTGAATATCTGGAGTTCTTGTTATTTTTCATTCATTTGTTCACATCTAGGCTACAAAAGGTATTTGCATATTTTTGTTATGATTATGGCAACAATTCTCAAGGCCATCCTGGGAAAGGTGGACAGATTAAAAAAGGCCACCAATTCGTACATTGATGACAACCTGGTGAATGAAACCATAATGCCAGCAACGGAGTTCATCGGCCACCTGAAGAGTTTTGGACTGATCGCCAAGCCACCAGAGGCAATGGAGGGAGGTGCTGCACGGGGCCTCAAGCTATGGAGAGACAAGGTCGGCGCATTGGTGTTCCGGCGAGGGAATGAGATCCCCGAACTGGGCGCCAGCATGAATAGACGGGAACTGTTCACGGTGTGTGGGAAGCTGGTGGGACGCTACCCGATTGCAGGTTGGCTCCGGACAGCATGTAGCTTCATCAAGAGACAAGCCGAAGGAGTGAAGTGGAATGATAGAGTGGGGGAGAAGACGACTGACATGATACAGGAAGTCTTGGTCAGAGTAAGAGCAGAGGATCAAGTGAAGGGCAGTTGGTATGTTCCCAAATCAAAGAGCGGGATTGTATGGTGTGACGCCAGTAGCATCGCAATAGGCGTTGTCTTAGAAGTGGGAGGTATCATGGTGGAAGATGCAGCCTGGCTCAGGAAGATAGATGGCTGCAATCATATCAATGTGGTGGAGTTGGATGCCGTGTTGAAGGGAGTGAACCTAGCCTTGAAGTGGGGGTTGCACGCCATAGAAATCAGTACTGATTCGGCCACTGTACTTGGTTGGGTGACAGCAGTCATCACCAATGAGTGGAGGGTGCGAACCAAAGGGGCCGCAGAGATGCTGGTAAAGCATTGATTGGGGATACTGCGTGAACTAACCACTGAGTTCAATCTGAAGCTGAGCGTGATCTTTGTGCCTTCCGAGAAGAACAGGGCAGACGTTCTGACCAGAGTAAAGCAAGCCTGGTTGCAGGTGCCAGAGGATGCGGAGCAGGCTGTGGATGCAGTATGCCGTCTGAGTGACTCGGAGTTGAGGAGATTGTATACCATGCATCACATGGGGGTGGACAGGACGTTGTTCCTATCCAGGAAAGTTGACTCCGATGTAACAAGACGGAGCGTGCAGAGAGTGGTTAGTAGCTGTGACAGGTGCCAGTCCATCGACCCTGCTCCGGGCATATATGAGGTGGGAAGTATTCCAGTGGACCATGACTGGCAGTGAGCATAACACACTACCGGCTGGGGACATACCTCTCGATGGTTGACTGCGGACCGGGGCGGTTGGCCATATGGAGGGAGATGAAGACGGACCGCAGAAGAAATTGTGAAAGTATTGAATGAGATATTCCTGGAATGAGGCCACGTGGATGAACTGCTTCTGGATAATGGCACTGCATTTCGCTCGGAGGTGCTGAAAGAAATGCTTGATGGGTGGAAGGTCACCCGCTTCTTCAGGGCGGCATACTGGCCAAGTGGAAATAGGGTGGTGGAAAGGTATCATCGTACCATCAAGACCATGGCGGAGAGGGGCCACATTTCACCAATCGAGGCCGTATTTTGGTACAATATGTCACCCAGGTCAGGACAAGCTGAGGAGTCGGTGCCACATAGGGCAATATTCAGGTACGAGTGGAGGCATCCGTGTACTGCATCAATGCGACCCGGGGCAGAGGAAGAGCATGCCTTCGTGCAGGTCGGGGAAGAAATTTGGGTAAAACCCCTAAATTCACGGTGTACATCAAGATAGGGAAAGGGAACAATAACCTCCATCAATTCGAAGAACAACATCTCTGTCGATGGTATGCCGCGCCACGTTTTGGATGTACGGAAGATTGTCCATGCCTCAGGGGATGCAACCAGCAGCAGTGGGCAAGATGATGAAGACAACAACAGTAGACAAGATGATGAAGACAACATTGTATTTCTTTCTCCCGTTGCTTCTTTTTCTGTTGTTCTTTTTCTCCATCACACTACACTTTGTTTGAGTTAGCATTCTACAGTCAACTGGAGGTTACTGTAGGAAAGATAAGTTACATTCCTTTGTTCTCGGACATGCATTCAGCTTTTTTCCACAGATATAAATAGGAAACTCCAGAGAACATCAGCGGTCAGTATTTTTCACTTCCACGGGCTGTACGCCTTTCGCTTTCTGGCAAGTAGCTTTTCCTAACAGACACACATCTAAGAGTGCGCGAGCTTCGTATTCTTCTTGTACCACTAGACTACTGACTACTACTATAGCCTTGTACGAGGTGGTGCTGAAAAGTTCCTAGCTTTGGGTAAAAGAAAATACAGGAGGATCAGTTAATTATGCTTTTATTCAGCAGATTCCCCTCTCACAATTACACACTTATTGCAGTAGCAATAAGTGTATGATTTTTCAAAGCCCTGTAAAAGAACTCAGAAGACTGGACCTGCAATCACGCCTTTCGCGACACCTTTAAAGCCAGGAACTTTTTAGCACCTCGTCGTATACTGACCCTATGTGCAAATAAAACTGTAAGCAGTGTTTTTCTTTTCCGTGTTGATTATTACACTGTCTCACAGGGTTTGAACAATTTAATCATAACATAATGTGCTGCTGTACGTGGAGCTTTCAACTGGTAGCGATTGCTTTTGTAAGTTGTTTGCAAAAAATCTAGGTAACTAATATTTAGTTTCACCTTAGATTCAGAAACATGTTTTGAAATTTCAAGCTGTATTTAAGCAGCCCGTTTATCTATTTGCATTTGCTTCAATGTAAAGCACACTAATAAGAGGGTTATTTAAAAAAAAAAACAGAAAATTCGACACGCCGGATTTAATGGTTCACCATGACTGCCCCAGTTTGTATAGTTCTGAAGATTTTAATACAAAAAATAAAAAGAAACTATTTATATTTCTTAATTTATTTGTAAATATTAACTTCTAAAATCTAATTCGATAAATATCGAATCAACGATGGAACATCTAAGTGGTCACATGACCTAGAAATAGGAAATAGCAGTCAAATTTCTTTAAAACAATCCTTACCTGTTAAACAAAAACGAACTCATTGGAAAATATACATCTTATGGAGTTTCTACCTATGCCTTTTCTGCAGATTGAGCAGGGCCATCTACCTAAAAGGATTTGTGATTTGTTTGCCTTCCTTAGAGCAAGGTCATCAACATAGAGGAGCTCCCGGAGGCAGCCTGTCTTAAATTTCTCTATTATTGCTGGAGGACTATGATGAATAAGAGGAGGTTGAGGACTTATCCTTTGTGGACCCCTACTTCTACCCGGAATTCTTCGCTATACTCGTTACCAACCGGAAGGCTGGACCTGCAGTCATGCCTTTCGCGACACCCTTTGTACATGGCTTGTACAGCTTTCACTAACCACTCATATTTCTCTAGTTTCCGCATTGACCACCAGATAAGGGATCGGGGGACCCTGTCGAAAGGACTCCATGTCAGTGAAAGCCAAGTACAGAGGTTTATCTTTGGCTAGGAATTTCTCCTGCAGCTGTCTTACCAGAAATATAACATCAGTGGTGCTTCTGCCTGGCACAAACCCCAAACTGCATCTCGCCTAAACTAACTTTCTCCCTAGTTGGTTGGGCTATGACCCTCTCCGTGACTTTCATCACCCGATCCATCAATTTGATACCTCTAATTATTTCTATCTAATGCCTCATCTTTACCTTTCTAGCAGTTGGCTATGGTGCTGCTGCATCAGTCATTAGGTATGACACTTTCGTGTATCACCTGATTGACTATACGGGTGATTAGACTAGAGCCTACACCGTCAGATATTTTAAGTATCTCAGCAGTGATTCCTGATGGATCGGGGGCTCTCCCTTCCTTCATACCTTTAATTGCTTTATCTATCAAGACGCTACTGATTTGAATAGCTGGTCCCTCTGTTGGGTCGACATTTGGCAGGCTCTCTTTCTCCTGTTCATTCTCTTCATTTAGCAACCTTTCGTAATGGTGTCTCCAAGTCTCTCTCACACATTGTCTTGCAAAATGAAACACTTCAAGTCTTTGGTCCTTACGACACAGATCATTGGCAAATTTTTTCTCATCTGCTTCCCCTCTGGCTAAGTAAACCTGCCTCCTAGCTTCCCTTTTGGCGATGTGATACGGTTCCCTTCTACTACCATTCTTCCATGCCTGTTTCTTTTCCCTAATGACCCTGTCAACTACATTGTTCCACCACCACATTACCTTGGGTCGAGAAGGGACTTTGCACCATCCACAGATCTGGTCAGTACCCTTGAACTGGTTTTCCCATAGGAAACTTCAGTTGTCCTTCACATTATCCTCTTTTTCGTCAAAATCTTCAAGTAATACGTCTCTAAATCTCTGTCCATTCTGAGGATCCATATGCTTCCAGAACCTTCTTTTCCATGCTGGTCGTCTTCTGGGTATTCATTTAGTGCTGATCCTAAAGTCGCTAACTAGTAACCTATGTTGTGGGCTGCATTCTTCGACTGGGAAGGTTTTGGCATTTATAAGTAGCTATCTTTCCCATTTCCTAGCAAGAATGTTGTCAATCTGATTAGTGTGTCCATCAGACTGATAGTTGACTGGCAGGTTTCTTGAAGTTAGTATTACAGATCATAAGATCATTTGCATCACAGAACTCCAGCAGCCTGGTTCCCTCCTCATTGCGGGAGCCAAGTTTGTAGCCATCAACATGCCCGTTGAAGTTGCTATCTACAAAGAGAAGGTCCCTGTCATTCGTCGACGAGTTGTCTGCTAGATGGTGTCATAAAATCGGTCTTCTGTTCATCAAGTAGCCCTGGTTGAGGGGCATAACCCAAGCTAATGGTTGCTAATTCATGTTTCAGCACTACTATCACAGACTCTGACAACCTAGATTACCTTATTAACCCATTTCTCCGTAAGAAGTATACCCACACCCCCAACCTTATCAGTGTATTTCATCTGGGTATTAGCGTATTTAGTGTTACAGACTGCTGTTGTATGACGAGAAAGAAAGAAAGAAAGAACGAGAGAAAGAGAGAATGAGATAATAATGGCGGGAAATGTATTACTACTCGAGAAGCAGGTCACTTCCCAGCAATACTATATCTAGGTCTTCTCACCCACCTACACAAATACCACAGTCAACAAATTTTGACATGTACATATATATATAACTTCAATAAATTAGAATAAAGTTCACAAATAGAACACTACTCGAAGCGTTAAGAATGGTACAAGTGGCAGTGGTAAGTGACCTGATAACGTTATTTCTCATAAGCACAACAATAAGCTTCTTCAATTCATACACATATTTATTCATTTAAATAGAATTGATGTATTTTTTTAAAAATATGAACAAGGAAACCTGAGAAAGTGTCTTCTACTGTTGCATCATGCCGACCCGTGTCTTGTGAATGAATTGGGTAGAAATAAATTATGTGGAAACCCGTTGTATGTATGTGTATTGTATTTGTCCTAACTACCACTTGACAGGAGTGGCTGTGTGGTAAGTTGCTTGCTTACCAACCTCATGGTTCCAGGTTCATTCCCACAGCGAGGAACTTTGGGCAAGTGTTTTCTATTATAGCCTCGGGCCGACCAAAGCCTTGTGAGTGGATTTGGTAGATGGAAACTGAAAAGAAGCCCGTCGTATATATGTATATATGTGTGTGTGTGTGTATGTTTGTGCGTCTGTGTTTGTCCCCCTAGCATTGCTTGATAACCGATGCTGGTGTGTTTATGTCCCCGCCACTTAGTGGTTCGGCAAAAGAGACTGATAGAATAAGTACTGGGCTTACAAAGAATAAGTCCCGGGGTCGATTTGATAGACTAAAGGCGGTGCTCCAGCATGGCTGCTGTCAATTGACTGATACAAAAAAAAAATTCTCTTCAACTTAGCAGTTTGGTCAATGAGACCGATAGAATAAGCGCCGGGCTTTAAAATATGTACAAGAGTTGATCTGTTCGACTAAACTAGGAGTTCTCAACCATTTTTTTATCTATAGACCCCTGTGATTACTTTAGCCATTCGATGTTTAAAATTTGTTTTATAGAAACTTCTTTCAATAATTCTTCTTTTGTTGTTTCATACATTAACTTGTTTAGGTTGAACTATGTAAAATGCTAGAGAAAGAAACCTAGCCGTTTCTTGCAATATATATACATATGCATACATCGAAAGTAAAATTTTTCTGGTGAGCTTAAAATATTATCGTGGATCCCAATTTACTGTTTTGTTGTGTGAATCTTCAAAAATCTTATATGGAACTTCAGGGGCCATATAGACTCCAGTTGAAAACCACTGGACTAAACCTTCAAGAAAATGCCTCACTGTATAATGATTAAAACAAATAAAAGATTAAGGGATAGCTAAAATGAACTTGACGTTGTTTATGTACACGCATAATCTAGAATACGACTTTTAAACGCTCGTGAATGGATCTATATAATAAAGAACGTCTTGCACCCTTTAACTTTTTCAGCCTCTCTCGTCCTTCACTCTTTTGTTTACATGCATCCACCATCAATGCTTATTTATTGATCCTGGAAGGACAGAAAACTTGGGATCAAAGAGCCAGAGCAATTACTGCAGCTTATTTCTTTGATGCTCTAACGATTTTCTCAATCAACTGCTTTTGCTTCAGCCTGCTTGACTCGCTATAAGGCATTTCTATTTCACTTTTTGTTAGTGAGGGCATAGTTTTTAAACTTTATTGCAGTCTTTACGATCCCAGTTTCTCTACGTTTTGGCCCTCGAGCCGTTGCTGAGGAGGTTGGAAACTATGAGGGGCACTCCGCAAGATCTAGGGTGCGGAAAGTCAGCTTCGGCGTATGCGGACGACATCACCGTCATCGTATCCCGAGTCGAGCACCTACAGTGGGTGGGTGAAGCCTTAAGGGATTACGAAGCGGTGGCAGGAGCGAAAGTCAACCGGGATAAATCGGTCGGCTTGCAACTCGGCACCTGGAGGGGCAAGTCGATGTCTTCCGACAACGTCGTAGGACGTTGGACGGAAGGGCCAGTGAAAATGCTTGGAATCTGGTTAGGTCCGGATCTCCAGATAGAGAAGAATTGGAGCGAGGCGGCGAGAAAGGTGGCTCTCCTAACTCAGACCTGGTCTGAGCGGAAGCTGTCCTTGAAGGGGGGGGCGGAGGTTGCAGAGGTGTTTATCGCCTCTGTAATCATTTACCGCCTGACCGTCATGCCTTGCCCTGATTCGTGGCTGAACAAGCTGGAACGCATGCTCTTTCGCTTTTTGTGGAGGGGCAGCAGACCTCTTGTAAGGCACTCTATTTGCTGCAAAAAGCCGCTGAAGGGTGGGTTAGGGATGCCGTGGCTAAAAATGTGCAGACATGCGCTCAGGCTTAGGCACCTCTGGCTTTACTTGGACGGTGAGCAGGTGTGGTCTCTGTTCGTCAAGCTATTATTTCCACAGTTCACATCGTTTACCAAACTGAACCCATGGATCAAGTGTAGACCGAGGTTGGGCATGTGGCATGTAGAGTGCCATCAGGCACTCATGCCTCTCTCCCAGTCGGGCAACGCCGGTGGCGGGGATACTACCTCGTTCTTCTATAGAGGGTTAGTAGAATTTAAGTGTAACGACGTCCTGGGTGAAACTCTGGGCTTCGACGAAGATCAACTGGCCAGACTATTCCAAAGAACATTCAGTCCAGGGTCTATGGATAATTACTAAAAGTCCCTGGCCTGGCAATGTTACAGAGGAGCTTTACCGGTTTGAGATAAGCTCTTTAGACATAGGTGTGCACCTTCGTCGGTTTGTGCAAGATGTGAGAGGGACAGTGAAACTGTCCTGCACGCGATTGTGAATGCCCCAAGGTGACTGAACTCTGGGCTTATGTCGAACACCTGCTGTCGCATTCGAGAAGAGTACAACTGTCGAGCGAATCTGTAATTAAGATCGTTCCGCCGACCTCCCTGAGTAGGGAGGAGCGAGCCTGTTTTCTCTCGGTAGTTGCTGGGGCGATAGAGGTAGTATGGAAGACGAGAGTGAAAGGAATTGCAACAGGCATATTTATCTCCAGTCTCGAGCTAATCGACTTTTTCATTTTCCATATGAAACAGAAAATAAGGCTGGAGAAGAAATGCCTGTCGCAAAGTGTGTTTCGTAAAAGATGGAAGTATATAGCAAGTATGTTGCAAGTGAAAGAACCTGTTTAAACGAGAATGTAAAAAAAGGAGAAAGCAAAGTCTTCAGTGTGAGTATGTGGTTTGTGGGGTCAACCGCGTCCTCTGCTTCATTTTTTGTTAATCACTCATTATATATATTTTAATTGCTTGTTTATTCATACGTTTCGTCTCATTCGACACCCTGACCCCAACGTTTGTTTTGTCTGTCCCCGTATTGTCCCCTCTTTTTCTCAACCTTATGGTGAATAAAGAAATACTCTCTCTCTCTCTCTGGCCCACAATGGGCACAATACATGATAATGTTTATAATATGGAGCTCTATCATTTATATTTACCCCTCCGCCTCTTCAACAATTTCTCATGTCGATATGACACAGGGAACGGAAGCATTGTAACTATGCTTCCATCTCTGAAGATGTGTTTAATAGTAATAAAATTTATACTTAACACAATGATTTTTTACATTTAATAATTTTTCAATTTGCCTCCTCATCAGGTAACAGGAAGTAACAAAGGGATTGGCTATGCCATTGTCAGAAATCTGTGTAAAAAGTTCAAAGGAGATGTGATAGCAACAGGTAAGTTTGTTATTTTACTTAGACGAACTTATTGTTATTGTTTTACAACCACCACAACTATTATTGTTGTTATTATTATTATTATTGTTTATGGGTTTTTCTTCTTCTTTCAAATTTGCTTCCATTTCTTGCCGGGTGTCTTCCCGACTCCTAGGGCAAAGAAACTCATTGTATACATTGGTAGGCCATTAAACTAAACTCACTAGTTTTTTTTGTTTTGATAGAAATAAAGTAAAATTAGAATACATGGGTAGTAATAGTTCTCACATCAACAATGCTCTTCTCAATACGTGTGATGTACCAGTTAAGACAATCTTTTGCACTTCTTGCAGGGATGGTAAGCCAGGGATCATTCTGATATAATTTTCGGTTCCATTCTTGATCATTCCTAGTGCTCCTTTATTATTATTATTATTATTATTATTATTATTATTATTATTATTATTATTATTATTATTATTATTAAGGTGGTGAACCGGCAGAATTGTTAGCAGGCTGGACAAAATGCTTTGCAATATTTCGCCTGTTGCTCCGATCTGAGTTCAAATCCCACCAAAGTCAACTTTACCTTTCATTCTTTCAGGGCCAATAAAATAACTAGCAGTTGAACACTGGGGTCGATGTAATCGCCTAATTCCCCTCCCCCCCACCCCGCAAAAAAATTGCTGCCCATGTGGAAATATTTGAAATCATTATTATTATTGAGGCTGGAAGCACCACGGCAGAATCATCACACTGTTGGTCAAAATGCCTTGTAGTATTTGTTCTGGATCTTTCTGTTCTGGATCTTTCTGTTCTGAATTGAAATCCCTCAGTTTGTCTTCCACCTCTCCAGGATCAGGTCAGCAAAATGGCACCAGAGAACAACTGGGATAGATATAATCGGCTCTTCTCCATTCCAGGTTTATAGGTCTTGTGCCTAAATTAGATTATAATTATTTAATAATACATTACACACCTTCTCATAATCTGGTCTAGCAGTATTTGTGAAGGAGAAGCACAGGGGGCATCAGTGACGATGGGCACCTCGCTAGTTGTCACCTTCATGGGAATGTGATCAGTGTAGACGTAACAGTTTGTGATGTATGATTTAGTGTTACATCATGGACATACATGTTCTCATGACTTCTGTAATAATACAAGGCTATACCAAAGTCCTGTAGAGGGTGCAAAGAGGAACTCCGTAACATTCAGTATCCCTGTCAGATGACCGAGCTGCTACACATATGGGAGCCAAACCGTTTAAGGGCATTCTATATAGAAACCTGTCTAAAACAAAAACAAAAAGAACAAACCATGTATCAATCAAGTATTAACCCCCAACTGATCATACCCTCACAATACAATCCATGTATATACATACCTTAATAGTTTTGGTGTTGTTCATATTGTTAATATCTTGTATCATTTTCTTCATCGTAATCGGAGCTCCTTGAATCTAAACCATTGGTTCTCAACCATTTCTTACATGTGGACCCCTTTGATTCCAGTTTTACTCGGGTGGTCCCTTGTAGCCATTTGATGTTTAAAAAAAGATCCTATTTCATTTTCATAACTAAATATTTTTAGGAACTGCATAAAAAATTGTTAAAACATTTTATGCATTGCAGAAATACAATTTATTGCAGACAAATTTTAACAACAAAATGTTAGGGTTAGGGTTATACAGACCCCACCTCCCAAAAGCTATCTGGACCCTGGTTGAGAACCAGTGATCTAAACTATAGAATAAATAAATTTTTCTTCTACAGTGTGTGACGTTTTCATCAATACAACTGTCTTCCATTTTTTTTCTTGCAAGCTCGTGATGTTGGACGTGGTGAAGCAGCTATTGCAAAACTTAATGAAGAAGGATGTCACCCCAAATTCCATCAACTCGAGATCACAGACTCTAAAAGTATTTCTGCTTTAGCAAAATATTTGAAAGAAACTTATGGAGGTGTGGATATTCTCGTTAACAATGCTGCTATTCTTTATCAGGTAATAAACACCTTCTAGTTCTAGTTGTTTTTAGTGTTTAGCCCAAGGTCAAATTTAATCCAAGCATATCATCCTCATCATCATCATCGTTTAACGTCCGTTTTCCGCGCTAGCACGCGTTGGGGAATCATATTCTTATTTCGACTTGAGGTGTCTAGGGCTACATCATCCAAAATGTGTCCCACTTTTTCCCTAAGATACTAGTGTGTGGTTTAAGTAAAATATATCTGACTTTTCTAACAAGGTGAGAGAAAATACAGAGGCTTCGTCAATGTTGATGCATTATGTGTGTGTGTATACACACACACAGATATATATATATATATATATATATATATATATATATATATAGAGAGAGAGAGAGAGAGAGAGACAGACAGACAGAGAAGCTGAAAACATTTAAAATATTTTTGTGTCTTTATATAGACATGCAATTCAAATGAATTGCTTGTTCCATCAGTGGATCGACCAAAGAGATAGAATTTTAACTTTAAATCCTTGTACAGCATTTTATTAATTAAATCATACGATAATTTTTTTTTTAAATGCTGTTCCATAAAACAGAAAATGGTGACAACAAACATATATACAATCCACCAACCAGAGACAGAGGACTAAATAAGTAGTTACGTTTCAGAAATCTTAACCTTATAATAATATAATAATAATAAACATTGTGTACAGTGCTCAGGTGCACTACAACTCATCTAAAGTGCATATATAATCAGGTGTAGTTTCGACGGATTTCGGAAAGCATGAGGGCCTTAAAGGATGCAGTGTCATGGCAGTCAACAACTGACGCAGGCAGTTTATTCCATGTTTCAGCAACTCTGAGCGTGAAGAAATGTTTCCGAAAGTCATGGGAGCTGTGTTGTTTTCTGACTTTGTAGGCATGTCCACGTGTGTTAGACACATGGAGATCAAAAAGGTGTTCAGTGTTGTTATCTACGTGTTCATCCTTCTACATATATAAGTAACATATATATGAATTGATAAGCCCACATGTGACATCCAAAGGTACATCTTTTTCCTCTGATGAAATTATACTCATGTCACATAAATGTAAATTTAATGCATAGATTTCTAATTAAATTATTGAGTATTAATTGAAACGGCTGCAAAAAGTCAAGATAACCAATTTGTTGTTAATAATAAACAATTATTAACTTCCTAATCTCCACTTTCTTTTCTTCTTATATATATATATATATAATATATATATATATATATATATATATAGATATATATATATATATATATATATATATATATATAATATATATATATATATATATATATATATATATATATATATATATATATATATCACGTGACCGACCAGACCATCAGATGTTGTTACACATCGCTGGTCACAATGCGTTCACATTGTTTTAGCCTTCGAATGACGCCACTCCGCCGGCTAAGCGAGCTGGCCAACAGAAGAAAGAGTGAGAGAAAGTGTGGTGAAAGAGTACAGCAGGGATCAGCACCCCCTGCCGGAGCCTCGTGGAGCTTTCTAGGTGTTTTCGCTCAATAAACACTCACAATGCCCTGTCTAGGAATCGAAACCGCGATCCTACGACCGCGAGTCCGCTGCCCCAACCACTGGGCCATTGCACCTCCACATACATACATACATACATATCAGCTCAGAAAAATATAAAAATTATGAATTTTGGAAAATACACAATTTTCAACAAAATTTTCTCTGAAAGTTTAAGGGACATATGTATGCTATGTGATTAACATGTCTACAAGTTAATCATAATGAATATATCATATTATGTAAATTAGCGAAATCTTATGAAATAAAATATGTATAAATAATTGACCCAAAACAATAGGTTTGTAATTTTTTTTTTTTGTTTCCACCTTAAAATTTTGCATTAATTAGAATTAGAATTTGATATATTATAATTATTTTAAGAGCCCTGTTACAGCCTTCGTCTCATAGTAAACTGCAGCAACAGCATCATCATCAGCTTCATCACCAGTAATAGCAGTTGCAGCAGCAGGAGTGGTGGTGGTAGTAGTAGTAGTAGGAGTAGGAGGAGGATATCAACTAACAGTGTATAATTTCTTTTGTTTAGGAAGATTCAACAGTCCCCCTTGGTGAGCAAGCAGAGGAGACATTAAGATGTAACTTTACTGCAACTTTGAATGTCTGTCAAGAAATCTTTCCGCTGTTGCGTCCTCATGCCAGGTATTTATGCGTGCGTGTGTATATATCTATATATATATATATATATGTGTGTGTGTGTGTGTGTTTGTGTGTGAGTGCATGAAGGCACATGGTTCAGTGCTTAGAGCGTCGAGCTTATGATCGAGAGGTTGTGAGTTCAATTCCTGGACTGGGTTGCGTGTTATGTTCTTGAGCAAGACACTTTATTTCACGTTGCTCCAGTTAACTCAGCTGTAAAAATAAGTTGCGGCATCACTGGTGCCATGCTGTATTGGCCTTTGCCTTTCCCTTGGATAACACTGGTGGCATGGAGAGGGGAGGCTGGTATGCACACACACACACACACACACATATATATATACACACACACACACACATGTATATATACACACAAACATATATACATATATATACACACATATATACCTACACAGATATATATATATATATATATATATATATATATATATATTATATATATATATATATACATATATATAATTGAGATTCAGTTGAATCAGGTACTTAATTTGAAGCACCAAGTAAGTCTGGTATTATATGCACAGCTCAAAGTAAGATGAATAAAATCTAAATAAGCAACAGGGTACATAGAAGTAATGCAGTATGACAGTTTCAAGCAACTCAGTTTAATTGAACAATGCAATGTTTACATCAATTTAAATGCAGAGCTGTGTTCAGCTGCACAAATAAACAGAATTCTAATCAATTGGACACATTTATATAAATTTTCTCAAATACTTTAACAGAGAAAGAAGATGGAAGAAATCCAAGTTGTTACTATTGTAGCTAAGAATAGACTATACTTCCAAGAAAGCATGAAGCCCACGGGGGTCATAGCATGTAAAGGATTGTGGTTCATTTCTAATTTGTTTTTGTTTTATCAACTACTAGGTCATAAATATTGTCAATACATTACAAATAGTAAATTGGGTATACTGTCTATAAAAGGAGGCTGGATAGGGGAGACCCTAAATCATTATGTTAATTACCAGTTAAAGGGGCAAGACACTAATAAAACCTATGATGTTAATACAGTGGAAATTTTATCATGGGGTACTATGAGTGATTGTATGCACCAACACACATATACACATGCATATACGCACGTTCACAAATGTATTGAAGGAATATGTGATGTGGCCTAGTTGTATAAGTATTGCTTTAACAATCACAAGATCATCGTTTCAGTTTCTGGACCGAGCAGTAAGTTTTATTCTTGGATGAAACACTTCATTTCATGCTGCTCCACTTCATTAAGATTTAAATGAGTTCCAGTAATAAGGGCCAAGCCTAATATTCTCAATGTGGTCTGTGATCACTTCGACATCGCACATGTGGCACACCATGCACCTGTACAAGTATTTGATCACTATAAACATATCATCTGTGCAAGTTATTCAGCAAAATGTTACGTAATCTTCATCTGTTGTTTGCAATAGGAGAGTTCACCAATACCGTAATCATTTTCTGTATCTGACAGGCTACAAAACAGTCAAATATATTTGTGTTTTATGCTTTAGGGTGGTTAATGTTTCCAGTGACTCCGGTGAAATGGCACTTGAGAGATGTTCAAAAGACCTGAGAGAAAAATTCACTTCTAACACCTTGACTATTCCTCAGCTGGTAAATTTGATGGCACAGTTCGTAACGTAAGTATAATGGATTATATCTCTTGAATGCATTTAAGTTGTTAATATTATAATACAAAGTTACGTTTCTGTGTTTGAATGCTACCGGGCCCGACTTTTCCTTTCATCTTTTGGGGGTTGATAAAATAAGTAGCAGTTGATTATTGAGGTCGATTTAATCGATTTAACTCCTTCCCCGAAATTGCTGGCCTTGTGCTAAAATTTGAAACCAGTATTATAATACAAAATAAGGTGGGTGAGCGGGCAGAATTGTTACCATCCCAAGCAAAATGTTTAGCAGCATTTTATCTGTTTTTACGTTCTGAGTTTAAATGCCACCAAGGTTGACTTTGCCTTTCATCCTTTCAGCATTGATAAAATAAGTACCACTTGAGCACTGTTGTCAATGTAATCGACTTACCTGCTCTCCTAAAATTTCTGGCCTTGTGCCAAAATTTTAAAACAATGTTATAATACAAGGTTCAAGTTTACATTATTTTAATGCCCAACCCATGCTGTTCCTGTCCCAATAGTGATAGGAAGAGATAGATTCTATGTGTAGGTGTGTGATTTATATTTTTAAAAATACTACTCATTCATTAGTGAAGGTGCATGGCTCAGTGGTTAGAGGTAGTGAATTTGATTCCCAGACCAGGCTGTGTGTTGTGTTCTTGAGCAAGACATTTTCTTTTACATTGCTTCAGTTCACTCAGTTATAGAAATGAGTTGCCACGTTACTGGTACCAAGTCTTGGATAACATCGTTGGATAACATCGTTGGCATGGAGAGGGGAGGCCAGTATACATGAGTGACTGCTGGTCTTCCATAAAAACCTTGCCCGAACTTGTGCAATCCTACACCTACTATTTCCATTATATGTATTAAAAAAAAAAACAAAGAACTTTACAGAACTGAGTTAGCTAACTGCTTTATTGTTTGGTTTACTGAAGTCAATGAAACAATTGTTTTGTTGACACAACAAAACAATTGTGGCCCCCAATAAAACCAGTCTTGTGTCATGCCAATTCCATGTTAGCAACTACTGGTTTATTTGCATGTACAGTGGAAACCTTCTGTAACAGTCTTTGCCGAAACTAACTCTCAGGAATCCCACAAGAAGCAATTGTCTTACATCTCAATAGTTATTTCTCTTACATCTTGAATGGCATTGCTGCAGTACATGCAAGCAACCTAGATCTCATCAGAAGAGTTCCACCCATCTGAATGGCTTAAAGATACTCCCCAGTTACACTGTCTTCTCACTTTGCCTCTTGTACCACTACTTTAATAGACTCTACTTCTTGGAGTTTGCAAACTTCATACTCCCTTTACTCATCCGTTCTGCCCAACTTGTCTTTTCTGATCTCATCATTCTTTTGTTTATAAATCTCCAAAGACTGCACTAATCACTATGCCTAGTTCATCCTTCAGGGAATGTTGGCCTTCTGGAATACCTTTTTTGCTTATATTTGTTGGTTTATAGGTTTAAGAGGAACTTATAGGTATTTATCCCCCTAATATAGGAGAATCTGTTAATCCCAAAGGCACGGCCTCTCCAGACTCAGCAGACAGAATATGTTGCCGGATGCCACTACCTCTCCTCTGTGTCATGTCTCACTGATGTTCATACTCTTTTAATACTATTCTTGCAACTATCCCTCACTCCATTACTTGCAAATGTGGAGCTGCTATAAGTGTCTTTTCCATTATCTTCTGTCATTATTGACACTCTTTATTATTTTTCCTGGAACTGTCTCCCTGCTCTTCAACAGTTTTGCTCTAATCCTGTTTCCTTTTCCAAATTCTTGCTCTGTATGTCCTTCTAACCCTAGATAATTTTCCACAAATGCCATCTTTTATATCTAATTTATTTGTCATCCAGCCCTAATTGAACATAGACAACATAGAACAGTGAAGATCCCAATACAAGCTAACCACACTTCAACTGGTTCCACAATAAAAAAAACATCTACTAAAAGGGTTAACGAATGATTGGGGTCTAAGATAGGTTCGAGTGGCCCCCTTTTTCTTATCTCATTAATGACATAATATCCCTAGTGCTGGTACCGCAGTAAAATGCACCCAGTTCATTCTGTAAAATAGTAGATATTAAGAATAACATGCAATCAAAACAATCCTACCAAAGTGAAACAAACAAGTGGGGCATTCCACTCCTGACCACATCTAGGAGGACTATACCTCTAAAATAGAATTACTTGAACAGTGACAACCTGTTCCACTCATGCCAGCATGAAAAGCACATGTAAAAATGATTGTGTTGGTGATATTATTGGTTTTGTACTGGACGTCTTGAATAAACATCTCAATGACAATGCTGTTGTGGGAGAAGAGGAAGGAGCGGAAGGGGGAGGGAAAAAACAGATTGTGAATAAAGCATTTTATAAATTTGACCTATTACAATGTTCGACACATCCTATTTGCTGAATGTTATATAATAAATATTGTAATACAATAAATAT